>NC_085993.1:28254750-28854750 GCF_030014385.1 Trichomycterus rosablanca
GAATGATTGTTTTAGTTCTAATTAATGTTACATTTAAATAAGTATCCTACTACTAGTGTTATTACTAATCTACAACCCCAAATCAGAAAACTTGGGACCATATAAAAAAGTATGTTTTCTGTGTTTTATGTTTTGTCTGATAAACGTCATTTCATTTATTAATATACATCCATTTCTGCATTTCCAGCCTGCAATACATTTCAAAAAAAGTTGGGATGGTAAAGCATTTACCACTTTGTATCATGGCTTTTCTATCTCACAACACTTAACAGATGTTTTGGCACTGAAGATACAAAGCAATGAAGTTTCAGCTGTTATTTTGTCCCATTCTTCCTGCAAGCATGTTTTAATGTGTGCAACAGTATAGGGTTGTCGTGGTTGCATCCTTGCAAAATTGTTCACAAAATCTTTATTGGTGCAGGCAGGCCAGTCCAGTACCCGTACCCTCTTCTTCTGCAGCCATGCCTTTGTAAAGTGTGCAGCATGTGGTTTTGTATGTTGAAAAATGCATGGACGTTCCTAGAAAAGATGTTTTCTTGAAGGCAGCATATGTTGCTCTAAGATCTCAATGTACTTTTCTGTATTAATGCTGCCGTCACAGAAGTGTAAATTACCTTTGCTGAGGGCACTGACCGTGACAGACCTTTTTTCAGACTTGTTGTTGATAACTAAATGGTCCTTTTCATATTGGTTCTGGAGCACATAGCATCCATTTCTCCCAAAAAGGAACTTTTTGAACTGATAAGACTGACCAAAATACACGTTTCTAATGTGTGATGGTCCATTACAGATGCCTCAGAGCCAAGAGAACTTGACGCCGCTACTAGACATGGTTAACATAATGCTTTTGTTGTGAATGTAATTCAGTATTGCAGTGGTTGACAAAGGTTTGCCAACGTAATCCTTGACCCATGTGGTTATATCAGCTATTGATGATGGGTCTTGATGCAGTGCCGTCTGAGGGATCAGAGATATGGGTGTTCATCTTGCGCCCTTGTCCTTTAGGCACTGAAATTCATCCAAATTTATTGAATGCTTTATTGATATAATGCATGGTAGATGGAGAAAATGGCAAATCTTTTCCAAGATTTCTTTAAAGAACATTGTTTTTAAACATTTAAATACATTTCTCACACATTTGTTGACAAACTGGAGATCTCTGCCCTTTTTTGGATACTGCTTTTGTACCAAATCAAAATTACAACCACCTCTTGTTATCACCTGTTTGAAATCACATCATCATTTTTTTTTCTTACTTCTATACTAGCCCTGAATTTTCCCCACCCCAAATTTTTTGGAATGTGTCGCAGGCCTGAAATGCAGGAATGGCTGTACATAAAAAAATGAAATGTTAACTAGACAAAACATAAAATATGTTGGGTTCATACTTCCTGCAATAAAAAAAAAGTACATGTAATTTACCAGAGGTGCTTGACTGGCCTGCCTGCAGTGAAGATTGCACAAAGAATTACAAGGAACAATATATGGCAAAAGAAATGTCAAGCACAAATGAAAGAAAATTCACAATTTGCCCATTTGACACTAAAGACTTCCTTTTTTTTTCTTTGATTCCAGGATTCAGGAGATTATGGGAGTGGTTTAGAGTCAGTAACACAGAGCGGAATGGTGACTATTCTTTAACATTACATTTCAGTTGCCTATTTCTTTGTTTTTAATTTAAGAATACATAAAACATAAGCACACTAAATCCCTTTCTGCCAAATATCTGTTTCTACAACATTATAAAACCCTAATTATATGGTAATTTTAGGGTCCTTCCTCTGTGTTTCAACCACTACCTCTACCTTCAGTTTCATCATCTGGCAAAGACAGTCCAGACATAGATGAAGAAACTGGTAAGTTTGTTTTCCTCCAAATAAAAGGTGGAATTATTCATATTTATCAGGGTTAGTAGTTTTGGAAAGGAAGGAACACACTCTTGATAGGGTGCCAATCTATTCTGACCTTTTTCTTTTTTTTTTTTTTTTTTTTTTTTGAGAATAGCAAACTAACAGAAGTTATCATCTTTATTATCTTTATAAGCTTTATACAGTTTTAATAGGATATACTGTACTTGGCACCCTTTAACTTAAACTTTTGGTAATGTATATAAATTTAAGTGAAATATAAAATAAGGTCTCTCAGTAAACAGAGAAAAAAATTACCTAATGCAAACAAGCACACTGAATGGTCAGCCCACTGCCTCAGTACTTGGTGGAACAAACCTTTGTCTTGATATCTTCTAATAAGAAATTTTTGTAATGCTAACAAGCTTCTGACCCCTGTAATGCTGACCTCTCTCTTCTTTGCCCATTCTTCTTCTGCACAAGCTTTCAGCTCACTGAGGTTTAAGGGTTTTCAAGCTGCAACTGCTGTCCTTAAATCCCACCAAAGATTTTCTACAGGATTTAAATCTGGACACTGAGAGGGTCACTACAGGATATTAAACTCTAAGATGATTCATTAGCCAAGTTTTGGTAAAATTTGAAGTGTGCTTGGGATCATAGTCTTGCTGCGAAGTCTAATTATCACCACAATTCAGTTTGACCACAGAAGACATAACATCTCTCCTGAAAATGCCTTCGTATTTCTGTGAATTCATGATGCCAATCACATGACATTTAAGTTTATTAAACTTCTTTTTAGAGATAAATTGGGTTAGCTTGACTGCATGCTTTCAAATGAACATGGAACAGTGTTATCTTGCCAGAGTAAAAAAGAAAACCCAAGCTCTCATCTAATGCCAACAGCAATATTTTTCTATATGGTCAGTTATTATCCACTAACCACTATAAACAATGTCTGCCACAAAATGTGTCTCTGTTCAGTCAAGCAAACTTAAAAAATCATATTTAATATGGCCCTGCATTTGGATTTTCTTCCCGACCTTGGGAAGAGACCACTCAGAGCAGTTGCAAAAAATCATTAAAATACCAAGATGCCAATGATATAAATGTCACTTTTTTTAACTGTAACGGAATCTCACAGTTGGCTTGGGAACATCTGGGGCTCGCACAGAAAAAATGATCTCAGTATGCTGGCACCACATTTGCCAAAAGAACATAAATGTCCTATAAAGCTTTCGGGACAGTATTTAAAGGACATATAAGGCAAAAGGTAAATGATTTCAATAACAATAACTTCAGAATAATATTACATTTTTGTGTTGTTTTGTTTATGCAGAATTACTTTTTATCTAGATGTTTAGGCAACTGTTAATAACAATGACAATTTCTTACATAGTTCACAAATGTTACTTGAAAATTAAGTAGACGTATTCTAAGTTTTGTTTTATGCCTATTTAACATACAATATGTTTTATTAAAACTTTCTCTAGGCTCTAAAGAAGAAAAGGAGGACAAAGCATCAACAGTAAGCCAAGGGAGTAGAGGCCCAACAGGGCCGAAGAACGAGTTTAACAACCAGGTCAGAAACAAAAAAAAAGAAATGCCCTACCTAATTCACAGCTGTAAAAATTGCGCCAAGATGCGTGGAATGAGCCATTTCCCGTGTAATATGCAATTTGCTGTGTAGTTCAAAATTTAAAGGTTGCGTTTAGCGATTTACCATTTTTCCTTCGCATTGCGTTCAAGTGCCTCACATTCAGAGGCGATTTAACCTGCCTGTGGGCCCAGGGGCTACGGCTGGTTGTGGGCCCCCACGTATAGTTTTCATAAAATCAGTACACAACGCAAAACAACAGAGTTCAGTGGCGTAACTAGGAGCTCATGGGCCCCAGTGCAAAAAATTATTTTGGGCCCCTATATATACATATACAGTATATACTATATATATAGGTCTAGCAACGTTAAGCAGGTTACACAGATTCCCAAAATCCCTTGCTGTGCACTCACTGTATATTGTGATTACATTTACTCTGATATTTCATTGTCTTTTAGTTATTTTAATATTTTACTTAACGAAAATATTGTCGTGTTTTTACTTTCGCGGCACTTTACCGCTAGCATTAGCCACTTGCTACTGTAGAGGGTCGGCTCACCTAGCCGCTGTCTGGTGGGGATGCATGGGTCTTTTGCTGTGCGGTGGTGGAGGTGTGTGAATAAACACACACAACAGGGTAAAGTCACTTTAACTGTTTAGTTAGGACTTCAATGAGCGTTACAGCACTTTAGACCACCTAGCTCCAGAACCCAAACTTCCATGCTGGGACCATACGGCGAGTCTCATATACAAAACCAGAGCGGTAGAGAGAACAGAGTGGCGACACTCCCATAGGGAACCGTTGGAAAGGGGGCGGGACATATTTTCTGCGCAGCTTCCGGGTTGTGGAGCTCTGTATAGTTCCAAACATCCCATAGAGCCCCATTCATTTCCACTACTTATCAAACATTTTTAGCTGTTTGTTGCTTTGTTTTAAACAAAATAATGAATTTGATGTCATTAATATACTTAATACTGTTATTGTTTAGCATTTGCTCAGCACTAAATGTTACATGTTTATCTTAATTAATAGGTATAACTGAATTTAGCTTAGTCAGCTAAGCTAAATTATTGACACGAGTCTTTTCACCTAAAATTGATTAATTAAAAGTTGATTAATCAAGAGTCTTGTTACAGAAATGATAATAAAACATCAGAGCCATAATAAATCATGCTACTTTTACTTTCATACTTAAGTACATTTGAAGGTAAATTTAGTTTAGTACTTTAGTGGAGGTATTTTTACTTTTACTACTACTTTTACTGGAGTAATATGTTACCTTGGATATCTCTACTTCAACTCAACTACATGGTTTGTGTACCTTGTCCACCACTTACATTAGACAAAATGAACTAGTGCATATTAATTATGAATTAATTCATGTATTACATGTAGGAATAAATTATTACTTACTCATGAAATAGATGAATGAATGCTATGTCATGTACATGCACTATAATGTTACAGGTACGGTAGTGTATTTATGAACCTGTTCATTCAGTGCAGGTAAACCTTATGAATCCAGCCACATGGCTTAGTGTTTAACCAAAATGATTATTATTATGAATCCTCAGGAAAGTGAAGGGAGATTAGTTTATGTAAAAAACAAAACATCAAAAACTGTTTAAACTACTTAATGATATCGCATTATGTAATGTATGCTAATATAATGTACTGTGTTAACAAGAACGACCTATTAAGTCATTATAAACATCAATTCTCCACTTTATATACCAAATTGACATTAAAGCAGATGCAGTAAATGTAAAGGCAGTTGAAAATACCCAGAAATTGTACAAATGTTTATTATTTACTGTTTAATATTTCATTCACTGCTGCCTGTCCCATATGAGAACATGACAGCGCCGGGTTTGTTTGGAACTATTGGAGGGTTACATGAACCACGTGACCGCGTGGCGGCGAGATCAAGGAGTGTCGCAACTCTCTCTATCTACGGCTCTGACTAGCTCTAATGTTCACATTGCTTAATTGAAACCACCAATCAGAATTACAGCAGCTCGTTACAGTTTATCTGGCCAATCAACAGTCAGAAATATAAATAACGTGTAAATGATTTACAAAATCATTGGTTTGTAAGCTTACCCATTCTTATAACCAAAAGAACTAACAAAATAAATAAAAAATAAAACAGCCAACCCGGGGCCCTCAATTATTCTGGGCCCCTGGGCTGAAGCCCAGGTAAGCTCATGCATTAAATCGCCCCTGCTCACATTTACTGGTTAATTTGCAATATGAGGCAGTCCTAGTGTAACAGACTTTTCTGGGGTGTAGTGTTGTATTGAGTGCATTTTGTCCAATAGAAAAGTGTGCTTCTCTACACATATGATCATCTCTCTGCAGTTGGTGATGCACCTCAAAAGAACAAGTCAATAAAGTATTATGCTCCCAGTAAGCATCTCCGCTAACTCTAAATCCTACCGCAATTAAAAAATTGGTTAGTCAAAATGTCCAAGGTGTCAAAGTGTAAAGCAGCTACAAACACTACGCGGGTAACTGACTTTGGAAAACTCCCAAACACTTCTGTGGACGCAGAGGAGAGTTTGTCAAAACACGGACAAGAGTTTTTGTCTTTAAGACAGATCCTCACACCGTTGCTGAATGTTCTAGGTTTACATTAAACTATTAAAGTAGGCTGTGCTGTGTATTGTAGCTTAAATTTATTCTGTCATTAAATTTATGAGTGTAATTTATTGACTGCTGTAAAATGTGGCACTTTTCTATAAAAATCTGTGAAATCTGTGATTTTTGAAAAACGAGGTCCATGAAATTAATAGGGCCCTAGTTATGACACAACATATGGTGTGTGTACGGTATGTGTGACATTACTCTAATACTGTTTATAATAATTTTAGGGTGCTGCTACTGTGCTACAACCACTACCTCTACCTCCTGTATCATCATCCAGCAAATACAAGCTGGACACAGATGAATCTCTGGAAGAAAGAGGTATGTATCACAATAAGATTCTTCTGGGTCTACTTGGTTAGTCTGTTTTTAGATTGATTTATTAGTACTAATAATCCAGTAATGTTTTCAATTAATAAAAGGTGCAATTTAAGCTGATTTAGGTTTTTATTTATATATAATTAATTTTTACCCATTTGCTTTCACAAGGCAGGTGCACGCTTTGGACAGTGTGCCTGTTGCAGGGCAGTCACTCTGATAAGAACTGAATCATTTTAAAATAATTTTTAACAGTAGTTAAAAAATTTTACATTGATGAACAAAACCACTAATTTTAATGACCTAAAACAAATATAAAACCAAGAACTTACACATCACTGTAGTAAAGATATAATTTTACACCACACCGCTAATTTTCGTTAATTTAAGTTTTAATGCCCTCTTGTGACCATGATGTGACAGTGCATCCTCACTTTGCTAAATTATGTGGGTAAAAGTAGGTGGAGATAAATAATGGGCTTTAATATAAAGTGCTCCCTCCTTGCACCTATTATTGATTTATTCTCCAGTTCACTGACTCAAGATTGATATATTACAGTCATTTAAAGGGTATTCAGTAGAGTTAAGTTCAAGCCTCTGTGCAGGCCACTGAGGTTTCTGAACACCAAAGCTGTCAAACCAAGATTTCATGGACCTTATTTTGTGTTCAATATGACATTTATGTAGTAAATGAAAAGGGGTGTTTTCCTAATTGTTGACACAATGTTGAAAACATATAATTAATTTACCCCACACAGATTATTGACATAAAATTGCCATACACTTAAAAATATTTGAAACGGTTTCTAAAGTATGTTAATCTAAATAAGAAGAATATAGCCATACACCGACCAGGCACTAACAGATAAAGTGAATAACAGTGAATTATATCTTCATCTCAGCACCTGTTAGTGAGTGGGAAATATTAGGCAGCAAGTAAACCCTTTATTATTCTCAAAGTTGATGTGTTAGAAGCAGGAAAAATGGGCAAGCATAAGAATTTGAGCGAGATTGACAAGGGCCAAATTGTGATGGCTAGACGACCGGGTCAGAGCATCTCTAAAACTGCAGCTCTTGTGGGGTGTTCCCAGTGTATCTATCAAAAGTGGTCCAAGGAATGAACAGTGGTAAACTGGCAACAGGGTCATGGGCGGCCAACGCTCATTGATGCACATGGGGAGCAAAGGCTGTACTTAACAAGTACCACCTACCTAAGCATTGTTGTGCAAGACCATGTACACACTGTCATGGAAACGGTATTCCCTGATGGTTGTGGCCTCGTTCAACAGAATAATGCTCCCTGCCACAAAGCAAGAATGGTTCTGGAATGGTTTAAGGAGCACAACAACGAGTTTGAGGTGTTGACCTGGCCTCCAAATTCCCCAGATCTCAATACAATCAAGCACAATCAAGCACACCTTCAGGGGTCTAGTGGAGTCCATGCCCAGACGGGTCAGGGCTGTTTTGGCAGCAAAAGGGGGACCAACACAATATTAGATAGATGGTCATAATGTTATACCTGATCGGTGTATCTGCCCGTGTTATACTAAAGTTAAGAAACAGTTTCAGGATTTAATTGAGCCCTATTTCCCAGTGGGGGAATGTTAAAGGACTAAGAGATTTAGTGATGACAGGCAGAGACTATGCACATTATGATCTATTTTCAAAAAAGTTGGCAAAAGGAATATTTTAAATACTGTACATGGCGATGACCAAATCATAAATAACATATTTCATATTTTTACTAACCTTCTAATTTTTGTACACCGACTTGTGTATGTCCATTTATGCCGATAGCAAAATTTGTCTGGATGGTCAGAAATTATTAGCAAGCACCTATAGATCAGGTCTTTGTCCACAAAATTTAAGGCTGAAATGGCTTATATGTCACTTAAAGGTTTGTATATTTTTTATTGTAAATGCATCTCAAAGTTGGGTTGGGAACAACTGGGTATCATCTAAGAAATGTTATGAATTCATCATAAGAAATAATTATGGTTAATTGGTAATTTAGGTATTTTTGGAGTTTATATATTTTTTTTCCTGCAACTGTAAACAGCATTGTTGTGCTGTTTAAACATCTGAGTATCTTACCATCTTTAAAATAAGATTGCAGACCCACCGTTTTACTAAGCACAAAAAAGTCTTCTACCTGTTACTTGGTTCTAACAGAGTTTCAGCAGATTTGTATCCTTGGACTGTTGTTTACTTAAACTAGACTAGGGAAATGTTTATTGTAAGTCGCTCTGGATGATATAATATATTTGTCTATATTATTGATAAGCAGTATGTTAAAACATTGTTTCTCCAGAAACTACTATAAAGAAGGATGACAAATCATCAACAGTAAGCCAAGCTGGTATGGGACCAACAGGGCCGAAGAATGAGTCCAAGACCCAGGACCTATCAGATGAGTGTGGAGAAAAGGTATATGAATGACCATATGGTCAAAAGTATGTGAACTCTCTAATCTACTTCATATTGAGTTTAGGTGTTGCAGATTGTTATCAGATGTTTAATATCAGTTCTATATAATCAATTATATTCTTTAGACTTTGTCTTGACCTCAACCCCACTAAACAATTTTGTTCTAAATTGGAACAGGAACTGTAAGACAGTACATTAGTGAATGATCTAAAAAAAAAAAATTAACATTAACACAAACAATCCTAAATTTGTGTAAAGCATGCTAAAGCTGAAGTAGAGTAAGGGTAAGTTGGAAATGCCATGCAGTCAAGCCAGAAAGTCTGCTCACCCCTTTCACCTTCTCCACGTTATATTACGTTACAGACAAAAATCTGTACACACCCTTAGCCTAATACTTGGTTGATGCACCTTTGGCAGCAATTACAGCTTCGAGGTGTCTTGGGAAAGAAGCTATGAGCTTGGCACACTTGTTTCTGGACATTTTTGCCCATTCCTCTTAACATATCCCCGCAAGCTCAGTCAGGCTGGATGGGGAGCGCCGGTACACAGCCATTTTCAGCTCCTTCCACAGATGTTTGATTGGATTCAGTGGCTGGCCCACTCAAGGACATTCACAGACTTTCTCCGAAGCCACTCCTTTGTTCTCTTGGCAGTGTGCTTCGGGTCGTTGTCATGTTGGAAGGTAAACCCTCACATCAGTCTGAGGTCCAGAGCACTCTGGAGCAGGTTTTCTTCAAGGATCTCGGTATACTTAGCTGCATTCATCTTTCCCTCTATCAGGACTAGTCGCCCCGGTCCCACTACTGAAAAACATCCCCACATCATGATGCTGCCACTGCCATGCTTCACTGTAGGGATGACATTAGCCAGGTGATGAGCGGTGCCTGGTTTCCTCCAGACGTGACTCTTGGTATTCAGGCCAAAAACTTCAATTATGGTTTAATCAGACCAGAGAGAGCAATATCAGTGAAAACAAAATGCACCTCAGCTCACTTTTGGGTGTCATGTCAAAGGGTGTGCACACTTGTGTACAAATGATATTTTACATTTAGATTTTTTATAAATTAGCATAAATGTCTAAAAACCTGCTTTCACTTTGTCATTGTGGGTTATTTTGTGTAGACTTTTATGACAAAAAATTTACTAACTTCATCTATTATAGAATGAGTCTGTAATGTAATAAAACGTGGAGAAGGTGAAAGGGGTGTGCAGACTTTACGGCTTGACTGTATTTGACCTCACTTTGCCAGTAACACAGCACTTGGTATTCTCATATATCGTAAAGTTGAGAAATACAAAGCAGAGGGATTAGAGATCAGAGGACTGAGCTGGCCATGGCAAAAGCTTGATTTTTTTTTATTCAGTAAATCATTTTTGTGTTGATCTGGACATATGTTTTGGATCACTGTCTTTCTGGAAGATCCGATGATTCACAATTTTAGTTTCTTGGCAGAGGCTAAAAGATTTAGATTTAAAATTCCCTGACATGATGATGCCATGTACCCTAACAAGGTTCCTAGGGTCTAAGAAGGAAAAACATAGAGGTGGCATCTGATGGTGTATAAAAGACTTGGTGACTCCAAGATGCTATTTTTTCTGTAACTCTTCAACAGTGAACACGGGGAGAACAAGCAAACATTCCACACAGAAAGGACACAGACCGCTCCACCTGGGAATCCCACCCAAGACCTTCTTGCTAGCTTTATTTTAATTGAATGTTTTTTTAGCAAATTAATACATATAGTGTGTCTGTAACTTAGATTAAATTCA
Organism: Trichomycterus rosablanca; assembly: GCF_030014385.1. Classification (NCBI taxonomy): domain Eukaryota; kingdom Metazoa; phylum Chordata; class Actinopteri; order Siluriformes; family Trichomycteridae; genus Trichomycterus; species Trichomycterus rosablanca. Next base: position 28,265,354 of record NC_085993.1, read on the forward strand.
GATAATGATGCAAGAGCAAAAATAACATTTTAATAAATGAGTAATAATTTTTTAGGTTAATTCTCGCTCAAGTTGTCCTGGTCCCAAAGGAGATCCTGGGCCTCCAGGACCCCCAGGACAACCTGGTCCTCCAGGTCCAGCAACAGAACTAGTTAAGACTGTTGAAGGAAATGTGGTGGAGCGTGTAGAGGGACCACCGGGACCAGTAGAGATTCCAGGTCCACAAGGACCTCCTGGCCCAAAGGGAGATAAAGTAAGTTATTTCTTATTGTACTCACTACTTGGCAAAAATGTTTAAATGACTTAGATTATGGCTTTGTTGTCCTAAACACAGTAAATAAGAATAAAAGAAAAAGAAAGAAAAGAAAAAATGGACTAAAAGAAAAAAACTCCCTTAAAATTACAGGAAAAACCTTGAGAGGAACCAGACTCAGCAGGGACCATCCTTCTTGGGTAGCCTGGAGGATACTTTAAATAAATAGGATTTACACAAATCATACAAACACAGAATTAAAATGAAGTAAAAGTTATAACTAGCAATAAATAAATAGATAAATAAATAAATAATAATAGAGTTATTATTCAGTCCAGTCTGTAATAAAGTCTGTAGTGAGTTCTTGATATTCTTGGTGCAAACACGCCAGGTACCGTCACATCCGGCAGGAGCAGCATTGTTGGCACAGCGATCTCAACTTCATTCCTTAACCTCGGGCGAGTAAACAGGTTTCCATCAGAACGACCTTGGGGTAAAACAACAGAAAATGTAGTTAAAAATTTAAAATGTGAGTTGAGTAAAATATCAGTTTTACAGAGAGTTTTAGACTCTGGCAGCCCTAATTATTACAGCATAACTAAAAGGGAGAGCGAGCGGTTAACAAGATCATGAAGGCTTTCACAGGACATCAGCGCCCACCTACGCACCACCATCAAACCTGAGTGATCGGACAAGAGAGGCAGAACGACAGCAACCCAACATCCCTGATCACTAGTTTCTATGACCAAGAACCCCAAAGCTCTGCACATTTGTCTATACTAATCAAAAGCCTGAGAAAATAATTATCTGTGAAGGTATTTATCTTTATGATCACGAAAAACAGCTGAGCAACAAATTTCTTAGACAGGTGTTTACAAACTTACAAAAGCTTCTTAAACTGTTAAGAATAGAAATGACTAAGTAATGAAAAAACATGAATGGACATCTTTACCAGCAGCAGTCAGCAAGACAGCAACGTGGCTATGGCCACATAAATAAAAAACAACATGAGATTACAATGGGAGAGCCTTTCCTTGGGACATCTTTAAATGTTTAAGTCTTGTAGGTAAAAGACTGGACAGATTTTTACAAAAAGAAGAGTCAGTGTTGTTTCACTTAATATTAATGACTTTCAACAGTTAATGAGTAGTTTAAATGTGTGTTTAATGTGGGACCAAATATCCTCTACATGGGTTAAATCGGGACTGTGACTAGGCCAAAACTTGAGCTTAATGTACTTGTCCTTAAGACCTTTCTGACCATTTTTTGCATTTTTTCCTAAACTCCAAAGCATTAATTGAGTTTTCACAATAAAGCAGCTCATTAGTAAAAGACTCCCCATACCATGACACACCTACCTCCATGCTTAATGGTAGTACAGATGCTTTAACAGTTGTATTTCTCACCAGATCTTCAAGATGTCTCTTTGGACCATTATATTCAACTCATAATTCATTAATGCACACAGCTCTGCTGAGCAGCTCTGAATCAAAATTTACATATTCTGCCAAAAACTTTATTTTGTTCTTATCTTTTTTTTTATCAGTGAGCTATGGCTTTTTAACACATATTCTAGACAAATAGACTGCATTAGACAACCTGGTTATGAATCCTCTTAAAAGGGTCTTATTTTCTAAGGTCTTGAATTCTGATTACTTTTAAGAACTGTGGTTGAGAAACTTTTGAGAAAGGTGGTGATTTCTGCTTCAACAGGCCTTCCAGATCATTTCTTTCTAGCAGGTGTTGACTGATTTTCTTAAGAGTTGATAGTGGAATAGGGAAAGGTTGTGCCTTTATAGACTTGTAAATTTCAGAATCGCTGCAGTTGGCCTGCTGAGGACGAGTTATGTGGTTCATGACAGCACCCTCTGATGTTTTGCTTTGTTGGAGCAGATTTTCTTACCCATTTACTGTGGGACTCACAAAACCACATATTATAGATATGTCATTCCTTGTTCTATTTAGTTATTTTAGGCTTGTGGTAGGTTGCATCAGGTGTGGCAGATCACCAAATAATGACTAATGTTTATAAAAAAAACAAGCCAGATGTTCTTTGAAAATTAAGACATGTAAAATTGACATTTAGTTCGACAAGTTTTATATTAAACATTTGAATATTCATGTATGTATCTGTGTGTACAAAGTGAATTTTCCTGTCTTCAGCTTCTTCCCCCAACTGTTCACTTCAGCAATAAGAAGTAAAGAGAAAATGTGACACAGCTCTCAGAATTGTATTTGGTTAGTTCTTGTCAATGATTTGTTGTTAGGATTATTACCAGCTTAATATTTTGGGTTTGGCACAATTTTGCTGAGTCTAAACAATATATATTTTTATTATTTTGTATCATAGTTCAGTCCACAACGTCACACCTGGAAATCTATCTCAAAAAAGACTTTTTTTGTTTAAAAGTGAATCCTTGCCTTGAATGACACTTTATATATTTAGTATATTGCAGCCTTTTTATCTGTCAAATTACTTAAAAATGTAAACAGTTGTGGAATTAGGACTGTTACCCACAATAATTCATCTGTAGAGTTCTAATTTAAATGCTAGTTAATTTAGTTAATAGAGTAAATGCAGTTAATAAACAGCTCAGTAAAAGATTGGAAATCAGTTGTTTTTAGCCTTGACACATTTCTTGATGTCTGATTTGAACAGTAATAGACATAAGCACTCAATAATTTCATGTCAGTAATACTAGTTTTAGCTTTAAAAAGTAGCTGGTTTAATTTCCCCAAATAATTGCTTTAATTAGAAAAATTTGAAGATTTTTCAATTTTATTTTATCAGCAAGAATAGAGGGTTTACCACAGTCAGACCAAACAGATTTTGTTGTAGAAAATAATACATTTCAGGTAAAACATTCCATTGTTCCACCACCTGAACACCAAAAACATTTACTTGGTACTTTATTGGTTTATTGACAGAAAGAAACAGTAAAAACTACTGTTATTAATCACAATATGAATAAATATGACAACATAAACATGATATTACAGTATGATCACATAACAATAAGACAAAACTATAAAATTATAATATAATAAACTTAATATAAAACTTAATTGTATTTGGTACTATTTTAACATCATGTGTAAATGGTAATAAGTTCCAGAGTGACATTTTCTGTAACAGTTACTGAAGTAACTATGTTTAAGATATAATAAATACTGTAGTAACATCAAGTGTAAATGGTTAAGGGTCCTGTAGTAACATCATGTGAAATAATAAGAAATGTCTACTAGTGTCCTGGTTTAAAGTTAATTGGCTATGGAGATTATAATCTCTGTTCTTTTTTTTGACAGGGTATATCAGGAAAGGATGGCAAAGTGGTAAGTATAACATTACAAATGTACCTACATTTAAAGTATATTAACATCAACTGATTATTTTCTTTTCATGTTTATATTTAGGGTTCTGTAGGACCTCGAGGTAATCCAGGACTACCTGGTAACCCTGGAACCATGGGTCAGAAGGTACAATAGACACTTATCTTAACGTAACAAATTGCAGGGTATAGAGGGTTCATGGGAAAGGATGTGACCTGGCAAACAATGTCCTCTTTGTTCTGCAGGGAGAAAAAGGTGAAGGTGAACCAGGCCCCAGAGGACCTCCTGGGCCACCAGGCCCTCCAGTACCCCCTACCTTAGACCAACCAGTAAAGTTTCTTCCTGATTTCTGTTTCCAAAACTAAAAACACTAAAACACAAATTAGCTTTTGTTTGGCTGTTGACAGTAAAGAAATTGTCATATACTAGGAAGTTTACATGTGTACGCAAGTCTACAGTCCATGTATGTAATGGCAGTGTTGGAATTTACATATTTACATTTTCAGCATTTAGCAGATGCTTTTATCCAGAGCGACTTACAGAAGTGCTTCCACAGTAGATGTTTCCTTACTCTAGTTCAAGTAAACAAAGTTACAAAGTTTGTTTAACCACTTGGGTGTCAGTACAGAGAAGAGTTTTGATGCCTGTCTTTCTTGAGTTCTGGGTGGATGATCAAAACAAGCGATACTCGTGGCTCAGGGGTTAAGTGGTACAGAGCAGGGTTTTATGAGTTCAAGGTAGCTTGGGGCTGTTCCATTTTTGGCTTTGTAGGCAAGCATCATTGTTTCAAACAGAAAGCCAGTGAAGAGAACACAGCAGTGAGATGATGTTACAGTGTTTGGTTTGGTTTAAAAACAGATGGGCAGCTGCATTTTGAAGCAGTTGCATGGGAGCACCTGCCAGGAGAGAACTGTGGTTGTCCAGCATCGAGATGATAAGTGATATGATTCTGTGACTTCCACAGAGAGAAACGGTCAAACCTTTTTGATGATGTAGAGAAGGAACTGGCATGATTTTGTCATGTTGGCTACATGAGTAGAGAAGGACAGTTGACAGTCCAGGACAACACTAAAGGCTGCATACATTATCAGATGGATTGATCTGGAAGTTATTTAGAGTGATGACTAGGTCTTGGGTTGAAAACTGATATTTAGGAATATATATCAGCTTGCTCTTGCTGAGGTTGTTGGGTGTTGAGTTGACATCCATATTGAGATGTCTACCAGACATGCTGAGATGTGAGCTGAGACCTATAGAGAATGACAGAATGAGTTGGGTATCATCTGCATAGGACTGAGAAGAGAAGCCATAAGAGGATATGACCTTGCCAAGTGTAGATGAAGAACAGAAGCAGACCAAGTACAGAACCCTGGGGGACACTAGTTAAAAGAGTGCATGGAGGGTATATAGATTTCCTCCATGGCACCTGGCAGGAGGGCCCTTCCAGATAGGAAGCCATCCATTGCGATGCTGAACCAGTGTTTCCAAGGTTGGAGAGAGTGAACAAGAGTGGTGTGATTAACTGTATCAAAGGCTGCAGATAGGTCAAGAACTATGATGACTGATGACATTTTAGCTGCTTTGGCTGCATGAAGCGTCTTAGTAATGGCCACAATAACTGTGTCTGTAAAGTGTGCTGCCTTGGAGCCAGATTGATATGGATCGTGGGGGTCATTCTTCATGAGAAAAAGGGATAACTTATTATAGACAGTCCCTTCAGTTTGGATAAAAAACAGAGCAGTGATAATGGTGATGCTTGAAGTTGTAGGGTTTTATCGATTTTTGCTAATTTTCTATTTATTTAAATTAGTAATAAAATAAACATTTTCACCTTGGACATTTTGCCATTTATTAGTTTTATTATTTCTGTGTTTTCATTTAGTTTTGTGTTAACATTTTTATTAGCGATAAGCATCTAAAGACCAAGTTCCTAACTACAAATCAGTGCAAATAATGCCTGATATTTTTGGCCCTTAAAAGATTCAAGATGCAGCAATTTGTCAAGAGTGCAGTAAAACAGGCAATAGAACTATACAATAATATTTTAAGGCCACTAACACTAGAAAAGGAATTATATTGTAGTGCAAGCATTCAATTTTCATTAGCCGTAATATAAATATGAGGGATCTTCAAAAAGTTTCAGGACTATTTTTTTTAATTCTATTTATTAAGAAATTCAAAAACAAATGACATCACTTTTCTACATAGTCACCTTTAAATGCATTTTTCCCAGCGTTTTTTTGGTTGAGCATGTAGCCACTGATGCATTTCTGCTTCCACATCATCAACAAATGAATATCTCAGACACGACCAATTACTACTCTTCCCGCCCTCACCGTTTCCAATCAAAATATAAAAGTGCGGAAACTTTTTGAAGATCCCTCGTACTATGGGGTTGCAATAAGGAAAAAAAGTTAAAAATGTAGTAAATATGCCTCTGTAATAATATCTGGTATTTAATCCTTTTTTACCACTGTTTTCAGACATTTGTGGACATGGAGGGGTCTGGTTTTCATGATCAGTTGCGAGTAAGTGTCTTTAGGTATCTCTTAAATCATAATATAATTAAAATTATGATTTTTAGTTCATTTGAGCTTTTGTTTTATTTGTTTTATTTTTTTTTAGGGTTTTCGTGGTCTTCCAGGCCCACCTGGACCTTCTGGTCCTCCAGGGCCATCAGGGGAAGTTTGTACCTCTGGAACATCTGGATCAGTCGGGGCCACAGGACCACCAGTAAATAATAAAAAAAACTATCTTTATGTACTTTTAATTTTTTTTTTTAATTGTAATAGTTGTGTGAGGACTTAAATTAACCTTCTTTTTTTAACGTAGGGACTTCCAGGTCATCCTGGTGTGCATGGAAAGCCAGGGCAGCCAGGGCCCCCAGGTCCAAAGGTAAAGGATTAAGAAAACCCTTTAATTATGTTTTTCTCTAACAAGAGACAGCTGGAAATCATTTGTTGTGTTATAATGTTATTAATACAGAATTAATTGTAGAACTTACCCTACAAAAATACATTTATAATAATATAAATGGTGTGTGACAAAGGAGAAACATATTAACAATGCTAGCAGGTTATGTCAACTTTGACAATTGAGGAGGCTTTATAAGATTTTTGAAGAACTGAAGAGAAAACTTGGGAGAGTTAACTGCAAACAAAAGACGTGTTTTAGGCAGTGAATATACATCTTTTTATGTATATATGTACGGTGGCCCGCTGAGTCAAAACACGATAACATTTACAAAACAAACAAAAGCTGACAACACAACAACATTAGGGAAAAACGCGAATACAAAAAGAACAACACAACAACATTAAGGAAAAACACGAATACAAAAAGGACAACACAACGAAATTAAGGAAACAAAAGGACAACACAACGAAATTAAGGAAACACGAATACAAAAGGACAACACAACGAAATTAAGGAAACACAAATACAAAATGACAACACAACGAAATTAAGGAAACACGAATACAAAAGGACAACACAACGAAATTAAGGAAACACAAATACAAAATGACAACACAACGAAATTAAGGAAACAAAAGGACAACACAACGAAATTAAGGAAACACGAATACAAAAAGACAACACAACGAAATTAAGGAAACACAAATACAAAATGACAACACAACGAAATTAAGGAAACACGAATACAAAAGGACAACGCAATGAAATTAAGGAAACACGAATACAAAAGGACAACGCAACGAAATTAAGGAAACACGAATACAAAATGACAACACAACGAAATTAAGGAAACACGAATACAAAAGGACAACGCAATGAAATTAAGGAAACACGAATACAAAATGACAACACAACGAAATTAAGGAAACACAAATTCAAATCCTACAACGGAAATGCTCCCGGTCACTAGAGGGCACCTCTATCATTTTTTATCTGTATGAACATTGCAGCAAAGAAAGCAAGAAGCAGAGCAGCGTAGTGCAGAGAATCTGGATTCGGTTTAACTTTAATGTTCAGTGATATAATTCTTAATAAAATTGAGCTTTTTAGTGTCGGTGGTTTGATTGTATAGCACCTTTTTGTTTTTTAAACATCAGGCAGCAATTAGCTTGCCAAATGTTTTAATATAATTGCAAAATCAACTAACTTGAGCTTTAACCAGACTGTGCCACGCTTTTACAGTTTAACATGTTTTAATGTCATAAACCTTTTAACAGTATATTTACAATGTATTAGTTAGTTATCACTAAGCATTTTAAGCGTATGTATTCATGCCCATTAGTTTAATATTCAACATTCTTTTGACATTCGGCATTCTGGTTTAAATAAGTGCTTGAAAAAACACATAAGACTTATTTTATGAATTCTTACACATGAAAATAGGTAACATACTTAAAAAGCTATTTTATTTTAATTTTAAGATTACGTCTATTTACTTAAAAAAAAATTATGGAAAAACTGAGTCGTGTTCATAACATTTTGTGCATTTTTTTCAGAAAAAGGAATCCATTAAAGTGTCATATAATTTGATGTATTAATGTCAAACAAATTTTTATATACACATCGGTTTCTTTCACCTATTACAAACCTTGTACAAAGCATTACAAAAATTTATTTCTTTTATAAAATTTATTTCTTTTTTAGACACAAATGGACACACCTGTAAAATATAATTATACAATTATTGATCTTAACTAGAAATTAAAATAAATGATTTAATAATGTAAAGAAGTTTGTAGGTGAGGGGTATGTACTGTATGTGTATATATAAAATAGTTTACATTAATAAATGTAATCATGTCAAATAATTCTATAATTTACAATTATCCTATATGAAATAAGGTAATATATCCGTTATTTGTCATGTATACATATACAGATGTACAGTACAATGAGCATACATTTTTTTATCTTAACTATAAATTTAATAGAAAATATAACTAAAAATTTAACTAAAAAAAGTTTGTAGTAAATGGGAAACATTGAGGTTTATACTAATAAATGAAATTACGAGACCTGCATAGATTAATTCATCTCCAAAATAAAATGATCAGATTTATTGATCTTTATTTAAAATTAATATAAAATAGTTTGTAGTAGGTGAGAAACATTAATGTGTTTGTATGAAAATGGTTTGAAATAAATTTATCAAAAGCTCAATTTTATTAAGAATTATATCACTGAACATTAAAGTTAAACCGAATCCAGATTCTCTGCACTACGCTGCTCTGCTTCTTGCTTTCTTTGCTGCAATGTTCATACAGATAAAAAATGATAGAGGTGCCCTCTAGTGACCGGGAGCATTTCCGTTGTAGGATTTGAATTTGTGTTTCCTTAATTTCGTTGCATTGTCCTTTTGTATTCGTGTTTCCTTAATTTCGTTGCGTTGTCCTTTTGTATTCGTGTTTCCTTAATTTCGTTGTGTTGTCATTTTGTATTTGTGTTTCCTTAATTTCGTTGTGTTGTCCTTTTGTATTCGTGTTTCCTTAATTTCGTTGTGTTGTCATTTTGTATTTGTGTTTCCTTAATTTCGTTGTGTTGTCCTTTTGTATTCGTGTTTCCTTAATTTCGTTGTGTTGTCCTTTTGTTTCCTTAATTTCGTTGTGTTGTCCTTTTTGTATTCGTGTTTTTCCTTAATGTTGTTGTGTTGTTCTTTTTGTATTCGCGTTTTTCCCTAATGTTGTTGTGTTGTCAGCTTTTGTTTGTTTTGTAAATGTTATCGTGTTTTGACTCAGCGGGCCACCGTATTATATGTAACCCTCGGCACAAGGACGGAAGTGGACACTCGCAGAGGCATTCTAAACATTTTTATTTACAAAAAGTCAACACAATACAAGAACAAAACACAGTTTAACAGAAAAGGACTGGGGTGAACAAAGACTATGCTAATGCTAAATACAAATCTAACTCTAAACATATAACGGATCTCTATTCTAAACTAATCTAACTACTAACTTAGGCAAACAGGAAATTCTAACAACTAAGTTAATGGCTATGCTAAACTAAGACAGAAGACACTAGAACTAGGACATAAGCATGGACAGTGACTATTAGGAACAAACAAACAGAGAAGCACATCAACATGAGAGAAACCAGAAATTGCATAAACAGATTCACATTCATAAACATTCAATGACTGATTAGGGTTGTTTGCAAACACAAGGGTATATACACATGGTAATCAGGATAGCCATGGGGAACAACAACAGGACAAATTAGAAATGGGGGTGAAGACAAAAGGGGTGTGACAAACACAAAAACAAACACAAAGGCTTCATGTGCTGAACCGCACATGGCTGTGATCGTCTGTCATATGATTTCCCAAGCCTTTTGTAAAATTGGAGGACATGGGTTCCATTACATCTTGTGTAAAATAAGAACAATATACCAAAGCCAAACTTGGTGGTGATTGTGTGATGCTGATGCTTTGCTGATTTAGGGCATGGGCAATTAATTGATAGAACCATAAATTCTGATATCTACTACAGAATCCTAAAGGAAATCGTCTGGTCATGAGTGTTTGACCTGTCTGAAACACAAGACCAAGTCCCCATTTAAATGGCCTCCAACATGCCGCTCAGCTGGCGCAGCGGTAAAAACACACCCTGGAACCAGAGCTGGATCTCGAATACATCGTACCAAATCTTAGCTCTGCCTTGCCGGCTGAGGCTGTGCGGCCACATGAACAACGATTGGCCTGTTGTTCATATGGGCGGGACTAAGCCAAATAGGGTCTCTCTCTCTTGACTGGTGCAATTACGACCTCTGCTGGCTGATTGATGGCGCCTGCACAGAGATGAGAAAAGAGTGCTCTTAGGGTGTGTCCTTCCGTACATGCAGCTGGGCTGCACTGCACTCGTCAAAGTGTAGGTGATATGATGCATACGGCATGCTGCCCACGTGTCGGAGGGGGCATGGGTTAGCTTTGTTCTCCTCAATCAGAGCAGAGATTGGCATTGGTGGAGAGGGAGCATGATGCAATGGGGCAATTGGACGCGCTAAAAAGGTAGAAAGTTTTAGGGTTGAATACCTTTTTCACAACACTATAGATAATAAGTCATTTCAGAATTAGTTTTGCTAGAAGAATAAAATAAAAATGTTAAATATTGTCTGTGTGTGTTATATAGGGAGACTGTGGTGAATTTGAACTTCCAGGACAAGCAGAAGAGAAGGTAGCTACTGTATACTGTGTTATGTGGAGCAGTTGTTTGTCCTTATTTATCCAATGCAATATTTTACTATACAAAATGGTTTTGTGCAAAAACCTTGCATGTTCTTTGGTGAACTTGAGCACAAGGAAAACTTATATTCTTCCACATAACTATGCAAGTAAGGGAGAAATGTGCAAGAAAGCTGGAAGTAGTTTACATTTATTATTATTTATTCCACACAAAAAGTGGCAGCTTACAGTATGTGCCTTATATCCTCAGTCTCCACTGCAATATACATGTTTTATTATAATATAGTTTAATATAATTACTAGATTATGATTTGGGCTTTTTTACATAGTGGCAGCCAAGTCTGTGACCACTGGTAAAAAAAAAATCTATTGTGTATTATTTTACATTTAAATATCATGTTTTTTATTCCAAATTATACAGTGAGGAAAACAATTTGAGGATTTTTAGGATTCCACTGGCCAGATTTATCACAGGTGAACAGTAGATACAAATGTATTAAAAGTGTAGTAAGGCTTAAGGAAGACAGATCTATAGGTGCTTGGGTGGTGAAGTGGTCTATTTTGCTAACCCCCACTACAGGTTTGAATCAAAATTGTCTGAGGAAGGATGGCCGAATCACTCCATGGATAGGCGCCCTGTCCAGGGTGTGCACCCAGTGTTTCTATTCAAACTCTGAACAGAATAAAATGATAGTTAAAATTCAATTAAATGGAAAACTGACCTTTAGTACAAAGGATTCAATTTCCCAAATGTGCTTACATGCTTTTCACAAGTCAAATACTAAGAAATTTGTGAACCACAGGCTTTAGCCTTGTTTTCTATCCCCCTAAATCATGTTCCTTTAGTGAGCTTGTTTAATGCATTGATGGGTGCTCTCCCAAAACTCCTCACTCCTTCTCATTCAATTGTCCACATTCGATTAACTGGGCGAAAAGCAGGAAATGCACTGGACAGGTTGCCAGTCTATTACAGGGCAAACAAACGCACACACATTTACATACACATACACTCACAATTTTAGTAGCTACATTTGGCCTGACTGTGTGTGTGGGAGGAAACTGGAGCACCCAAAGTTAACCCACGTAAATGGGGAGAACATGCAAACTCCACACAAAAAAAGACCCTGGTCGCCACGGCCTGGGAATTTGATGTAAACATTAACAAAAGCGTTCATATCAAACATCCTTGTAGGGAAACTGGCTGCCCTGCCGGTTTGCTCCTGGTCTCACGTAGCTATAAAATTCGATACTGACTTGCTCTACTCAGGTCACACTACTATTTTAACAATTTAACTATTTGATAGGTTCTCTTGTTCAGTTAGATTTATTCATTTCAAGCGAATCCCCACTGAATATTAGTCTATTCATTATGTTAATCATTATGTCAGAAATTATTTCTGTTTCATAATACACATGTAATCACTGTCAATAAATACTGCTAAATGAGGTGCTGGTAGTTTCGCCAAAATGCCAAGCTGTTTTTTGTGTGTGTTTTAATTATTCTAGGAAGATTCTTCATCGTTTTTTTCCTGGTTTTCTAATTCCTGGGGGAATAGTGAGGTATCTGCTGCCTTGCACGAATTGTATTCTATATGGTCAATTGAATGTGGACACACTGTGCACAAGTGCGATTTATAAAGACATTTTCAACTGCATGCCAGGCCTTTTCGACTGCATGCCAAGCCTATGGTTTTAAAATGAGATGTCCAACCAGCTCAGGTGTGGTGTCTACATACTTTTGTCCATAAAGTATATATGATTGCATCTTGCATTGAGACTGATCTTAACAGTAGTTACAAAGAACACATTCTAACATGCTAGTGTGATGCATTAATTTAATGCATAATTAAAAATTTAATTTGTCAAAGCACACATCACAAAACAGTGTGAACCATGAACTGGTTCCTGGCATGCAAATACAAAACTACACTTTTTTATTTTGTGTTACTGCATCTTTGTCATACTAAATAATTTTATATCATAAAACAAAAAGTATAATTCGTGAAAGAAAGGTAAAAACAACACATTAAAACTGTAAACTATAATTTATTTAAGGGACAAAGTTATCCAATACTAATACCAACTTCGTAATTGGTTGTTACCACTTTAGCAACAATGACTGTTGTGCTGTTGCAGTTTTAATAAAATATAATGCCAGTATTTGCTGGGGTCAGAACACAGGGTCAGCCACAGTGCCTCTGGAGCACTTGTAAAGTGCCCCTGGAGCCAAATGGGATAAGCTCTACCCACTAGGTTACCACTGCCCCAGTTACACCCTAGCTTCAGGTTATTTATGATTTCTAGGAAATATTGAATCTATTTAAATCTACACTGATCAGCCATAACATTAAAACCACCTTCTTGTTTCTACACTCACTGTCCATTTCATCAGCTCCACTTACCATATAGAAGCACTTTGTAGTTCTACAGTTACTGACTGTAGTCCATCTGTTTCTCCACATACTGTTTTATCCTGCTTTCACCCTGTTCTTCAATGGTCAGGACCCCCACAAGACCACTGCAGAGTAGGTATTATTTGGGTGGTGGATCATTCTCAGCACTGCAGTGACACTGACATGGTGGTGATGTGTTAGTCTCTGACTTTACGTCTACAAGGTGGACCAACTAGGTAGGAGTGTCTAAAAGAGTGGACAGTGAGTGGACACAGTGTTTAAAAACTCCAGCAGCGCTGCTGTGTCTGAACCACTCATACCAGCACATCACACACTAACACACCACCACCATGTCATTGTCACTGCAGTGCTGAGAATGATCCACCAAATAAATAATACCTGCTCTGTGGTGGTCCTGACCATTGAAGAACAGGGTAAAAGCAGATTGAAACAGTATGTAGAGAAACAGATGGACTACTACATAGTGCTTCTATATGGTAAGTGGAGCTGATAAAACTGACAGTGAGTGTAGAAACAAGGAGGTGGTTTTAATGTTATGGCTGATCGGTGCAGAACCTTATAAATGGCTTCGTAGTTTCATTTCAACATCAGTTCAGCTTTTTTGGAATTTCTTAAATGACTACTAATGTTTAAGATAAGTGAGGTTTATAATCTATGTAACTGGCTAAAACTAAACTAGTTTGGTTTTTTCTTTAGTTTTTGTGCTGTTTTTATTTGACTAACCTGAGTGTGACAAATATGCAACAACAAAGGTAATCAGTAAGAAAAAATTTTACTGCACTGTATGTGTATTTTGACAATGCAGGTTAATGTATAGCATTATTCATTAAAATTATGTTTCACTTTAAGAATGTCATCTAAAAGTTTAATCATGCATTATTTCTAAGCAATTTTTTGAGTCCTGAATTGTTAGAACGTAAAAGTGACATACTGGAAGTCCTGGAATGTAGAAATGCAGAAGTGACATTACAAATCTTTACAGATATCCTTCACAGATTCTTAAGATGAGAAATGTGCATGTCCTCAATAAACATTAAGATATCCAGTAAAATAGATAATATTTTTGGCAATGCTCACATTTATTCAATACAATGCTTAGAAGTAATCTTAGGATGCTTTTTAAAACATTTTATGTTAATAGAGAAAATTAAAAGCAAAACATATTATCAAATACAACCTTAATATAGCAAGCTAGGACAGGCATTAGAGTGGCTCGGTCATTACACATTCTAGCACACCAGAGCTGAGTTCGAATCTGAGCCCTGCTATGGACAGGCATGGCGCCAGTACAAACAATATTTTGCCAGTCTGGAGGTGGTATTCCCTGAGGGAATTCCTTGTAAGTGCTGCAATGACGACCTCTGCTGGCTGTTTGATGGTGCCTGCAGAAAGAAAGGAGATCAGTGTGTATCAAATTTTTTTAATTATTCATTATACAGATTAATACATATCTGCATATTTGAATCACAGTCTTCTAAACATCAAATGCCCTTTACAAGTTTGAACATAGCCAAGTTTTTACCTTTTACCTGTTTTAAAACACAAATATTTACCAGGTGGGTCTGAGGCACCTACACAAATGCACTTCTCACCCACCTTCAATTGAACAACCTCACTTGCAGAGGATTGGCTATTAATAAATTTAAAAATGTTGAATGTAATTTTTTTTTAAATGACAGCGGTGACCCAAGTTTCAGCAATGTTTGGTGCCAAAGTACACTTGAGTTATACAGTACAGTAATTTCTTTAGTTCAATAATTTAATATATGCCTAATTAAATAATTTAGCTTGGAATAATTAAGATAAATGCAGAGTGTTAAAGTAAAAAGTCAAATTGTGCATCTCATACGTAGTCAAGTTAAAACATCTCTACCAGTGGCAGCTGCTGGTCTTTCAAAGAGGGGAAGCTCATTATCGGCTTACATCATAAAATTTGTCAATTTATTTATACATAAATTCTGCCCTCCGTTCCTTTTCAAGAAAATGGCCTGTGATCCTATAGTACCAAGTAGGCGTCTTTTCCAGGGACTTGACCAGTGTCCTGAAACAAATACAATGAGTGTGTTTTATTTACACAATGAACAATGGAAATGGTCAAGTAATTTCACCAAGCAAATACCAAGAAATGGGTTGCAGTTTATCTTTCGACTTCACTCGCAAAATCCGCGATGGGACTGAAGCTCCTAGTGATTAAGTTCACTTCATTGAAGTGAATAGACGCTCAGTTCTACGGGCAAATGCATTGACGCTACGGGAGTTAACAAAATCGAGTCAGTCAAGTAGCTGATTCTGAACGAAATCATCTTCGAGATGAACGTGTTCTAACGCATTTGTAGTCAATGAAATGTTAACACAACTGTACATATTTGACCATTTCATTTTTGACATTTTAGGGGAAGCTGAGCTTCCCTTGCCGTCTTAGAGAAATTGCCACTGATCTCTACATATCTCTACAGGGTGAAAAGGGTGCTTCAGGTGATAGGAGTGACCCAGGACGGGTAGGTCGAGCTGGACCTATGGGACCACAGGGACCACCAGGACTTCCTGGTCCCCCTGGACCTCCTGGAGCAATCATCAAAGTTGGCAGTGTGAGTGAACCAAGTATAAATTTACTAGTAAAGCTTACTTTACTAGTAAAGTATTTTTGTTTAATGGCTTTAA
The DNA here is from genome assembly GCF_030014385.1 of Trichomycterus rosablanca. Lineage (NCBI taxonomy): Eukaryota > Metazoa > Chordata > Actinopteri > Siluriformes > Trichomycteridae > Trichomycterus > Trichomycterus rosablanca. The sequence continues at coordinate 28,281,168 of NC_085993.1, forward strand.
TTATGTCTGATATATAAATGTTTTGCTACTTCAAAAAAGTAATGTGTTTTTTCATAAGTTACAGTTATGTTACCTTTTAAAAACAAAGAGCACTGAAAGTATGGGCACTGTTTAGAGTTGTGCTCCTGTAATTGGGATTTGAAACCAAAATTGTGTACTTTAGCATTTAGACTGCAAATGTAAATTAAGTAGACCTTAAACAAAGGGAGTACACAGGGAGTACTTATGATTTAGAGTTTGAACTTAGATGCTGGTTCTTGTGCATTGTCCACACCAGCCATCTAGTTTTGATGCTTGCACGAGCATTGTAGGTGCTTTTGAAATTTAACTTTGAAAAGAGTTACCATGGGCTCTCATCACCAGTATTAAAATGATCTGCAGTTTGAGCCACAGTAGCTTTTCTGTTAGTCTAAAGCAGACAATATATTTTATGTACTCTGGGAACAATGATTCAGCAACAATCTTCAGCCCAACATTCAATAGATCCCTGACCTTAACATGCACTATAATTATGAAAAAGACATTCACAGACGTGCACATTTCTTTTTGGGAAAGGAAGGGGTGTCTGCTGGTGAGTCTATGTGAAGCCTGGATAGATTAAATTAAACCTCTACTGTGTGACACTTGTAGCAATGAGGTATATTACATCTTGTAAGGAAAAGTAAGACTTTATTTGAACCCCACTGATGTCAGATATTATAACAGTGTTTTGTTACTGGTATCAATAATTTTGTCTTGAGTGTATTTTTGTATATGACATTAGCTGTTCTAATTTTACATATTATAAAAGTTGTCATGGAAAACCTGAAAAATATATATAAGTTTGTGCCAAATGTTAGCAGTGGACGCTCAGTGGTTAAAGTACTGGACTAAAAATCAACAGGTTCAAGTTCCAGCAAAGCTAAGTTGCCAAAGTTGAGGCCCTTAAACCTCAATTGCTGAAATTGTATACTGTCAAAATTGTAAGTTGCATTGGATAAAAGCTCCTTCTTAAATGCTAAATGAGAAGCTACATGTTAATGTGGGCCTTAAGAAGAGTGTTTCTTTTTTAAAGGCTAAAATGATCAGAAATCACTTAATTTGCAAGAGCACTACTTCTGGCAAAATCATGGGTAAAAATTAAACTCTGAAGATGGCTTACTTTTATGTACACCGACCAAGTATAACATTATGACCACGGACAGGTGAAGTGAATAAAACTGATTATCTCTTCATCACAGCACCTGTTAGTGAGTGGGATATATTAGGCAGCAAGTGTTGATGTATTAGAAGCAGGAAAAATGGGCAAGCGTAAGGATTTGAGCGAGTTTGACAAGAGCCAAATTGTGATGGCTAGACGACTGGATCAGAGCATCTCCAAAACTGCAGCTCTTGGGGGGTGTTCCTGGTCTGCAGTGGTCAGTATCTATCAAAAGTGGTCCAAGGAAGGAACAGTGGTTAACCGGCGACAGGGTCATGGGCGGCCAAGGCTCATTGATGCAAGTGGGGAGCGAAGGCTGGCCTGTGTGGAAACGGTAGTTACTCATTAAACAAGGTTTGTCACTTCTCAAGATTATATTGAACATAGTCATGGACAATTTAGTGTCCCCAATTCTCCTTACTTGCATGTCTTTGGACTGTGGGAGGAAACCGGAGCACCCGGAGTAAACCCACGCAGACATGGGGAGAACATGCAAACTCTACACAGAAAGGACCCAGACCGCCCCACCTGGGGATCGAACCCAGGACCTTCTTGCTGTGAGGCGACAGTGCTACCCACTTAGCCACCGTGCCGCCCCAATATTAGGAAGGTGGCCATAATGTTATGCCTGATCGGTGTATGTATTAACATTTTTTCTACTTAGGCTGTCATCTCTAAATACAACTCAATAACATTTACAACACATGCGTCATAAAACTAAAGACACTTGCTATTCTTAAGTGTTTCTGTCATGCTTATCTTCACTTTATTTCTAGTTAATATATAGTATTGGCCTTTCTGTTAATACTTGCCATTGGGATGGCTCGGTGGGTCGCACTGTTGCCACACAGCAAGAAGGTCCTAGGTTTGATTCCCTGATGGAGCGGTCCAGGTCCTTTCTGTGTGGAGTTTGTATGTTCTCCCCGTGTCTGCGTGGGAGACTGTGTTCCTCCGGGAGCTCCGGTTTCCTCCTACAGTCCAAAGACACGCAAGTGATGTGAACTGGAGATACAAAATTGTCCATGACTGTGTTTGACATTAAAAACTTCAACTGATGGGCCGCTCAGGTGGCGCAGCGGTAAAAAGAAACGCGCTGCAACCAGGGCTGGATTCTGAGAAGCGTGGTATCGAATCCAGCCTTGCTTTACCGGTTCGAAGCTGAGTGGCTATATGAGCAACGATTGGCCGGTTGCTCATGTGGGGGGTGGGACAAAGAACCGGATGTGGGTCTCTCTCTGTCAGAATGCGATTGCGTTCTCTGCCGGCTATTTGGAGGCGCTTACACAGAGATGGGAGAGGGTGCCCTTAGGGTGTGTCTCTCCGCATGCAACGCTAGGTGGCGCCAAACTCGTCAATGTGTGGGTGGCAAAGCTGCATCTGGCTGCTGCTCGTGTTTCGGAGGGGAAACGGGTTAGCTTCAATCACCTCCGTCAGGGCAGGGTTCGGCATAGACAGAGAGGAAGCACGATGCTAATTGAACAATTGGATGCGCTAAAAGGGGAGAAAAAGGGGTAAAAATTTTAAATAAAATAAAATAAAACTTCAACTGATTTTGAATTTTGTGTAACCAGTAACTACCTGTTCTGTCATGAATGTAACCAAAGTGTGTAAAACATGACATTAAAATCCAAATAAATAAATAATACCTGCTATTGACATTCAGGGAAATTACCTATTATCATGAAAACAGTGGTTTAAAAGTAATTTTGTATGTGTAACATTTTCTTTTTGTGTGTTTAGAACGAGTCAGAAATGAATCTTCAGTACATTCCAGGAGTAATGGGGCCATCAGGTCCACAGGTAAATCTCATTGTTAACGTTTACAGTATGGATGGCGTGCATGAGGTACAAGGGTATAGCATATAGCAATAGAAAATTGGAAATAATTTTTTAAAAAGTAGTTGTATAATTGAAAGAAGATCAAATAAATCTGTATGCATTTTAACAGCAAGTAAAACAAAGATGATGTATTTCTTGTAACATTTTGTAAACCTTTGTGTTTTCTTCCTTAGGGACCACAAGGGATTCCTGGACTTCCGGTAACATGCAGACCCTAATATTTTATCTCTATACAATTAGGAATAGAATAAAAATTTCAAACAACTTACACTTTTGTGTTATCACTTATTCAGGGCAGGGCAGGTTTTCCTGGAATCCCAGGAGAAAAAGGCAGTGAGGGTCCCCGAGGACATGATGGAATCCCTGGGCTTGATGGTTTCCCAGGACAAATAGTCAGTCCCAATATTTACGTATTTCTATGTGAAACAGTACATAAAATATAAGATCTATTAATGTAGTAATGTACTACATTTACTTTATATAATTATTTTATCATGTACAGATATTCTCGTTAATATCTCAACCTTTTTTCAGGGGCCAAAAGGTGACAGAGGTTTTAAAGGAGACAAAGTAAGACTTCCATCTTATGATAAGTCTGAAAAGTTATTTTGTGTTACAGGTTTCTGATGTGTCAATGTGTTTTTAGGGTGAGCCTGGTCCAGCTGGGGGTCCTCCAGGGCCTCCAGGACCTCCTGGGCCCCCTGGCACAGTGGCCATTGTATCCAGCAGTGTAAGTCTCATACTGATAGCCACCAACACATGTATATATACTAAATTAACAAATAACCTTATGCTCCAGACTATTTATTCATTTGTTGTTTTTCTTCACTTGACTTTAGGGTGACAATGAACAAGGAATATCAGAAATGGTCTGTAAAGCAATTAAATTACTAGGATTGCTATATTAATTGCTAATAAATTAGTTGCTCAAATGTAGTCTGATATTCTAATGTAAATCATAATTTACACAATTCACATGTGCTAAAATTAATAACACAGTTTTTTTTTTTTTTTTTTTTTTTTACAGTCCAGAGTAAAAGAAATGTAGGACTTCTTGAGCTTTTTTTTTCAAACATCAGATGTTGTGTTTAATGAGATGAGACTAAATTGTGGATGATATAAATACCTTGTCTTTTAAAATGCTATAAGAAAAGAAACAGAGTCTGCTGTTCTCAGACATTGAAATATATAGTTTAGGTGAACTTGCAGTTTAGGTGAAATTGGCCAGGTTTTTTTTCTATTTATTTATGCATTTTCTCCCATTTTCTCCCGATTTAGCATAGTCATTTTGTCTTCCGCTACTGGGGATCCCTGATTGCAATTAAGGAGGGTATGTTGCTGCGCACGCCTCCAACGACACTTGCGAGGACCCCTTCTTTTCGCCCATGCACTTTGCACCGGAGCCTCTATCTGCTAATCAGGGTTCTTACACAGCGTTTGAACACCCCACCCACACAGTCCGGTCATCCCGCCCTAGCAGACATGGTAGCCAATTAGTGTCTGCTGCAGGCACTGCCAATTAAGCCTGCTAGATGGCACCCAGCTGACCAGTGGCAAAGCTGAGTTTCAAACAGAGGAGTTCAGAATCTCGGCGCTGGTGTGCTAGCGGAATATCCCGCTGCACTCCCTGGGCGCCTGCTCAGTTTTGTGATGTTAAAAAGTGATGTTAATTGTGGTGGAGTGAAGGGCATTTGGGTAAATGTGACAAGCAAAAGCAATATAAATGTCATATGATACACATGCTTTACTGTATCTACTGTATACAATAGAATCAGAAAGTATTCAGACACCCTTTGCACACTTTGTTTTATGGATTTATTTTTAGAAAAAGGAAAAGGAAAAACAATGTACAAAGTGTCTATACAAGCATAGCAACCTTGAATTATGGCACTTTATCCCATTTTTGGCAGATTTAAGCATTGTCAAATTGGATGGTGCGTGTCTGTGAATTGCCAGAATTACCAGTGTTTAATGTAATGTTCACACTAACAGTGTGGCCAAAAACAAAATAAAAAGAGATGGTGGGATGTGGGTGATTGAATGTCTGTTGGCCATACTGTTACTGTCTTTTTTTTTTTTTTCTTCAGTCAAAGTGTGACTGGCTTTTGTTTTGCGTACAGAATCAGTTTCTTTTGTCCACCATCAGTGCCTGACCTCATAAATTGTCTTTGATTATTTTTTCCACAGACAAAAATATTGTAACCACATATAAATAGAGATACTCCATATTAATGTTCATTGTTTTGGAATAGTATTACCAACAAGCTCATGCCAGATTTCCTTTGGTCATATAAGAGACTTGTTCTGGGCTATTGTGGGTTTTACATGTTATCTGTTTACATGTAATTCATGTCTTACTCTGAATTGTTCTTTGTAGGGCCCTAAAGGAGATAAAGGGCCCCCTGGGCGATCCGTTAAGGTACACGTACCTTTAAACTCATAGTGACCTAGTTATCTTGATTTAGATAACCTAAGTACCTTATTAGCTTTGGATTTGAGTTTATTAATGCAAAAAATTCTTGTACTTTAATAAACCCTTTTTATTTAGGGTCAAAAGGGTGAGCCTGGCATGATCCTGTACTCAAATGGGACTTCTACCACTGCTGGAGAAATGGTGATGTTTCCTTAATGTTTCATTTCATATAAAGCTTAAGGTACACACTATAGCCAGTAGTAAATCAGTGCAAGTCAGCGAAATGTGCAAGACAAGTTGTTTAACACCACACTCACTAAAAGAAAATAATGGAGCTTGCTTTGTACATGGTGTCATTCTGATCCTAAAATAGGGAAAAAACAGATTAATCTATTAGAAATAAATGAATGTTTAAAAGAATGTGTTTTCACTGCTCCAAAGTCCAATGGCATTGTACTTTCAAATTAACGCTTGTTAGTGGACAGGGGGATTTTATACTTGAGTAAAGCTGACTTTTATGCTCCAAGAACTACTGATGTCATTTGGTATTTTGGAAATTGATGTTGAAAATAAAGATGGACAACTTTTGTATGCTATGCAGTTCAGTACTTATTAGTTTGATTCTGAGCTGGGGCAGCCTTGCTGAAGTTTTGCTGCTCCTCTGTGTGTCCACTTTACATCAGCAGCACTTGATGTTTACTGGTGCAGCTCTACCAGTGCAAGAAATTTGACAAACTGAAAAGATGTATAACTTGTATAACTTACATGTACCTCTTTGCAATGAGTGTGAATGAAATACATAAACCCAGTAATAAAACTGGGTGTTTAGTACTGTTAGAAATTCAGCAGAATTCAGGAGCCAGGAGACTCCTGAATTCTGAAAACACTATAGAGTCGTTTATTAACACATACAGATAGATGTATGGGCACAGCTTGGAAGACCGACAAAAAATCTAACTAGACATAGTTTTGGGGAGCCTTTTCTACACTCGAAGTGAGGGGAGGAATTAGGGAGAGGAGGAGGAGGTTAAGGGGGACGGAAATGACAATGAAGAGGGGGAACAAAGGTTGGGCTAGTGTAATAAAAGGGTGTTGGTTTTATAGTGCACAATGGAGGGGGTCAGGATACAGGATAACAAAAGATGTGAGGAGACACGATTAGGTGTGTAGGAGACAGGGAGTGGGGGTAATACAGGATGGAGGATCAAACAGGAGGGCTCACTCAATATACAAAATGTAAGAAAAGGGGGATAATTTCTCTTAATGCTCCCTCTGATTCTCCCTAATGGAGAATCACAAAACCAAAATACAAAACATACAAACAAACATTTAAAGGGGTTATAACTATACAGAATAGGACAATGCCTATTTCTGTAAAGTTATGCAGAGATTGTCCAAGAAGTTCATGCAGCCAAGTTCTGGAGCTGTTTATGGCTGTTACTTGGATGTATGTCGACAAAGATGTTGGATATGTCCTTAGAGAGATGTGGTGTCTTCAGGTGTGTCCACGATGGATGCAGTCCAGGAGCTTGGATGGTTGATTGCATGGCGATATGTCACACCTCCATTGTTCATCCATGTGCAATCCCATGCAGTGAAACTACGTTGGAGTGTGGCAGGTAGACATGTTGTTCTAGTGGGCTTCAACAGTCAACCAGGCAGATCGTCATGCAGACATACCCAGCTCACCTTCCAATTTCTGGGTATTTCTGTGGGAAACACAAAGAAACGTACGCAGTGAACTGTTTCTCATTGAGTTTAGTCTCTTTAATTAATTTAATTAATTAATTTACTTGTCATGTAAGGTTACTTGCTGCTCCTTACTATCTGTCCCTTAGGAGGGGCTGCTATGGTAATATACAGTGTGTGGAAATCTTCACCACAGAGTTTGGCCCCCGTAGTTTTAGACACATACAGTTCTTCTCTTGTGGCTCTGTATATTACCCACCCCTCCTCCTACTGACCCTAAATTAATTCAGAGGAGCAGACACGACCTTACATGAATTCTCATGTTTTCAGTAATGAGCAAAACCTGATATGGGCCATCCCATCTAGGTTCCTAAATGTCCACAGTTTTTAGCTTGGAGAATCAGACTTTAACTTAGAGAGAAATGGAAGATATGTTATTACTGCTACACTCGGTGTTAGTAAGTGATGCAATACTTGCTGGTGGTAAAAACTTGTCCTTTTTGCTACTTCATCAGCAAATCTGTTGTCTTGTGCTTTAAATGAAATCCCCTAGTGTGTGATTTGACTTTAACAATAGCTAAATCTGTGGGTAAATGAACTGCCTCCAAAAGATTCTGTACCAAATCAGCATTTTTAACAGGGGTACCTGCAGCCGTCAGGAAACCTCTATGTTTCCGCAATGTCCAAAATCATGGACCACCCCAAATGCATAACAAGAATCTTTATAAACCATAGCCCTCATGCCTGATGCAAGTTTACATGCTTTAGTTAGGGCCACCAACTCAGCCTGCTGTGCTGAGTAAGAAGGAGGAAGACTACCACTGGCTGAAGTTAGGTAGCTGTCAGTTACTGCCCATCCAGATTTACGCTGACCATCACTATGGGTTAAGAAACTGTCAGTAAAAATAATCAAATCAGGGTTATCGAGAGGGGCATCTTTAAAAACAAAATGAGGATTAGATAATTCAATGCAATCATGGTCGTCTCCTTCCTCAGTGGCATCAGTCAGTGAAGACATCATAAGAGAGGAAGGATTGTTCATGGTTACCCCAACTGGAGGTAGTTACTGACAAGACACGACCATTATTGAGTAGTGCTGACACAGAATGAGGACTTTTATTATTATTTGTTCTAGCGTTCATGACGTTTTGTCCAGGGTTACCTTTAAGCAGATCGTATAGTGGTTGTGAAATTGCAGCATAAGAATTTATCCACGGTCTCCAGTATTTGCATAGATCTAAGAAAGCTCGCAATTTGTGCACTGTTCGTGCACTGTAGTTGCCAGTGACATTGCATTAACTGCAGAGCTTCTAGCAGGCAAAATTCATCTAGAACCCTGGGTAACCCATTGTCATGAATATTGTACACCAGCACAACACAACTGTGCTTTGTCACGCAAGGCCTTGTGTTCTTTGCTAGCCAAAAGATCAGGAAATGCCCTCATATCTGTGTCATGTGTTTCCTTATTCTCACTACTCAATATAACATTATCAACACCAAGGTTCCACACAAAAGTCTGCAGAAATGAACAAAGAGCAGATAAGCTCCCTCAGAAAATCCATGCCAAAAATATTTTCAACTTTTCCCACCCAAAATTGCCATGAAATGCTTTTAGGCCCTAGATTAACAGATATGGGTGAAGATAAAGTTAAGGGAATACCAACATTACCCTTTCCCTCAGCTGTGATGTGTTTGTCTGTTAAAGGTAATCCTAAGGATATGCAAACGGTTTCAGACAAAGTAGTGACTTGAGCGTCTGTGTCTACAAGAAATTAAAAATTCTGTTCTCTGATTTGAACATCAACGCGTTTCTCAGATACTTCACTGATTTCCTTGATTTCACTTTCCCTATTATGTACCTCTGGTGATACATTAGTCACAGGTCGCATTTGAATGTGTCTTGAAAAAGATACTTGATCACTAGCATGGTCAGAATCCTTATCAGATAAAAAGAATTCCGATCCATCAGAGTGGTCAGTCTCATTACTCAAGGCATCCTCTGTGTAGCATGGCTGACCTGGCAGGGGGGTTACCGGTGGGGGACGGCACTGCTGTTTTGGTTTAGATATGCAATTAGCATGTTGCTGCTCAAGATCTATTAGTGAATGCCGAAGGTTATAGCAGCTGTTTCATGCTTTTTACATTTACTCTTTAGTTCAACAACCTTTGCCTCAGCTTCTTTTAACCTTTCATCCATTGATTTCAACTTGTATTCCCAATATTGCTTATAAACAAACAGACATTCCTTAACTGAGTCATGCTTAAGGCCGAAGCCTAAAGCTGTTTTACACTCAGCAGGAGTCCATATTTTATTATCAGTGAAACCCTTGGATGAAAAGTACTGATGTCTCTTTTGTTCATTAATGTGGTTCTTTACTACGTCATTAATTAACTTTTCAAACTCTAAATCAGTCCACTCAGGCATTTCAGTCCCTCCCTTAACTAAGGTGCTGGATTTATAGTTAGGAGGCTTCCAGAAGTCTTTACCAATATCCTGGGCAATTTTACTTTTACTAAACATGGTGAGGAAGCAGAAAAAACAAACAAAACAAAACAAAACTTTCCCTACTGACCGGGATTGCAGCAAAACAAAGGCATTACAGCAGTAACGAGCAGTAACTCTTTTTAAGGAAGGTGATAATTACAAGCACCAGTAACCAACCGAATTCTTAAACAGCTGTAAAACAGATTACACTAACAGTAACCAACAGCAAACACAGATTACGACAAAGGTAACCAACGAATTCTTAAACAGCTGTAAAACAGATTACACTAACAGTAACCAACAGCAAACACAGATTACGACAAAGGTAACCAACGAATTCTTAAACAGCTGTAAAACAGATTACACTAACAGTAACCAACAGCAAACACAGATTACGACAAAGGTAACCAACGAATTCTTAAACAGCTGTGGACGGATTACACTGACAGTAACCAACAGAAGTGGACGGATTACACCGACAGTAACCAACAGCAAATATACAGATTACTACAAAAGTAACCAACGAATTCTTAAACAGCTGTAAAACAGATTACACTAACAGTAACCAACAGCAAACACAGATTACTTTTAGATGCAATAACAATCAAACTTCCTTTCTTTCAGAGAAAATATCTGTTACAATCAGTAATAATGCAGAACATTTTTTTTTTTTCTCTTTTGCAAAGAGGATAACCTTTACTGACTCCGTTTTATCTTATTCAGCCAAAATTTCTCTTAGGTTCGAAATGGCGTTTACTCACCGAGGTTTTTAGTTTGCCATCCGGGTCACGGCACCAACTGTTAGAAATTCAGCAAAATTCAGGAGCCAGGAGACCGCCAGTCTTCAGGAGTATAGTCGTTTATTAACACATACAGATAGATGTATGGGCACAGCTTGGAAGACCGACAAAAAATCTAACTAGAAAGAATATTGTGGAGCCTTTTCTACACTCGAAGTGAGGGGAGGAATTAGGGAGAGGAGGAGGAGGTTAAGGGGGACGGAAATGACAATGAAGAGGGGAACAAAGGTTGGGCTAGTGTAATAAAAGGGTGTTGGTTTTATAGTGCACAATGGAAGGGGTCAGGATACAGGATAACAAAAGATGTGAGGAGACACGATTAGGTGTGTAGGAGACAGGGAGTGGGGGTAATACAGGATGGGGGATCAAACAGGAGGGCTCACTCAATATACAAAATGTAAGAAAAGGGGGATAATTTCTCTTAGTACACATGACCAACATTTGGTGTTGGCACATCAGCCCCATATAGGAAGGCATTTAATAAGATTATGGAGTATTCATTCAATAATTTGTGTCAATTCATTCACAAAAGTATTTCTGAAACATACACTACTGATGAGATGGTTAATGTTGCAATTTATTCCAAACTAGTAACCTCCTAAACTCAACAATTAAGAAAGGGTGTCCATATACTTTTAGCCAGTGTACATTTGGCCATGTATTGTGTCTCTTTAGGCAAGACTTTAGAGTTATAATACACATTGACTCTTCTTTTTTTCATTTATCTCTTTCAAGGGTAAACCAGGACCTCAAGGACCAGTGGGGCCTCAAGTACGTTTTGTCTTTGTCTTTTTAAATAACAAAAAAGGAAAAGCTTAGCATGGATTTGAAGTTGAATAATATTTCTTGCATTTTATTCATTGCCTTAGGGTGTGATATAATAACTTTTGGTTTTTTGGTTTTTTTTAGGGGCCACATGGTCCTGCTGGAATAAAAGGAGAAATAGGATTACCAGGAAGACCGGTGAATATTTTAGTTCTTTACGTATTATTAAAAATCTTTGAAGAACTTGGAAATATGAAAATGCTGCTCTAACTAAATGTTTATGCACTGTACCTTGTATATCTAATACTGTGGAATTTAGGGTCGTCCAGGTTTAAATGGAAAGAAAGGGGAAAGGGGAGATTCAGGTGATGGGCTAGCTAGCCATGGATATCCGGTAGGAAATAATGAATGCATTATAAATCAAAAATTTGGACAATGCATGTGTTCGAAATTTCATGGATTTATGGACTTATTTCAGGGACCTTCTGGACCACCAGGCCTACCTGGGCCACCTGGACCTCCTGGACTACCTCTGGGCACTGTCAGTATTATTATAATTTTTTTTAAGACTGCTTTTTTATGTCACATGTCACATACACTATCTGTCCAAAAGTATGTAGACAGCCATTTCATTTTAAGTGCAGGTGTTTTAGTCATCCACTTCTAACAAGTATAGATAGATATTCTGTTGAGTACATATTGTGTGCTCCCGTGCACAAAGTGAGGTCCATAAAGACGTGGTAAGAAGTTTGGGACAGGATACATTTGAATATTATTTGGGAGCAAAACCTTCTTGTCCAACATTACCGCCTATGCTTTTTTGACTGAATGGGCACAAAGTCCTGGAGGAGTGGAGGGAAAACTGGGATTGGGGCGGCAACCATATTAATGCCCATTAATTGGGGGATGGGATGCTCAAGCTTCCCCGTGTCTGTGTGGGTTTCCTCCAGGAGCTCCGGTTTCCTCCCACAGTTCAAAAATATGCAACTGAGGTAAATTGGAGATACAAAATTGTCCATGACTGTGTTTGACATTAAACTTGTGAACTGAATAATCTTGTGTAACAATTAACTACCTGTCCTTTCATGAATGTAACCAAAGTGTGTAGAACATGACGTTAAAACCCTAATAAATAAAGAAATAAGTTTAACAAGCTTATGGGTGGATGTCTACTTTTTAAAATTGCAGCTTTTAAACGCTTTTGTACGCATTGCTACTGTTGCAAAATACCTTGAATATACAGGGGTTTGATGAAATAACTTGGTGGATCTCCATGTTTATTCCTTCAAGGCCACCCAGCGCCCACCCATCCCTGTCAATATTCAAAGATCCCCTAGACAGGGGAGGGTATTTTGTTTTATTCCAATACTGACAAAAGTCATTATTCCCAAGCATATGTTACTTAACAGAAACATTTGGTTTTATTGTAAAAACAATCTGCTCAGAGCTGAGCATCAAATGATCCCATTTCTCAAACATGCCATATTAATTTCTATCTCAAGATTTACGCTGATGTGAAATGTAATATGCTGGAATTGCAGCCTTATTGATATATGTTACGCAAAATTAACATTTAACACAAGTAAATACCCCTTAAAACACTGTATTTGCTATTTCATAAGCAAGCAGATTTACCTAAACTGTTGGTTAGTGGCAAGCTAATGAAAAGAAGCACCAAGTAAATTCATTACTGTTACTGTTATTTTGTCCAACCCCTGCAAAAAAGAACGCTAAACTTTAATTTCTGTTGTTCTAAGATAACTCATGTCTTTTCAGGAGTATAGTGGCAGCTCCAGATTTTATGATGGTGAGTTTACCATGCCTGTGTGTTAAAATGTATTAAAGTTATAAAAAAAATATGGTTATATAAATATGCATAACACAATTCTTTTCTCTACAGGTATAAAAGGAGATCCAGGTCCTGTATTTTTTTCAGGTACAGGTTTTTTACTAAACAATACCGATGGAACAATACTCTGTAGAACAATAATCTAATGCAGGCCAAACAAACGTCTGTTCTTATACAACAAAGCATAGAACTACTTTCTGTTTTTCTTTGTTACAGGCAGTGTTGACATTCATTCACTGAAAGTAAGTGAATCCTAAATAGCATGACTTAGTTGCATTACATTTACAGTTTCAGCAATTAGCAGATGCCTTTATCCAAAGTGACTTACAGTAGTGTGACAGTATACAATCTGAGCAATTGAGGTTTAAGGGCCTTGCTCACATGCCCAACAGCACCAACCTGGCAGTGGTGGGGCTTGAACCAGTGACCTTCTGATTACTAGTCCAGTACCTTAGCCGCTAAGCTACAATTGCCTAATTGCATTAGGGTGAAAATGTGTGTATCCACTACAAAAAAGGAATTTTATTTTACCAAAAACTTAACTCAAACCTTGAGGTGCATTGGGTAGAATTTTGAAAGTGTTATAAAATCCTGCTCATTTAGCAAGAGAGCCAGCCATATTTTTATTTGTAAGCAATAGGTGTAGGAGCAGTGACTGGTAGAAGGAATTAGATTAGATTAGATTAGATTAGATTAGATTAGATTAGATTAGATTAGATTAGATTAGATTAGATTAGATTCAACTTTATTGTCATTGTGCAGAGTAAACAAGTACAGAGCCAACGAAATGCAGTAGCATCTAACCAGAAGTTCAAGATAGAGATTATATAAATATAATACATAGTTAAAGTGCAAAAGTGACCAGATAAGTGAAATGAGGAGACATATAAGAATATTAAGACTATTAAACAGATAATGATGATTGTACAGTGAATAGACTAATATGTATTTACAGAGTAATGAAGGTGACTAAAGTGGTTACATGAATGAGTAATGATGAGAATAAATAAAGTGAAGTATATAAGTATAGCAAGTATATACAGTATACACATTATTGTTGTGCTGGTGTAAACAGTGCAATAGTGCCATGTGCAAATTTGCAAAATACTGATGGTATACACAGTTGAGATGATACATTTGTAAAAAGTACAGAGTTAAGTGTGTTACAAAGTGCAGTGATATTTTTACAATGGTGTGCTAGAGTTTAGCAGGGTTACAGCCTCAGGAAAAAAAAGAATGATACTTGGTCTAATTAAATTGTGGCAAATGTTTGCTTTAATTGTTTTCTCCAAATATTTTTACCTTATTTGCTTATTTTTCAACCTACTGCAAGTATGAACAGAAGGACACCAATTACAAAGTGAAAAAAAGTTCATCAATAAAAATCAAAGCACATAGCTTGGCTTATAATTCTTTAGTATATTTTTTTAACTAACAGCTTTATCTTGGTCAGGTTGCACTGGGTCCTGTCCCGTCCTAAATCAAAGGCTTCAAGGCAAGAGCACTCCCTGAACAGAATATCAATCTATTACAGTGCATCACAACTTGGACATTCACTCACTCACTCAATAAGAATAATGAATAATAGATACATTTTACATTTTGTTTTTTGAGACAGGAGAGGTAAATAGAAGACTTTAAAAAACCTAAAGCAGAGGATTAAGCAGAAATCCATAATTACCATGCAGAAATCAAGGCAGTTTGGTCCTCCCTACTGATACAGTTTGTTTTCATTGGAGCTTATTGTACATTATAACTTTACTGTACATACTATACAATTTTGGATAACATGTTTGTTGCTGCAGAATGAACTAAAGGGTGAACAAGGTATGAAGGGGGAAAAGGGCGAGCCAGGAAGCTACTACGATTCTCGTTATGATGGAAGGATAAGTTTGCCTGGAATACAAGGACCTCCGGTAAGAGTTTCTTTGTAATTCAATGTGTCCAATTATTGAATTCATGCAGGAAATAAAAAAAAGTGTTCCCTAATAATATCCCTAATAACGAGTGTGGTTAGCATTAGGCCCTATGTAGTTTGCCTACTGGCACACTGTTTATGAGGAATCATGGGTCGTGGGGCTTTACCTACCGATATCATAATTGAGACACATGAACAGTCTAAAAAGATAATTTGCTACTGTTTGGCTGACCAAAATTTTAAATAAATCTGTAGTTAGTAAATTATTCTCATTTAAATTGTTTAAATTTCATTCCAAAAAAGGGACAGTATGTAAAAAGTAAATAATAGCATAAAGCAGTGATTTGTGAAATACATTTAACATGTATGTTATTGCAAACATCTACTGTTAAACAGGTGAATAGGTAACAAGTAATGCTGTCATGATTGGGTATGAAAGGAGAAGTAGGCTCAGCATGCAAGAATGAGTTGGTTTGCCACTCAACCAAAATAGCTCAAACAAATAGTTCAACAGTTTAAGAACAACTTTTTCTCAAATGTCAATTGTAAGGAATTTTATCATTTACAGTCCATAAAATCATCAAAATCAATACTGACACAAAGCTAACATGGACTGATGCAAAGTGGTAACCTGTGGTGTTTTCTAACTTTTTAAATTGTATTTGGAAATAACAATTGGTGTCTTCACTTCCCAAACTGCTAAAAGGAAAGGTGATGCATCATAGTGGTAATTATATCTTGCTATATATTATATCTTGGTAATTAATCTGCTATAACCTTTCTGGATTGTGTTCAGCCATCACATTTATAATGAGTGTTTAAATACAATATACAAAGTTATAACATTAATTATCTTCACTTTGTAACAATTGGATTTGTAAGTCTATTGGCTCTTGTGTTTCCTTCCACCAAAATGGATTTGACTGCCAGGACTTAATAGATATCGATAAATAGACATATTTATATTTATAAATAGACATATTGTTGCTTTATCCTGGTCATGGTTTAGGCGGGCCAGGTTTCCCTGGGAAAGACTAGATGCAAGGTTAGGATCTATTGCAGAGCTTCTGCCACAACAGCCTCTTTGTAGATGCCCACCTGTCAGTGGCGGTTCTGGGGGGATTGGGGGTGCAGCGGGGGCCAGTGCCCCTGTGACAACCAGCTTGGCTCCCCCTACAGCTACAGTCACCTCACTCTTGTGAACACACGGTGACAAGCTGCACACCAAAGTAACCCACATTTTCCAGTCGGACCATTTTAGGGGTTTTTAGACTGAAAACTGCATAAATAAAATGTTGAATTCTATTGAATATTGACTGTTTCACCTTAATGCCCACAATGCACATTTGGGCAGAAAGTAATTGGCCCCTCTAACATAGCCTCTGGCCCCTGCCTGCCCCCCTCACCTCACATGGTCTAGAACCGCCACTGCCACCTGTCCAAAAATACAGCTAAGATTGAAACTGCTGTGCCACTCGAGTGTCTAAAATCAATTATATGAAATAGATTATGTGGGTTCTAATTCATGGCAACAGTTAAGCATTGTTTTTTTCTGTTCCAGCATGATTGTTCCATAAAGTAATATTAACAAATTTGGTGTGGTCAATAATTTCCTTCGGGATAAATAAAGTATCTATCTATCTATCTGTCTGTCTGTCTGTCTGTCTGTCTGTCTGTCTGTCTGTCTGTCTGTCTATCTATCTATCTATCTATCTATCTATCTATCTATCTATCTACATAAAAATGCCCTTGGAACAGGGTCTAACAAACATGTAGTCAGGTGTCAACATCTCTTATAGTGTATGTGTCTTTTAGTTTAATCAAACCTTGTTTCATTGTCTGGTGCAGATACAAAAATTGTTTGTACTCTGCAATTTATTTTATATTTATATGTTTATATTTTACAAAAGTGCCTTCCACAGACCTGTTTGAAAATAATCTTGTCTACCTTTGCGAAAAACTGTTGTTTCACTTTAGTTTGATGTAACACTGCATTCCATGGGTTCTACTTAAAAGTTTTTCCTTTGCCTTTATTTGTATAGGGCCCTAAAGGGGAATCTGTTGTTGGACCTCCAGGGCCTCCAGGATACCCTGGATCTCCTGGAACTGGTTATCCTGGTCAGCCAGGAAATTCAGGTCCACCAGGCCCTCCAGGACCACCAGGTCCACCAGGATCAGCATTACCAGGACCATACAGACCATCACAACGTGAGAAGCACATGATTTGTGATTTAATTTTGATTAATTACAGACTGCTGTATTGACATGTCATATTAATATCTTTTTGATGTTTAGCAATCAGTATCCCTGGTCCTCCTGGTCCCCCAGGACATTCACAGGGGGTAGGTACAAGTTATACGCCACTAGTCTAAATTAAAATTTGCTTCCCTGTCTTGTCAAAGCTTACCTTTATTTCAATACTTTAGGTTATAGTGGCCAGATCTCACAGCTCAATGGCCACAGCAACTCGCCATCATCCAGAGGGCACGATAGTATATGTCCTAGATGAGACTGAACTGTACATCAGAGTGCGAAATGGTGTTCGGAAAATCTTGGTAAAATTTCAGAATATCACCTGTACAGAAGTGAAATTATCTATTTCTATGTGTATGTGGGGGTGGGGTCATCACACTGGATGTATTGCAATTTAAATAATGGTTTCACTTTTTTATTCCAGTTGGGAGAATATGAGCCTTTTCAGATTAACTCTGTAAGTTTAATACAAACATCTGATTTTAAGCATTTACCTGTTATTGTTCATCTAGACTATATGGCCAGCAGTATGTGTACATCTTGTACTATTAGCTTGTTGGTTATCCAATTCTGAAACCATGGGCTTTAATATAAAGTTAGGAAATGCTTTTGACTAGACTTTGTCACATCAGGCATTACTATTATGCAGCAAGGCCTGCAGTCATAATTCTAATTTGTCTCAGATGTGTCTACAAAATCAAAATGAATTTAAATTACTGTTTTAAAGGTTTAAGTCCACAAGATTTTCTGGTATTTATTTGCCTAGTCATTGAGTCATTGAGTCACTGATTGGCCAACCAGTCATATTAATTGTTTTATTAACTATCAGTAATTAAATTCAGGTCTAGGTCTACAAACCCAATTTCCAGAAAAGTTGGGACATTTGTTGCAATAAATAGGAAGAATCTGTTATTTGTTATTTCTGGTCTATTTTTTTCTGTTTTTAACTGACAAAATACAAAGAAAAAATTTTCAATGTTTTCACCAGCTGACCAGCTTTATTGTATTTTTTAAATATAAACATTCAGCCCAACATTCAGTATTATTAATAGAAAAGGTGATGAAACACAGTTTAAATTTTTTTAACAATTTGGGAACTAAGTATAATATTTGTTTCACTTTTGCATAAATAATTTTTGCCCATTTTTGAAATTGATACAAGACTTCAGCTGCTCAAAAGTCCATTGTTGCCATTGTTTGATTTTTTTGCATAATGGGGCATGCATTGTTAATATGAGACAGATCTGGATTGTGGCAGGCCAGTTAACCATACACACACTGCTGTGTGATCCATCTGAGATGAGCTCAGGCCCAGAGAACTCTGCATAAATTTCTGCATAGAACTTAGTATTTCTGCATTAAATTGATGCACAGTGTATTAACGTTTGAGGTTTGAGGTTGAATTCTAGAAGCAGTGGCAAACTGTGTTAAGTGACAACAATTTTTCAAAATACTCTCAAATTCATGTGGCTATATTTATCACAGTACCATGATGGTTTCACATGCAATGCGGTATGAAGGTTTGATGGTCACAAATTCAGCAGTGGAGCCCTGTCCTACACAGACTGAAATTTGTCTAGATTTCCTGAATCTTTTCACAATACTATGTATGGCAGATGGCAAAAGACCTAAATTATCTTAAATCTCTGACAAAATTTGCCCCAAAGTGACAAGCCACAACCTATCTTTGGGTTTAAAAGGAGGATCTAGCAATATGGTGTAACTTTTTTGCCAACATTTTAAGTGTGTTGCAGCCATCAAATTCAAAATTTGTTCATGATTACAAAGTATAATCAAGCTGGTCAGGCAAGTATTTTTATTTTTGTCAGTTAAATGAAGGATCAAAACAATAAAGAAATCACAGAAATATTGTTTTATTGCATGTATTCAAAATGTCCCAACTGTTCTGGAAATGTTCTGGAAACGTTTGTTGATTTGTGTAAAACTCTATATTGTCATTTTATACTGTACATTCAATATTCCCTCTTTAATAGAACTGATGTTCTCTCCAAAACCTTAAAATAAACAGCCCCTGACAGTCATTCCTTTTCTACCATTACATTTGCCACCATGGCAGCTTTACTAATTACACTTATTACACTGCCAGATGCTGTATCTCCACTGCTTCATCGTCCAATAGCAGTGTGCTTTACACCATGCCAGATGACACCTTGTGTTCTTGTGTGCAGCTGCCAAGACTTGGAAACCAAGTTTATGATTCTCTAAGTTAACATTATTGACATTAACTTTGGAACTTCTTGGTGATGCAACAAGTCATATTTTTCACCATTACAAAAATAAAATCCAAATGGCCCACCCTGTTTAGGTAGATATTAAGGTACTTTTTTATGACAGCTTTACTTTTGTGAGAAGTCTTCTCATGGAGTGACTGCTGTAACTGCTGAAAAGATCACATATTTTAACAATTTGTTAACCTTTTGTTTTTTAAATGACATGTCCAACAAACACATTGTCAGGTGTCCAAATGCTTTTGGCCATATAGTGTATAATGCATGGCAATAGTAAATACAAATAGTTAAATACACCTAATAAAGGGGGTGTTTACACACTTTTAACCATGTGCTTTATGTGTGGTTTATGGCTATTTTTGTAACTGAATACTGAATTGATCAGATTGTTATCCTACTATGCATTATGCAATGTTATTTTTTCATCCATATTTAGGACAGTGATGTAGCAGCAGTTGTTCACTCTTCAGACACTTATACACCCTCTCCACCCAGAGTTTTTCCTGAGACTGATGGACAGCAGCTTGTGTTGCCTGATGCCAGAATCCAGCCTCCATATGAACCACACTACCCTACTGACCCACATTACTTAAATTCACGATACACAGACCCCAGATATGCTACTACAACAGGCACACATTATCAGCCTGAATCTATTCCCAGATATCAACCAAATCACCCTCACCACAGACACCATCATCACTCTGGATCAGAGCATCCGCCTCACAGGACACCAGTGTACAGGCATAGTACTCCAGAAACCCCAGCTCCCAAACATGAGCACTTTTCTGGCCCTGCGGTAGGTACCCACAATTTAGTTTCTAACTCAGTCTTTCTCTTTTCTATTTTTTATATTGTTACATAACATTAATTATACAGTTCCAATTTGGCAAAAGTTTGCGGAAGGTGCTTGCCATCTACAGTATGACTATACCCCTGTGTACCAAACAATGTCTAAAAATTATGCCAACATTATTGCCTGACTTGAAGCACTTTTGACTGAATAGGCATGAATTCCCTCAGACGTCATCCCTTAGATGACATTTGAATATGAATTTTGACCTTCAGATTCTTTATTATTAGAAAGATAAAACATTAATTACTTTTATTACAGCACACAATTTACTTTCCCTCTCTCGTGAGATATGATTGTGCCACAGGCATAAGATAAGGTTTAGTGGTTATATTTAATACGCATTCATTTATTTACTTATTGTTTGTTTCACTTTATCCTGGTCAGGGTTGTGGTGGGTCTGATTTGTGGGGTAAAAGGTAGGAAACACCCCATACACCCCATCACATTTTTAGGAGCTCCAGTTGGCCTGACTGCATGTCTTTGGACTTGTGGGAGGAAACTGGATAACTCGAAAGAAAAACCCACCTGGAAAATATGCAAACCACACAGAAAGGACTTGAGAAATCGTACCCAGGCCCTTCTTGCTGTGAGACAAAGCGCTACCCACTGTACCACCATGCAGCCCCTAATCCAAAATTGAAGAAAGAAAATGAATGTATACTTTTCTGTGCCAACAACCATAAAAACTAGAACAAAGCAGGACTGTATGTTTATTAATGTACAATGCTTTCTTTAATAATCTGTTATCTGTTTTAACTGTAGCTGCACCTAATTGCACTGAACTCACCTCAAAATGGCAACATGTTGGGGATTAGAGGAGCTGATCAGCAGTGCTTCCAACAGGCTCAAGCTTACGGATTCAAAGGAACATTCAGGGCGTTTTTGTCCTCACGACTCCAGGATCTCAACAGCATAGTGCGCAGTAAAGACCGCAATCAAATTTCTATAGTTAACCTAAAAGTAAGTTGTGTTTATTATGATGACAAAGATTCAGGCTAAAATAGTTCAAACAAGCATCAAACTGAACGTACTGTGTTTTTACTGTTTTTTAACACAATTTCTAAATAAAAAAATCTACACAAAGTATCTCCAAGAAATTAAAAAGGAAACATAGGTACAGTGGGGCCAAAAAGTATTTAGTCAGCCACTGATTGTGCAAGTTCTCCTACTTAGAAAGATGAGAGAGGTCTGTAATTTTCATCATAGGTACACTTCAACTATGAGAGACAAAATGAGAAAAAAAAATCCAGGAAATCACATTGTAGGATTTTTAAAGAATTTATTTGTAAATTATGGTGGAAAATAAGTATTTGGTCACCCACAAACAAGCAAGATTTCTGGCTCTCACAGACCTGTAACTTCTTCTTTAAGAAGCTCTTCTGTCCTCCACTCGTTACCTGTATTAATGGCACCTGTTTGACCTCGTTATCTGTATAAAAGACACCTGTCCACAGCCTCAAACAGTCAGACTCCAAACTCAACCATGGCCAAGACCAAAGAGCTGTTGAAGGACACCAGGAAGAAAAGTGTAGACCTGCACCAGGCTGGGAAGAGTGAATCTACAATAGGCAAGCAGGTTGGTGTGAATAAATCAACTGTGGGAGCAATTGTAAGAAAATGGAAGACATACAAGACCATTGATAATCTCCCTCGATCTGGGGCCCCACGCAAGATCTCATCCCGTGGGGTCAAAATGATTATGAGAACAGTGAGCAAAAATCCCAGAACTACATGGAGGGACCTGATGAATGACCTGCAGAGAGCTGGGACCAAAGTAACAAAGGCTACCATCAGTAACACACTACGCCGAGAGGGACTCAAATCCTGCAGTGCCAGGCGTGTCCCCCTGCTTAAGCCAGTACATGTCCAGGCCCGTCTGAAGTTTGCCAGAGAGCATATGGATGATCCAGAAGAGGATTGGGAGAATATCATGTGGTCAGATGAAACCAAAATGGAACTTTTTGGTAAGAACTCAACTGGTCGTGTTTGGAGGAAGAAGAATGCTGAGTTGCATCCCAAGAACACCATACCTACTGTGAAGCATGGGGGTGGAAACATCATGCTTTGGGGCTGTTTTTCTGCAAAGGGGACAGGACGACTGATCCGTGTTAAGGGAAGAATGAACGGGGTCATGTATCATGAGATTTTAAGCCAAAACCTCCTTCCATCAGTGAGAGCATTGAAGATGGAACGTGGCTGGGTCTTCCAGCATGACAATGATCCCAAACGCATCGCTCGGGCAACGAAGGAGTGGCTCCGTAAAAAGCATTTCAAGGTCCTGGAGTGGCCTAGCCAGTCTCCAGACCTCAACCCCATAGAAAATTTGTGGAGGGAGTTGAAAGTCTGTGTTGCCCAGCGACAGCCCCAAAACATCACTGCTCTAGAGGAGATCTGCATGGAGGAATGGGCCAAAATACCAGCTACATTGTGTGCAAACCTGGTGAAGACTTACAGGAAACGTTTGACCTCTGTCATTGCCAACAAAGGTTATGTTACAAAGTACTGAGTTGAACTTTTGTTATTGACCAAATACTTATTTTCCACCATAATTTACAAATAAATTCTTTAAAAATCCTACAATGTGATTTCCTGGATTTTTTTTCTCATTTTGTCTCTCATAGTTGAAGTGTACCTATGATGAAAATTACAGACCTCTCTCATCTTTCTAAGTAGGAGAACTTGCACAATCAGTGGCTGACTAAATACTTTTTGGCCCCACTGTATACTCTGCAGAAGAGCCAAAAAAATGATTTTGGTCACAGGACCTGATTTCTTTCCATGAAGTACCTCATCCTGGTCAAGTGCGCAGTAGGTCTGGTGTCACCTGTAGCACTGGTGCAAAGCAGGAATATGCCCAGGACAGAGCCCTAATCCATCACAGGCCAGCACACACCTATTCACATGTATGGTTAGTTTAGAGCAGCACTTTTTTATGTCATGGAAAATGAAGGGAAACCTAATTACCCAGAGGAAACAAATGCAGACACAGGTGAACATGCCAAACTACCCACAACTGTAATTGGAGGTAAGGAAAAATATCAGATTCCCAAACCATTGCTGTTTGTTTTATTAGGATTTTAATGTCATGTTTTACACTTTGGTTACATTCATGACAGAAACAGTAGTTACTCATTACACAAGATTCATCAGTTTACAAGTTTATATTGAACACAGTCATGGACAATTTAGTATCTCCATTTCCCCTCACTTGCATGTCTTTCGGGTGTGGGAGGAAACCGGAGCACCTGGAGGAAACCCACGCAGACCATTGCTGTGCAACATCCACTCTACCAGCTTTCACCGTGCCATTTATCCAGCCGAGTAAAAACATATTTTAAGAGATGTGGGTGAAGTTTGACCAATCACTTCAGTACAATTTGGAAAAAAAGTCAGAAATAATTGTGACTGGGAAAATGTTACGCAGAGAATCAAAAGCTGCTAAAAAAGAGGTTGGAAGGATTTATAAAAGGTTGACACACAATAACCACATAATTAAAATATTGACATAATATTTAGAAAAGGAGACGCAAAATTTGAATTAGAATAGGTATTACTTACTTGAGGAAATGACATCATTTGAAAACATTACTAACATTATTACAGAAAATGCCTAGTTGTTAAAAATATTTGTTACAATATTAAATGTTTGCTGTAAATTAATATTTTTTTTATTACTACTATACTTTTTCAATTGTACCTTTTTTATATTATGTTTGGTATAGTAATACAGCAGCTACAGTGCCTTGCAAAAGTATTCAGCCCCCTTGAACTTTTCAACCTTTTGCCACATTTCAGGCTTCAAACATAACGATATGAAATTGTAATTTTTTGTGAAGAATCAACAACAAGTGGGACACAATCGTGAAGTAGAACGAAATGTATTGGATATTTTAAACTTTTTTTAGAAATAAAAAACTGAAAAGTGGGGTGTGCAATATTATTCAGCCCCCTTGCGTTAATACTTTGTAGCGCCACCTTTTGCTGCGATTACAGCTGCAAGTCGCTTGGGGTATGTCTCTATCAGTTTTGCACATCGAGAGACAGAAATTTTTGCCCATTCTTCCTTGCAAAACAGCTCAAGCTCAGTGAGGTTGGATGGAGAGCGTTTGTGAACAGCAGTTTTCAGCTCTTTCCACAGATTCTCGATGGGATTCAGGTCTGGACTTTGACTTGGCCATTCTAACACCTGGATACGTTTATTTGTGAACCATTCCATTATAGATTTTGCTTTATGTTTTGGATCATTGTCTTGTTGGAAGATAAATCTCCGTCCCAGTCTCAGGTCTTTTGCAGACTGCAACAGGTTTTCTTCCAGAATGGTCCTGTATTTGGCTCCATCCATCTTCCCATCAATTTTAACCATCTTCCCTGTCCCTGCTGAAGAAAAGCAGGCCCAAACCATGATGCTGCCACCACCATGTTTGACAGTGGGGATGGTGTGTTCAGGGTGATGAGCTGTGTTGCTTTTACGCCAAACATAACGTTTTGCATTGTGGCCAAAAAGTTCGATTTTGGTTTCATCTGACCAGAGCACCTTCTTCCACATGTTTGGTGTGTCTCCCAGGTGACTTTTTATAGATATCTTTGAGAAATGGCTTTCTTCTTGCCACTCTTCCATAAAGGCCAGATTTGTGCAGTGTACGACTGATTGTGTCCTATGGACAGAGTCTCCCACCTCAGCTGTAGATCTCTGCAGTTCATTCAGAGTGATCATGGGCCTCTTGGCTGCATCTCTGATCAGTCTTCTCCTTGTTTGAGCTGAAAGTTTAGAGGGACGGCCGGGTCTTGGTAGATTTGCAGTGGTCTGATACTCCTTCCATTTCAATATGATCGCTTGCACAGTGCTCCTTGAGATGTTTAAAGCTTGGGAAATCTTTTTGTATCCAAATCCGGCTTTAAACTTCTCCACAACAGTATCTCGGACCTGCCTGGTGTGTTCCTTGGTCTTCATGATGCTCTCTGCGCTTTAAACAGAACTCTGAGACTGTCACAGAGCAGGTGCATTTATACGGAGACTTGATTACACACAGGTGGATTCTATTTATCACCATCAGTCATTTAGGTCAACATTGGATCATTCAGAGATCCTCACTGAACTTCTGGAGTGAGTTTGCTGCACTGAAAGTAAAGGGGCTGAATAATATTGCACGCCCCACTTTTTAGTTTTTTATTTCTAAAAAAAGTTTAAAATATCCAATAAATTTCGTTCTACTTCACGATTGTGTCCCACTTGTTGTTGATTCTTCACAAAAAATTACAATTTCATATCGTTATGTTTGAAGCCTGAAATGTGGCAAAAGGTTGAAAAGTTCAAGGGGGCTGAATACTTTTGCAAGGCACTGTATATGAGAGCAGGGTGCATGGATTACAGTAACATGCCCACCTGCTTGTGCTATTGGCTGACAGGGGGCATGGAGGTGCAGATGACTGACAGAACCGCTCCCTTTATATAGCACTTCAAGGCTGGTTGGGACAGAGATTCTGCTTAGTTTCTCCAACCAGTTGTTTTTCTTTTTTTTGTTTCCATTTTCCAAAGGTTGGGTTGTCACTTGCTGGTGGATTGAGTAGGTGGCACTAGTGGCAACCCAGCTTTTCTGTATATTTCCTTGCCTTGCAATTGCTGGGGGTTTTATTCATTATACCCCTGTGGATGAATGCATGGCTTGTCTGTGTTTTTGTGACTATCTGTTACCACTTTAGATGTGGTTCCTTTATGTTTCTAGCTTTATTTACTTTTGGCCGTTTATGTAGTTAGTTATTTCTTTATTCCTTTTTATTTGTGGTTTGGCCTTTAAGTACCCTGCACTTAGCACAAATATAATTATGTGAATACATTTTTAGTCATGTTTTTAATTCATTTGTACCTTCCCCTTCAGGATGAGGAATTATTTAGTAACTGGGAGTCCATCCTTAGCAAGTCTGATGGAAGGATGAGACGTGAAACACGTATTTACTCATTCGATGGCCGAGATGTCCTCAATGACAATGCCTGGTGAGTTAGAAAAAGGGTTAAAGTGTAAAAACTAACTGATTTAGGTGTAACCCAATTTGCATCTTTTGTTCTGTGGATTCAGTTGAATAGATATAATTGCCATTTTACCCTTTAATCCACAGTTACCCTTAATAATGAAGTGGTTTTTGCAATTACAGCTGCAAACCATCTTGGACATGTCTCTACAAGCTCTGCACACCTAGATTTGGGTAGTTTGTCCTATTTTGGGTTCGGTGCATCCTATTTGCTTTAATTATCCTTGGAATCAGGGCCGACGCTAGGGGGGGGGCTGAGGGGGGCATTGCCCCCCCAAATTATGTCTTTGCCCCCCCCAAGCACAATGCAAGCAACGGCTATTTTTAAAATTATCTCTGAACCAATCACAAAAATGCATTTTGTTTTACAGTGTGAAGATATTTCCTTGCTTATTCCTGATTGGCTCTTTGAGTCATATAAAAATCGGCAGACTGCCCCAAACAGTTCAGTTCGGCAGTATATGTTCTGTTAGTGTGAGCGAGAGGCAGGTATACTGGTAAACACTTTTTTTTTACAGAATTAGTATT
Organism: Trichomycterus rosablanca; assembly: GCF_030014385.1. Lineage (NCBI taxonomy): Eukaryota > Metazoa > Chordata > Actinopteri > Siluriformes > Trichomycteridae > Trichomycterus > Trichomycterus rosablanca. The sequence continues at coordinate 28,308,019 of NC_085993.1, forward strand.
CTTTTGTTTTCTTTATATTTTAATTTCCCAATAATATAAATATTCTCACTCATTCCTATTTCCACGTTTGAATATTCTCAGTCTGTGTGTAGGTACATTTGTCAGCTTTGACTTAAATTTGTATTAAAGCCTTTCAAGAAATAGAGTTGTTCTATTAGTAATGGCAATTTAATTAAGGGGGCGTATTAAAATGAAATACAATTAGATAATCTTTTTTCTCCATTTACATAATCAACATGTATTTTTTAATCATTGGGTTTTAAGTTTAAGTTCGAAAACATGCATTTTTATTTCTTTACCTCATACATCACTTTAAGCCAGTATCAATAGCTTGGCTGTCATCATTCATGCACAAATCAAGCCTTGAATATATTTCTGGCTTCAAAAACATGACTATCAACATGCCCCCTCATTAGGTTTTACTGCCCCCCCAAGCAAAGCAGTCCAGAACCGGGGCTGCTTGGAATGCGTCTAGAACTCAACTGGAGTACACCTGATTTTACATTAATTAGGCATAGTTTGAAACCGCACTGACCTGGATCCATAAAAGCCCACAATACATTGTCAGGGCAAAAACCAAGCCATGAAATTAAAGTAACTGTCTGTGAATCTCTGCGATCAAATTCAGTCAGATAAATCTTAAAAGCATCTGAAGGAAGAAAAAGTCCAACTGCCCAAATCCAGGTGTGCAACGCATTGTAAAATGTATCCAGAGGAACTGCAGCTGTAAAAAAGCCAAAGGGGCTTTAAATAAAGGATACTTTTATGAATAAGAGTTTTTAGATTTTGATTTTAGCATAACAGACCACTGCGCCACCCGAGCGACAGAAAAATCCAGCAAATGTTTTTTTTTCCTTGCTCTAACACACATATTAACCTGGTGATTACTTAGATTATTTGGTTAATTACTATGTATTGTAAGTCTGTGGTACCTGGAGATACAACAGATGTCTAAATAGTAAAATAACCCATTTTTATTGAGCAGACCATCCAGTACTGCAGCTGTGCACCCCTGCCTAATATATTTTCTCCCACAGGCCTGAAAAGATGGTGTGGCATGGTTCAAGTACAGAGGGGCAGCGTCACACAGATAGCTTCTGCGAAGCTTGGAGAACCAACAGCCCTGCAGTCGCAGGCATGGCCTCCTCTCTCCAAAGTGGTCGCCTTCTGCAGGAGATGCCACGCAGCTGCTCCAATTCCTTCATCCTGCTGTGCATTGAAAACAGCTACAATGCCAAATAAGGCGATATTTTTTCTTTAGTTTTTACAGCTGCTTTAAAACACACACAAACACTTCCAGACAGAGTTTAGAAGAGTGAACCGTGCAATACTGTCCACAAGAACAAAAAGTTGGAACATTCTTTAAATTGTAACAAAAACAAAAATCTGGAGATGTCTTCACACTTTTTTGCATGACACTGTAAGATACTATGATAAATATAGCCATGTTCTTGGGCGTACTTTGAAATATCATTGTCATTTAACACAGTTCGCCTCTAATTCAAGACATGCAACCTGACAGTTCAGGTTCTCTGGACACAAGTAATTTCAAAGAAATGTGTATGGTCAACATTTTAGCTTGTTTGGGGTAAATGGATGTCCACTTTTCCTTGCTAAAGACAAAAAGGACCATCTAGACCAGTGGTCCCCAACCACCGGGCCATGGACCGGTTCCGGTGGTCATTTATTACCGGGCTGCACAGAAAGAATAAATAATTAGAGATCGTTACAAAAGCAATGAAAACACTGCTTCCTGTTTTTTCCAACACACTTCGGGTGTTATTGTCTCCTAACCCCCCTAGGTGGAAGCGTCTCGTTGCAGTGAAAAAAGCTCAGGTTTCCCACTGATTTTCCATCATTTGTGAGTAGTATAGTTATTCTATTTTAAATCCCCCTGCCCCCGCTTGTCCGTGAAATTATATCTTATGTGAAACCAGTCCGTGGTGCAAAAAAGATTGCTGATTTGGACTGTTATTAGCAAATGGTGCATCAGTGCCCACAGCATGTGTGAAGGTACTATAAGGTACTAATGGGATCCTTGCCTTGGGATTCTATTGGGATCATTGCCTCATTCTACATGTGATTCATTATGTGTCCACAAAGCCTGTTTGTAAGTACATGATCATGTACTACAGTACTGTCATCTATTGAAAATGAATTAACAGGAAAGTTGTGGTACACATGCCATGTTTAAATTTTTTTGGCATTGTTGCAGGCATTCAATTTAAAATTGGTTCATTATTATCAAATACAATTAAATTGGTGACTGAAAACATTGGAATTTAAAGCTTTTCGGAAAATGTTCCAACTTTTTTGAATTGGGTTTGTATAATTAAGACTCAGGATAGGTGGTATATTTTTACTCAATGCGTTGTGAGATTTGTCTGTTTTATTAGAAACCTTTGATCAGTTACAACTACTATAGATATGTGTGTGCATAACAGATGGACTATGGTCAGTAACTATAGACCTACTATATATCAGCCCCCCATTTCCCCTTTACTAATGGTAATGACTCACCATAGAACCATCATTAAACAAATATTATGGTAAATAACATGCAATGGTATGTCACTGTTTCATGTACTGGGTGCACCAGGACAGTTTAGTATTGGGTATTGGGACACCTCTACTACTTTATGTTTCAGCCACAATTATTGCTAACAGTTTAGGTGACTGTCCACCTAGGCACAAAGTAGAGTCTGTAAAGACATGAAGAAAAGCTTGGTTTACAGAAACTCCAGTTGCCTGCACAGAACCCTGACCTCAGCCCCACTGAACAGCTTTGGAATGAACTGGAATATCAATCAAGACATTTTTGACCAACATCAGTGTCCAGCTATGATGGGCACAAATTCCCACAGACATACCCCAGTCTTGTATGAAGCTTTCTCTAAAGAGCAGATTTTAGAGATGAAAGGATCGCACAGCATTTGTTTTTGGAATGGGATGTCAAACAAGCTTGTGGTCAGTTGTCCAAATACTTTTTCAGGACATTTTCAGATGCTTCAGTCTTTGAGTGTTTTTATTGTGTGGGCAAGAAATTTATATCAGTCTTAGTATTGGAGCCTATACATATATATATATATATATATATTATTATTATTTTTTTTTTTTTTTTTTTTTTTTTTTTTTTGTTTCTGCATTTTCTCCTCCCTTTTTTCTCCCGACTTTTAGCGTGTCCAATTGCCCGATTGCGTCACGCTTCCTCTCCACTAATGCCGGCCCCGGCTCTGATTGAGGAGAATGAAGCTAACCCACGCCCCCTCTGACACGTGGGCAGCAGCCGTATGCATTTTATCACCTACACTAGATGAGATCAGCTGCGGATCAGCTCTGTGTACGGAGAGACACACCCTGATCCGCACTCTTTCCCCACCCCTGTGCAGGTGCCATCAACCAGCCAGCAGAGGTCGTAGTTGCGTCAGTCATGACAGAGTCCCTATCTGGCTTAATGCCCCACCCCCTATATGCACAACAGGTCAATCGTTGTTCATGTGGCTGCTCAGCCCAGACAGATGGCAGAGCTGAGACTCGATACGATGTATTCAAGATACCAACTCTGGTGTGCTAGCGTGTGTTTTTACTGCTGCGCCACCTGATCGACGTATCTGAGCCTACTTAAATTAAAGTTAGAGTAGAAGGACAAGATGATGCGTATATCATTTACATAGGAAATTAAGAGAAGGCATATGTGGATGTGATTTTACCAAGAGAACAGTTGTAAAGGTAAAAAGGAGTGGTATGACAATTCCTACTTGTAAAAGTGAAGTATCGTGTGGCAGAGATTAGATGCTTAGACAAAATGGAGAGGGCAATCTTGTAGTTTAGTTAGCTATTCTAAAAATATTACTATATAGAAGTTAAAAGTTTAAAAATCATGTTCTAATAAATTAGTCACTTCTATGGCGGGGTCACTTGCCATCATTGCCTAATATCACAAATTTTATGCACTTAGGAAACAAATGCTTGCCTTGCTGTTAGCTGTATGACTACCATACTATTCTTAGTGCAGCAGTGACAAACTAGTACCATTATCAAAGAAGTCTACCCCCCAAATAATATCTAATTAGTGGTGGAACTTTATTGGTCATTTTCCATTGATAAACCAAGTAGAGAAACCTAACAAATAGTTTATACTAACAAATGGGCTTCAGTTGGCAACATGGTAGGTTTGTATATGGTAGGTAGCTAATAAAGTGATAAACATGTAACTAAATAGATGGATATCACAGCCAGTTCACAGCTCTGTATTTTTAATGAACCATTAAAATATAACAGATCACACTTTTTAATATAGGCCTGTAACTGGTTCCTGTAACACTTCTTATATGTCAACATTACTTATATTTTTTTCAACCAGCACACTTAGTAGTCTGTTATCAGACAGTTTACAAAAACATGCATTCATTAACAAAGTGTTTACATACCAAGTTACAATCCGGTTATCAGATTTAAAAATTGCCTATCAAGATGGTAACATAAACTGCACACTAATTTACTGATATATAAAATCAGAATATGGAGTTATAGATTTAAAAACATTCAGTAAAAAGACCTTGTGCTGTGTGTACATGATGAGAAACTGTCTACATAAACATGAATATTTATGAAACATTCTGTAATTCTGTATATCCCATCACGTGCTTTAGATGTGGTGTATGCATATTTTAGGGGAGAGTTAGAAGTTCATGCTATAACCTCACTACTAAGGTACTTATCTGGTATGTACATTTGTTACCTAAAATCTGATTACTGAATGAGCCATGCTGACCCATTATTAATGGCTACATCTGATCTTTGGCATGTAAACACACTTAGCACTTCACTTAAAATGCTCAGATTCAATTCGCTTGTACAAAGCAGTAATGTACAGTCATCTCATTTGTTTTTACCTTTATAACAATTTAACTGCAGCTTTGAAGTACCATGATAAAGTACAATAAACCCAGCATACCATTGAATCTTACTAAATACAGTCTGTGACAGCTGGTTGCCTTTCTCACCTTGAAACTGTTTATAATGTTAATAAGCTATTTTTAATAAAAACCTTATATACACTAAACAAGTTCAGTAAAACTTAATGTGACTTAAGATTTTGGAACTATTAAGGTGCTTTAGAAAATCCAACCCAAAAGACACAAGACCATGTGAGGTCTGTTGTTTCCCTCCCTTGTATGTATTTAACTCATCCATCTATCTCTAGCTTAGCGTGTAATGTATAATCAACACATGTATAGTTTTTTTTTTTTTTTTTTTTTTTCATAGAAATGATGTTAAAGACTTCAATGTCTATACATCTATACGTAGTTGCACCTAATATTTTAGTTCTATATTTATTTGGAAATAAAACTAGAGTTTAATATCTTGTAGCCTGCTGTACTACAGTATGCACTGTTAAAAGGTTATAAAACCACTACCAAACTGGGAGCCTTTTTACATAATGTACATGTCATTTGTCACAATAATAAACGTTGTTTTTCTAAAATATGCTTTTCTACTTCTTGTATTTTCACACCATTATTTTACAGGCACAAATCAAAAGAGTTGGGACAGTATGGGATTTTTTTCTTACATTTACTTGACTTTTATTTCATTGCAAGCAGTTTGAACCCAAGACAATTCATGTTTTGTCTGGTCAACATCATTTTATTTGTTAATAAACATCCATTCCTTTAATTCAGACCTGCAACACATTCCAAAAATTGGGATGGTAAAGCATTTACCAGTTCTCTGTTTTTGTCCCATTCTTCCTGCAAATATGTCAGCACATGGTTGTTTTTGTCACATTTTCATTGCAAAATTCTCCACAGACTTGCCAGTCCAGTATTTGTAACATCTTCTTCCACAGTCATGCATCGTCTTATTAAAAAATTAATGGATTTCCCTGGAAATCTCATTGTACTTTTCTGCATTAATGCTGCCATTACAAGTGTAAATCAGTGGTGTAATGTAACAAAGTAATAATACTTTGTTGCAGTACTTGCAGTACTATTTTTTGGAGTATATGTACGTTGAGTTCCCGTCATCTTTTACTTTAACTCTACATTTCCTAAATAAAATGTGTACTTTTACTTCGATACATTTGCCCTATGCAAATTTATTACTCATTACTACAAGATAAAAGATGAGATTTGGTAGCTAAATAATGTGACAGAATGCAAGCAAGCAGGTACGACGAATTTGTTATTGGCGCTTGTTAGATCAATGGTTAAAGTGCAAACAAGTTCTCTGAAGGCGATGGATACATTTTGATTTCCACCCAACTCCAGGCATGTTAGATTCTAGCAGCAACATGAATAGTGACAGACAGAAACACTTGTGGCCATATTAACAAGAAATGTTTTAATATGTCGGAGTAAAAGTTTCTTATGTTTACCCAAAGAAACGGAAATATAAGCATTTCAGAACTCCCTATCCAACCTCAAGAAGCACATTGATGTAAGTGACAAATGATGAACAGCCGCAGCATTGTAGTTTTTTTTTTATTTCTAATAATTAGAATTAAGATTGTTCAGATATCTAGCTAACATTTTTGATTACATTTAAGTCACATATATAACGTTCCAATAAATTTTGATGGAATTAATTTAATGCAAAACTCTTGAAGACATAATTGTGAAAAACTCACCTGCCAACAAATATATTTTCAGGTAACTTCTGGATTAGACTGGCAGAGGAAAGATTCTTTGTATTCAGAAAAATGTACATCTTTAAAAGCTCCATACGTTTTGTTAAACTATCTTGAGTTTTGTTTGAAATTAATTCCACCAAAATATATTGGGATATATCTAAGACTTAAAAAAAGTTGGGATGGTATAGAAAATGCAAATACAGTTCTTATATTTACATTGACTCATTACATTGCAGGTATGAACCCAAAATATTTCATGTTTTGTCTGGTCAACTTCATTTTAACTGTTATACATATACACGCAATTTCAGGCCTACAACACAAAAAGTGGGTATGGGGGCAATTTAGGGCTAGTAAAGAGGTTTTTAAAAAAACTAGGAAGAAAATGTATTTTATTCTATAAATTCTTATGATGTGGAGACCTCATTTTTCTGTAGGGGTAAGGTCAGCTTGCGTTTTTATTAACAGCATTTACTTGTACTTCTACTTTCATTACTTTTAATATCAGAAAGTTACTTTTGATACTTTAGTACAGTGGTTCTCAAACTGTGGTACGCGTACCACTGGTGGTACGTGAAGCAGCACGAGGTGGTACGCCAGATAATCTCGGAAAAGTAATTACATGCACCGAAAAAAAAATTAATAATAATAAATAAATAAATAACAAAATGTGTAAATTACTAATAAAATTCTTATAATTCTGTTTTAATAAAATCAGTTTAATTAAAACAAATCGTATTAAAACTAATGTGTTATTTAAAATATTCGGGGCTACGCAGACACCGTATTTCATTACGCCTATACTTCACGTTCGCGGTTTCCATCCTGAAATTTCCGAAACGGTATCAGTAAAGTTATCAGTAAAGTTATCAGTAAAGTTATTAGTAGATCTCTCGCTTTTATCAGATCAGATCTGCGTTTGAAGCTCACTGATCTCGTTCCTGGCTGCTCCGCTAAACAGACGCATCCCACTCACTCACATGCCGATTCTATTGAACGGATCTTTGAAATGAAAGAAAGGAGCCGAATCTTTTATTTCTGCACAATTCTTATCGGCTGTAATCCACCCATTCAGTTTCCATCAGTAAAGGGGAATTAATCGTAAATCGTAATAAAGGCTGTGTATTGTCGATATTCAAATCCGAAACACTTTCAGTATTGCGGAGAACGAGACACACACACACACACACACACACACACACAGAGAGAGAGAGAGAGAGAGAGAGAGAGAGAGAGAGAGATAGTAGTATAATTACAAATAATTGAGAAATAAACTATGAACTTGTTTAATTCTGTTAAATCTGATTATTTCATTGTGCTTATGTTTTAAAGCAGAAACAAACACAGTCACATCTCTGTACAAGAGAGGATTTTTCTGAAACTTAATGAAATGCAACCACAGTCTGCCTCTTCCCTGTAGTGTTTTTGCCTTTTGAAATGAATCTTTCTCATTTAAGTGATGTTTGAATTAGGCCTACATTTAATGCAAATTTGATGTTAATATCGAGGGTGTCTTATAGTTTACCTAGTAGCGTGAAGTCACTTTTTGAACGGCTCCTTGAAAGGAACCGAGCCAAAAGATCCAGCTCCCGTCAAGAAGCCATAATTCCCATCACTAATATACAGGGGTTGGACAAAATAACTGAAACACCTGTCATTTTAGTGTGGGAGGTTTCATGGCTAAATTGGACCAGTCTGGTGGCCAATCTTCATTAATTGCACATTGCACCAGTAAGATCAGAGTGTGAAGGTTCAATTAGCAGGGTAAGAGCACAGTTTTGCTCAAAATATTGCAATGCACACAACATTATGGGTGACATACCAGAGTTCAAAAGAGGACAAATTGTTGGTGCACGTCTTGCTGGCGCATCTGTGACCAAGACAGCAAGTCTTTGTGATGTATCAAGAGCCACGGTATCCAGGGTAATGTCAGCATACCACCAAGAAGGACAAACCACATCCAACAGGATTAACTGTGGACGCAAGAGGAAGCTGTCTGAAAGGGATGTTCGGGTGCTAACCCGGATTGTATCCAAAAAACCTAAAACCACGGCTGCCCAAATCACGGCAGAATTAAATGTGCACCTCAACTCTCCTGTTTCCACCAGAACTGTCCGTCGGGAGCTCCACAGGGTCAATATACACGGCCGGGCTGCTATAGCCAAACCTTTGGTCACCCGTGCCAATGCCAAACGTCGGTTTCAATGGTGCAAGGAGCGCAAATCTTGGGCTGTGGACAATGTGAAACATGTATTGTTCTCTGATGAGTCCACCTTTACTGTTTTCCCCACATCCGGGAGAGTTACGGTGTGGAGAAGCCCCAAAGAAGCGTACCACCCAGACTGTTGCATGCCCAGAGTGAAGCATGGGGGTGGATCAGTGATGGTTTGGGCTGCCATATCATGGCATTCCCTTGGCCCAATACTTGTGCTAGATGGGCGCGTCACTGCCAAGGACTACCGAACCATTCTGGAGGACCATGTGCATCCAATGGCGGTGCCGTGTATCAGGATGACAATGCACCAATACACACAGCAAGACTGGTGAAAGATTGGTTTGATGAACATGAAAGTGAAGTTGAACATCTCCCATGGCCTGCACAGTCACCAGATCTAAATATTATTGAGCCACTTTGGGGTGTTTTGGAGAAGCGAGTCAGGAAACGTTTTCCTCCACCAGCATCACGTAGTGACCTGGCCACTATCCTGCAAGAAGAATGGCTTAAAATCCCTCTGACCACTGTGCAGGACTTGTATATGTCATTTCCAAGACGAATTGACGCTGTATTGGCCTCAAAAGGAGGCCCTACACCATACTAATAAATTATTGTGGTCTAAAACCAGGTGTTTCAGTTATTTTGTCCAACCCCTGTATATATATATATATACAGTGTATCACAAAAGTGAGTACACCCCTCACATTTCTGCAGATATTTAAGTATATCTTTTCATGGGACAACACTGACAAAATGACACTTTGACACAATGAAAAGTAGTCTGTGTGCAGCTTATATAACAGTGTAAATTTATTCTTCCCTCAAAATAACTCAATATACAGCCATTAATGTCTAAACCACCGGCAACAAAAGTGAGTACACCCCTAAGAGACTACACCCCTAAATGTCCAAATTGAGCACTGCTTGTCATTTTCCCTCCAAAATGTCATGTGACTCGATAGTGTTACTAGGTCTCAGGTGTGCATAGGGAGCAGGTGTGTTCAATTTAGTAGTACAGCTCTCACACTCTCTCATACTGGTCACTGAAAGTTCCAACATGGCACCTCATGGCAAAGAACTCTCTGAGGATCTTAAAAGACGAATTGTTGCGCTACATGAAGATGGCCAAGGCTACAAGAAGATTGCCAACACCCTGAAACTGAGCTGCAGCACAGTGGCCAAGATCATCCAGCGTTTTAAAAGAGCAGGGTCCACTCAGAACAGACCTCGCGTTGGTCGTCCAAAGAAGCTGAGTGCACGTGCTCAGCGTCACATCCAACTGCTGTCTTTGAAAGATAGGCGCAGGAGTGCTGTCAGCATTGCTGCAGAGATTGAAAAGGTGGGGGGTCAGCCTGTCAGTGCTCAGACCATACGCCGCACACTACATCAAATTGGTCTGCATGGCTGTCACCCCAGAAGGAAGCCTCTTTTGAAGTCTCTACACAAGAAAGCCCGCAAACAGTTTGCTGAAGACATGTCAACAAAGGACATGGATTACTGGAACCATGTCCTATGGTCTGATGAGACCAAGATTAATTTGTTTGGTTCAGATGGTCTCAAGCATGTGTGGCGGCAATCAGGTGAGGAGTACAAAGATAAGTGTGTCATGCCTACAGTCAAGCATGGTGGTGGGAATGCCATGGTCTGGGGCTGCATGAGTGCAGCAGGTGTTGGGGAGTTACATTTCATTGAGGGACACATGAACTCCAATATGTACTGTGAAATACTGAGCAGAGCATGATCCCCTCCCTCCGGAAACTGGGTCGCAGGGCAGTGTTCCAGCATGATAATGACCCCAAACACACCTCTAAGACGACCACTGCTTTATTGAAGAGGCTGAGGGTAAAGGTGATGGACTGGCCAAGCATGTCTCCAGACCTAAACCCAATAGAACATCTTTGGGGCATCCTCAAGCGGAAGGTGGAGGAGCGCAAAGTCTCGAATATCCGCCAGCTCCGTGATGTCATCATGGAGGAGTGGAAAAGCATTCCAGTGGCAACCTGTGAAGCTCTGGTAAACTCCATGCCCAGGAGAGTTAATGCAGTTCTGGGAAATAATGGTGGCCACACAAAATATTGACACTTCAGGAACTTTCACTAAGGGGTGTACTCACTTTTGTTGCCGGTGGTTTAGACATTAATGGCTGTATATTGATTTATTTTAAGGGAAGAATAAATTTACACTGTTATATAAGCTGCACACAGACTACTTTTCATTGTGTCAAAGTGTCATTTTGTCAGTGTTGTCCCATGAAAAGATATACTTAAATATCTGCAGAAATGTGAGGGGTGTACTCACTTTTGTGATACACTGTATATATATATATATATATATATATACAGTGTATCACAAAAGTGAGTACACCCCTCACATTTCTGCAAATATTTCATTATATCTTTTCATGGGACAACACTATAGACATGAAACTTGGATGTAACTTAGAGTAGTCAGTGTACAGCTTGTATAGCAGTGTAGATTTACTGTCTTCTGAAAATAACTCAACACACAGCCATTAATGTCTAAATAGCTGGCAACATAAGTGAGTACACCCCACAGTGAACATGTCCAAATTGTGCCCAAATGTGTCGTTGTCCCTCCCTGGTGTCATGTGTCAAGGTCCCAGGTGTAAATGGGGAGCAGGGCTGTTAAATTTGGTGTTTTGGGTACAATTCTCTCATACTGGCCACTGGATATTCAACATGGCACCTCATGGCAAAGAACTCTCTGAGGATGTGAGAAATAGAATTGTTGCTCTCCACAAAGATGGCCTGGGCTATAAGAAGATTGCTAACACCCTGAAACTGAGCTACAGCATGGTGGCCAAGGTCATACAGCGGTTTTCCAGGACAGGTTCCACTCGGAACAGGCTTCGCCAGGGTCGACCAAAGAAGTTGAGTCCACGTGTTCGGCGTCATATCCAGAGGTTGGCTTTAAAAAATAGACACATGAGTGCTGCCAGCATTGCTGCAGAGGTTGAAGACGTGGGAGGTCAGCCTGTCAGTGCTCAGACCATACGCCGCACACTGCATCAACTCGGTCTGCATGGTCGTCATCCCAGAAGGAAGCTGACGCACAAGAAAGCCAGCAAACAGTTTGCTGAAGACAAGCAGTCCAAGAACATGGATTACTGGAATGCCCTGTGGTCTGACGAGACCAAGATAAACTTGTTTGGCTCAGATGGTGTCCAGCATGTGTGGCGGCGCCCTGGTGAGAAGTACCAAGACAACTGTATCTTGCCTACAGTCAAGCATGGTGGTGGTAGCATCATGGTCTTGGGCTGCAAGCTGAGTGTTGCTGGCACTGGGGAGCTGCAGTTCATTGAGGGAAACATGAATTCCAACATGTACTGTGACATTCTGAAACAGAGCATTATCCCCTCCCTTCGAAAACTCATGGCAGTTTTCCAACAGGATAACGACCCCAAACACAACCTCCAAGATGACAACTGCCTTGCTGAGGAAGCTGAAGGTAAAGGTGATGGACTAAACCCAATTGAGCACCTGTGGCGCATCCTCAAGTGGAAGGTGGAGGAGTTCAAGGTGTCTAACATCCACCAGCTCCGTGATGTCATCATGGAGGAGTGGAAGAGGATTCCAGTAGCAACCTGTGCAGCTCTGGTGAATTCCATGCCCAGGAGGGTTAAGGCAGTGCTGGATAATAATGGTGGTCACACAAAATATTGACACTTTGGGCACAATTTGGACATGTTCACTGTGGGGTGTACTCACTTATGTTGCCAGCCATTTAGACATTAATGGCTGTGTGTTGAGTTATTTTCAGAAGACAGTAAATCTACACTGCTATACAAGTTGTACACTGACTTCTCTAAGTTATATCCAAGTTTTATGTCTATAGTGTTGTCCCATGAAAAGATATAATAAAATATTTGCAGAAATGTGAGGGGTGTACTCACTTTTGTGATACACTGTATATATACACACCTAATTAATGTGAGCCTTATGTGGTTCTGTGATGAGAAACATAGGTGGTACTTGGAAGTTTCGATTTGATAATGGGTGGTACTCGGTCTAAAAGTTTGAGAACCACTGCTTTAGTACATTAAACATCAGATACTTTAAGACTTTTACTGAAGTAATATTCTAAGAGGTGACTAACTTGTATTAAAATAAATTTCTGGTAAGATATTTGTACTTTTACTCAAGTATGGCTTTCTGGTACTTTATACACCACTGGTTTACCTTTGCCAGGGGAGCTGAAACAACCCCATGCCATGACAGACCCTGACTTTTGGACTTGTTGCTGATAACAGTCTAAATAGTCCTTTATCGTCTTTGATCCACAGCACACAGTGTCCATTTTTTTTAAAAGATCCGAAATATGTTTCTAGTGTGTGATGGTCCATCCCAGATGCCACAGAGGCCAGATAACTCGACACCACTTCTGGATATAGATAACATAAGGCTTCTGTTTTGTAAAGTTTTAAGACAAAAGTCTTAATCATTAAACTGACTGTATCACTCACAACCACAAAAGACAAAGCAATGTTATATTTCATTTTTTATGATGATTTAAACATCAATATTTTGCTACATTGGCCTTGTCCCCAACCCTGACTTTAAAACTTCTCTGCTCTAATAAAATGCTAAAAAGTGATCAATTTATTATAAAAATCACAATATGAGTTTTATAATAACTTATATAATACACATATATATATATATATATATACAGTGTATCACAAAAGTGAGTACACCCCTCACATTTCTGCAGATATTTAAGTATATATTTTCATGGGACAACACTGACAAAATGACACTTTGACACAATGAAAAGTAGTCTGTGTGCAGCTTATATTACAGTGTAAATTTATTCTTCCCCTTAAAATAACTCAATATACAGCCATTAATGTCTAAACCACCGGCAACAAAAGTGAGTACACCCCTTAGTGAAAGTTCCTGAAGTGTCAATATTTTGTGTGGCCACCATTATTTCCCAGAACTGCCTTAACTCTCCTGGGCATGGAGTTTACCAGAGCTTCACAGGTTGCCACTGGAATGCTTTTCCACTCCTCCATGGCGACATCACGGAGCTGGCGGATATTCGAGACTTTGCGCTCCTCCACCTTCCGCTTGAGGATGCCCCAAAGATGTTCTATTGGGTTTAGGTCTGGAGACATGCTTGGCCAGTCCATCACCTTTACCCTCAGCCTCTTCAATAAAGCAGTGGTCGTCTTAGAGGTGTGTTTGGGGTCATTATCATGCTGGAACACTGCCCTGCGACCCAGTTTCCGGAGGGAGGGGATCATGCTCTGCTTCAGTATTTCACAGTACATATTGGAGTTCATGTGTCCCTCAATGAAATGTAACTCCCCAACACCTGCTGCACTCATGCAGCCCCAGACCATGGCATTCCCACCACCATGCTTGACTGTAGGCATGACACACTTATCTTTGTACTCCTCACCTGATTGCCGCCACACATGCTTGAGACCATCTGAACCAAATAAATTAATCTTGGTCTCATCAGACCATAGGACATGGTTCCAGTAATCCATGTCCTTTGTTGACATGTCTTCAGCAAACTGTTTGTGGGCTTTCTTGTGTAGAGACTTCAGAAGAGGCTTCCTTCTGGGGTGACAGCCATGCAGACCAATTTGATGTAGTGTGCGGCGTATGGTCTGAGCAATGACAGGCTGACCCCCCACCTTTTCAATCTCTGCAGCAATGCTGACAGCACTCCTGCGCCTATCTTTCAAAGACAGCAGTTGGATGTGACGCTGAGCACGTGCACTCAGCTTCTTTGGACGACCAACGCGAGGTCTGTTCTGAGTGGACCCTGCTCTTTTAAAACGCTGGATGATCTTGGCCACTGTGCTGCAGCTCAGTTTCAGGGTGTTGGCAATCTTCTTGTAGCCTTGGCCATCTTCATGTAGCACAACAATTCGTCTTTTAAGATCCTCAGAGAGTTCTTTGCCATGAGGTGCCATGTTGGAACTTTCAGTGACCAGTATGAGAGAGTGTGAGAGCTGTACTACTAAATTGAACACACCTGCTCCCTATGCACACCTGAGACCTAGTAACACTAACAAATCACATGACATTTTGGAGGGAAAATGACAAGCAGTGCTCAATTTGGACATTTAGGGGTGTAGTCTCTTAGGGGTGTACTCACTTTTGTTGCCGGTGGTTTAGACATTAATGGCTGTATATTGAGTTATTTTGAGGGAAGAATAAATTTACACTGTTATATAAGCTGCACACAGACTACTTTTCATTGTGTCAAAGTGTCATTTTGTCAGTGTTGTCCCATGAAAAGATATACTTAAATATCTGCAGAAATGTGAGGGGTGTACTCACTTTTGTGATACACTGTATATATATATATATATATATATAATATGTATAATAAGAAACAAAATGTAATTTTTTTTTTCATATTTGTACAACCTATGCATATTTTTGAGCAATATATTACTGTCCCCAGCGTTATCGTCGTTACCGCAACAGTGTATGGTTTCTGTAGGGAATCATTTGAAGGTAAAACTTGTTTATGTTGTAACCATGGAAACAAAGACTTGCAAGGAAGCACATGCCAGCCATGAGAGAAGATTAACATTTTAATGTCTGGAAATGTGAGTAATTTAATCATGTATTCCTCCTGATCATAGAGTATATTTATTCAGCGTCATTACCATGTACACATTATTTATATGTATTTAAAGTGCATCTTGTACTAGCTGTTGACTAGCTTTAGCAAATCCATGGCCTATCTAGTTTTTTTCTTAAAGAAAGTAAAAATTGTCATTACTGCAACACGTCATTACCAACACATAATGACATTTTGCTATGCCACTTCACAAATAAATATGAAATATTAAAATTCTATATAAGCTCAGTTGTAGCCATCATTAAGTCTTTGCTCTAGCATTATCTTGACATAATTAAAACTAAATTATTCCTAATTTTATTTTTCAAAAGTTAAGATGGTCAAAAGAGCCCGCAATTGAAGAATTACCCATTTACAGGCTTAATTGTTTAAAAGCATTTTGAGAAATACTTACTAGTTTTGGGAATGTTTGGAATTAAATATCTATTTAACAAAAGTAGATATATTAAAATAACCTAATATTTAGATTAGGACAATTACATGCACATCTTTTCTTATTACTGAATTCATGTGCTTTAACCACACATCTCTAAAAGATGTACAAAATAAATGCTTCTTACTTTGTGGAAACAGTTTGGGAAAGCACATTTCCTGTTTTAGCTTGCACAAAATGGGGTCACTAAAGAGGAAATACAGTGTCATCCAGCATCAGTGCATAACCTTACAAGTCGTTTTTATTATTTAATCTATATTATTTTTCCCCCCTATTTCTGCCAATCAAGTAGCGCTCTGTGCCCCGACTGTTACTTTTCCGCCAATGTACATAAACCCTCACTCTGATCGAGGAGAGTCGTAGACTATTGCACACCACCTCCAACACATGCAGTTTCTTCTCACCTGCCAAAGATGAAGACTCACAGATCATCACAACCATCCCTTGTACAGGTGCCTCGAACAACCAGCAAAGACCACAACTGTAGCAGCAATGAGAAACCCATTCAACCTTACTCTCCTTCAGACACAGCCAATTGTGTCTGTGTGGGCACCCGGCCGGTCAGTACCATTCAAAAGCTCCATATTTCAGTGGTGTGGGCTGATTACTGCATCACCCGAGCACCCCACACATGCTGTTTTGATTTAATTGCCACCAGTTTACACAGGCATACTCCAAAATGTTGTATAACGTTTTCTAAGAAGAGTGGGGGTTATTATAGCCGAACAGGAGATTGCTTTGAAAAGGGCTTTTTAACTTAGTCAGGTGTCCACAAACTGCCCATAGAGTGTATGTACAGTGGTGTTCAAAAAAATAGCAGTCCAAAATCATTAACCTGATAAATCACTGTTTTTAGTAGAAGTGATATTTCTACATAGCAAAAAATTTACTTGAAAGTGTAGTAGAGTAATGAAAACAAAACAAACCCAACAATTAGGACATGCATGCCGCTCATTCTGAGTAATCGAGGCATTGATTGAAAGGGGGTTGTTCAAAATAATAGCAGTGAGGAGTTCAATTGGTAAAGTAATTCATTCTGCAGAAGAACGGGTGTCAATTTTGGCCCTTATTTAATGTAGGAGGGTGGCAAATGTTGCACAGGTTATAGCATATTTCCTTTTGAAATACTGGGTAAAATGGGTCGTTCCAGACATTGTTCTGATGAACAGCGTACTTTGATTAAAAAGTTGATTGTAGAGGGAAAAAAACATACAGAGAAGTGCAGCAAATTATAGGCTGCTCAGCTAAAATGATCTCAAATGCCTTGAAGTGACAACCAAAACCTGAAAGACACGAAAGGAAGCGTGGAACTACTGTTCAATTGGATCAAAGAATAGCCAAAATGGCAAATACTCAGCCAATGATCACCTCCAGAAAGATCAAGGAACATCTGAAGTTACCAATGAGTACAGAAGATGATTAAGTGAAGCCAATTTACCAGCAAGAACTCCTTGCAAAGTCCCGTTGTTAAGAAGAAGACATGTCCTGAATGGGTTAACATTTGCCAAGGAACACATTGACTGGTCCAAAGAGAAATGGCTCAACATTTTGTGGACTGGTGAAAGCAAAATTGTTCTTTTTGGGTCTAGTGGCCGTAGACAGTATGTCAGACAACCCCTGAGCACTGAATTCAAGCCAAAGTACACTGTGAAGACAGTAAAGCATGGTGGTACAAAATGATGATGTGGGGATGTTTTTTATATCATGGTGTTATGCCTATTTATGGCATGAGGGATCATGGATCAGTTTGAATATATCAGAATACTTCAGAACATGTTGCCTTATGTCGAAGAAGAAATGTCCTTAAAATGGGTGTTTCAACATGACAATGGCAAAAAAAATCTTGGTTACAGACAAACAAGATTGAGGTAATAGAGTGGCCAGCCCAATCCCCTGACTTCAATCCCATAGAGAACTTGTGGGCTGACGTCTGAAACACGTTTTTTTTTTATAGGCAAAACCCAAAAATGCAGAAGAACTGTGGCATGTAGTCTAATCATCCTGGACTGGAATACCTGTTCAGAGGTGCCAGAAATTGGTCTACTCCATGCAACACAGATCTCAAAAACAATTGTCATGCCACTAAATATTAGTTCAGTAATTTAAAGTAAAGTGAAACCACAAACATTTTTTCAGTTCATAGATACATTTTTTGAGTTTTTAAAGAAAAATGCTGCACTGCTATTTTCTTGAACAGCCTAATATTTATTTTTCTTAATTTTCTGTCAAGGATTAACATAAACTGGCTAGATTTTGTTAATGTTTTGAATTAGAATTGAAAGTGTAGTATTTTCAGTGCATTTGCATTTATGGAAATAAAAGTTATTATAATGATTTTGTGCTTTATTCACTTTTTTAAAATCACTACTATTCTTTTGAACACCACTGTGATTTGTAACGGTAAGTACAGTTACAGTTTAAAAAAAAAAAAAAAACCTCATAAACCTTAAATACACTATATGGCCAAGTGACTCTTGTTATTGGTGCATAAACGGTGCCCAAAAAGTGGACTGTAAATTACAACAATTTATATACAGAACAGTCGTACAGCAACAGGTAATTAGTACAAGTATTGGTGCTACAAAATAAATACTTTTTTTTTATTTTTTGTAGACTATTATCTTTCGGTACTAGTATTCTGTGCAACTCTACAATACAAGAACTATACAGCATGGCCAAACCTACGTGGTTAAAAGAACATGAGCTTGTTGGATATTACCATACAAAACCAATGGCATTAATATAAAACGCTGCCACCAAATAACACACCCCTTGCAGCTATACCAGCATCTTCTCATTTGTGAAGTAGTTTCTGGAGTGTGTCTGTGGAAAGTTAAGCCCACCAAGTCTAAAGAGCATCTCTAATGTCAGGCATGAAAGTTGGATGACAACTCACTATGTTCCTATGAATTCCAAAGTTTTTTTTTAATGGGGTTGAGAGGTTAGGCCTCTGTGCAGACCACACTTGTCAACTATGTCTTTATGGTCCTCACTATGGCACAGGGGCACAGAAATGCTGGAACAGAAAAAGGCCTTCCATAAACTGTTGCCACAAAGCCAAAAGCATATGATTTATTTAAAATTATGGATTTTATGCACCTGTTAGAACCGGTGTGGCTGAAACATCTAAACTCATACTTTTGGCCACTTAATGTAGTCTAAAAGTCTTTTCCATTGAGGACAAAAGTAAGCAATAAGTACATGAAAATAACACCAGACATGATTGATCTCATTCACAAAACAAACAGCATATACTCAATCACCTGAACCAGAACAAAACATCTGGTTTAGTAGTCAACCCTATCTACATTGTTCAGATCAAGTGCTTACAAACGTGTCAAGAGTTCTCTTAACATTCACAATTATAAAGACATTTTACTTGTAATGTCTATGTATACAGCTAAGCTAAACACTCAAGTACCACATTTTTGCTCAAAGTCTTTAGAGGACATTTTACTACATACATCTATGTAAAATCATTAACAAAATGATCATTTCTAGTATTTCAATTCAAATAGTTTGTGCATCTGAAGGATGTTATGACTCTCTGGTAGTTTCAATGGCAGCAAAAAGAAAATATCAGTGAATTACTACAAATCATCAGAGGTAAACATGTTTTACAGGCAGCAAAAATCACAAAACTGTAATAATATACAGTACATCACAATGCAAAAATCTGACAATATGCATTTTAAAAATATTTCTAATGATCAAGTGACTTAAATATCATGACTATTGTCACCTAATGCAGTGAACTGTTTAACAAATGTTGCATAAACATAAACTAGCATGTCACACCACTGTGCTGTAATGCTTGGATAAAAACTACCTGATTTTTTGCCTTAAACCAATGGCACTGTGGGTGAAGTACACCTGTGCTAACAGGAGTTTGTTTTTAATAAAGCCATTAGTGTTATCATAAGCCATAGAAGAACTACTTTTATGTACTTTTATGATGCGGTAGATGTGCAACACTTTATTGTGTCATGTATGCACTGATCAGCCATAACATTAAAACCACCTTCTTGTTTCTACACTCACTGTCCATTTTATCAGCTCCACTTACCATATAGAAGCACGTTGTAGTTCTACAATTACTGACTGAAGAACAGCATGAAAGGGGGCTAACAAAACATGCAGAGAAACAGATGGACTACAATGGTCAGGACTCTCCCAGGACCACTACAGAGTAGGTATTATTAGGGTGGTGGATCATTCTCAGCACTGCAGTGACACTGACATGGTGGTGGTGTGTTAGTGTGTGTTGTGCTGGTATGGGTGGATAAGACACAGCAGAGCTGCTGGAGTTTTTAAACACCTCACTGTCACAGCTGGACTGAGAATAGTCCACCAACCAAAAATATCCAGCCAACAGCGCCCCAAGGACAGCGTCCTGTGACCACTGATGAAGGTCTAGAAGATGACCAACTCAAACAGCAGCAATAGATGAGCGCTTGTCTTTGACTTTACATCTATTAGGTGAACCAATTAGGTAGGAGTGTCTAATAGAGTGGACAGTGAATGGACACGGTATTTAAAAACTCTGATGTGTCTGATCTACTCATACCACAACACATACTAACACATCACCCCCACGTCATTGTCACTGCAGTGCTGAGAATCATCCACCACCCAAATAATACCTGCTCTGTGATGGTCCTTGTGGGGGTCCTGACCATTGAAGAACAGGGTGGAAGCAGGCTAAAACAGTATGTAGAGAAACAGATGAACTACAGTTCAAGTAATTGTAGAACTATAAAGTGCTTCTATATGGTAAGTGGAGCTGATAAAATGGACAATGAGTGTAGAAACAAGGAGGTGGTTTTAATGTTATGGCTGATCGGTGTATATATATTTCTACGAACTGCTTTAGTTTGGCCAGGGTACAGTGCCACCACAAAAAAAAACTGGAGTAAGAATGGACCCTGGACAGGGCACCAGTCCAAATGACAGCCCACTTAGTCCCATTGCCCACTTAGACCTATGGGCAAGAGGTTGCCAATCCACCTTTTGTAATTCTGTTCAAGATCCCTGCATAAATTTACTATAAATCTGAGAATTTATGAGAATGTGAGAAGTCAAATTATGTTAACTGTTTATTGTAAATAGGATTGAATCATAAGCTAACCCTACTAAACTATTAAAAAAAACAGACATTATAACATTATTATAATTATATCCAATAACTAACAAAGAAGTCACCTATTAATCAATGATGAAGGCCGATATTTAAATTGAGAGCATAGCTGTGAAGATCACACATCGACATCAGTCCAATAAAGTTGGTATAATGGCAAATTCTACAATTCTGCTGGTAAATGCAAATGAAGAGTGTCAAACCAGGAAACTTTAAAGCATTATAGTATTTCTTGTCAGCTTGAATTCACTAGTAAACAGTACTGACAGCTTTGGACAGAGTTTGGACAGAGTACACACAGCATGTGTGGATTTGCAACACTGTGCCTTATGCCTAACATAACCTGTCCTGTGGCAGCTAAAAACACTGGTTGTAAATTAAGAATGCACCATGGACAAGGCACCAGACCATTTCAAGGCAACACACTCACCTATTCACTCACTTACATCTAGCACCTATTTGGAAATATCAGTTGCCATTTCTTGCATGTTTTTAAAAAGTAGGCAAACATGCAGTACCTTAAGAAAACCCACAGAAGAAAGCATGTGGAACTTCTTACTATTATTTCACCTCATGCCCTAATATAAATTGCCCTAAAGAAGGACTTCCGACCATTATAATAACAAATGTTGTTAAAAAATTGCTTTGAAATTCCAGCTGTCTCTCAATTAATGACTTTTTCATCGTAATGGAATGCTAGCTGATTTTTTGTATAATATCTACATTCTAAATGCTATAACTAGCTCTGTTCTTGTTGTTTATAGTTCTGTTACTACAGTAAAATAAAAAGACTTCTCTTATGTGTTTCAGTAAGGCACAGTTATTCAAATAAGTCTGATTTAGACAATACTAAACAATATCAAACAATACTAAACAAAACTAAGTGAAAAAGTCCAACTTTCAGGTCCTGACATTAGTTCCATTAGCAAGGGGGCCCTTCTCAGTCTGAGCTGTTTCCACAGGATCAATGGGTGTAGACACCTCAGTAGGCTCACGCCTCTCATTGCGGTAATGATGTGTGATGACCCATGCAGCACAGCCCAAGTACAACATCGTCAGCAGGGTAAAGTAAACAAAGTAGAACAAAAACTGAAAGAAGAAATACATTCATTAAATTAACACTTTTTTTTCTACAGAAAAAAATTTACATTATATGGCCAGAAGTATGTGGACCTCTCTTACCAGAAAGAAAATCTTGTGATAAACCCCAAATTAATGTCCATGGTTTTAGAATTGGATGTCCAACAATACTTCTGACTGGGCAAACAACAGGTTATGATTTGTAAGCAATAGCACTAAAATAATGTGGTTTTCACACTTAAGGCTATACCTAGTATTGATACTGGGTTTATTTAAGAGAGAACATTATAGCAAGTTTGTTTTTACACAAACTAGTATCTTCTGGACTGCAGGAATAGTATCGGGCTGGCTGTGCATTAACTTTTATTTTTGTTTTATTTATAATTATTTAGTATGTGTATTGCTTATCCTTACTTTTTCTTTTAGTTGATGCTTCCATTCTATACAAAACCAATACATTTAGATTTGAACGTTTTGAAACTCATGTTAAATGATGTTTTTTTATTCGTATCACAGACAAATAAAACATTTTATCCACTACTCACAACCTTTTAGTATACACCAGTAAAACTTAAAATAAAAGTAACACAAAAAAGCACAAACATTGAATTGATTGAATTAGTTAATGGAAGAGTGGATCACACTCATCCATTGTGCAGTTTCACCAGAGTTTGCCTTTTTGGTTTTGCTTACTTAACAGGATAATATCAAACTTATTTAAACTTTTATCGTTATAGTTATGCAAAAGGGTTGGACACCACTGGTCAAATTGCATGTTTTGTAAAATTTCTATATTAAAATAAATTGACAATTACTGATTATTAGCTGAACCTACCACGTTTCATGTTTGATCTTTTTTAAATGGGTTGGGTGCAAACTCTTTATTATTTAAAGGTTGTTTCCATATGGTAAATTTGTGCACCTAAACTTGGAGAAAACATCCACAAGTTTGTTCAATATCAAAATCAACAAAAGCTGAAATTTGACCAGGGGTGTGCGCCACACCATCGACTGTCATTATATACAATTGAACACTTTTGGGATGACTGCCATTAAAGAAACAATGACGCATGAAAAGACACGTCATGGTTACATTAAACAGAAACACTGATACAGGATTGTGATTAAAATATGAATGCACCATAAGTATTCCTATTGCCTGCTTATGCACACAAACAAGAATTTAAGAGATTTACTGGAAAAACTTTTATGAAAAAAATATATCAAAACACAACCACAATTACTGACAGCTTAATTTAATTCTCTTTGCAACCCCCAAGGATGCTGAAACGGCTTTGCAATAAACTGTGTATATTTAGAAGAAAGTTCGGCACTGATGCACACGGCATTTGCGTCGTTGCCAGCACTTCAACCGAGGCCCCAACACCTTATGGCATATGGACTCGTACGATAAACTAAAGCCGTATGGAATCGCTATTAATGGTTGCATTGACAGGTTTAGTCAGCGTGTCATGTGGATGGAAGCGTACAATACAAACAACCACCCAAAAATAATCACGGGTTATTGGATAACCACAGTAACCCGCATTGGAGGCTGCCCCCTCAGTGCTTGCGAGTCGTTCCAGGTACTGAGACCCGTGCTTCTCTGAACTGACAAGCCTACGACGGCTACACACTCTTTGGCCGTAATATTTCGACTTTATTCTCTAAATCAAAACCTAAAAATATTTTTTTACAGTGGCTAATACGCCATCATACAATTCAGCTTACTCAGTAAGTTTTTAATGAGGTTTATTATTATAATAATATAATTAAGATCATTCAGGTGGTTTCCAATTTTGGATTTGGAGTTTTAGTGACCCTAAAACGCTTTTAGTTTTAGTGATCCTAAACACTTTTTTTGCCTCTCTATGCATTCTCACTATGTGAGGTATGCTTAACACACTTGCAGACTTTTTCTTTGATATGGTTCTAACAGTGGCTATGGGTAAATGTAGCTATGTTTTACAGCCATGTTCTAAACCCTAATACAACTGATCTGATCCACTTTAGGAAGGATATAATGTTTTAGTGCACTTGATGGTCTTGTCTTTATTCAGCACTACAAATAGCATAAGAATAGTATGCTGACTGACTTTAAGGAAGGCATTAATGGAAAGGCTGAGATTACTTTATTTTTATTTAATAATGCTGATATACAGTGTATCACAAAAGTGAGTACACCCCTCACATTTCTGCAAATATTTCATTATATCTTTTCATGGGACAACACTATAGACATGAAACTTGGATATAACTTAGAGTAGTCAGTGTACAACTTGTATAGCAGTGTAGATTTACTGTCTTCTGAAAATAACTCAACACACAGCCATTAATGTCTAAATGGCTGGCAACATAAGTGAGTACACCCCACAGTGAACATGTCCAAATTGTGCCCAAAGTGTCAATATTTTGTGTGACCACCATTATTATCCAGCACTGCCTTAACCCTCCTGGGCATGGAATTCACCAGAGCTGCACAGGTTGCTACTGGAATCCTCTTCCACTCCTCCATGATGACATCACGGAGCTGGTGGACGTTACCTTGACACCTTGAACTCCTCCACCTTACACTTGAGGATGTCCCACAGGTGCTCAATTGGGTTTAGTCCATCACCTTTACCTTCAGCTTCCTCAGCAAGGCAGTTGTCAGTTTTCGAAGGGAGGGGATCATGCTCTGTTTCAGAATGTCACAGTACATGTTGGAATTCATGTTTCCCTCAATGAACCGCAGCTCCCCAGTGCCAGCAACACTCATGCAGCCCAAGACCATGATGCTACCACCACCATGCTTGACTGTAGGCAAGATACAGTTGTCTTGGTACTTCTCACCAGGGCGCCGCCACACATGCTGGACACCATCTGAGCCAAACAAGTTTATCTTGGTCTCGTCAGACCACAGGGCATTCCCGTAATCCATGTTCTTGGACTGCTTGTTTTCAGCAAACTGTTTGCTGGCTTTCTTGTGCGTCAGCTTCCTTCTGGGATGACGACCATGCAGACCGAGTTGATGCAGTGTGCGGCGTATGGTCTGAGCACTGACAGGCTGACCTCCCACGTCTTCAACCTCTGCAGCAATGCTGGCAGCACTCATGTGTCTATTTTTTAAAGCCAACCTCTGGATATGACGCCGAACACGTGGACTCAACTTCTTTGGTCGACCCTGGCGAAGCCTGTTCCGAGTGGAACCTGTCCTGGAAAACCGCTGTATGATCTTGGCCACCATGCTGTAGCTCAGTTTCAGGGTGTTAGCAATCTTCTTATAGCCCAGGCCATCTTTGTGGAGAGCAACAATTCTATTTCTCACATCCTCAGAGAGTTCTTTGCCATGAGGTGCCATGTTGAATATCCAGTGGCCAGTATGAGAGAATTGTACCCAAAACACCAAATTTAACAGCCCTGCTCCCCATTTACACCTGGGACCTTGACACATGACACCAGGGAGGGACAACGACACATTTGGGCACAATTTGGACATGTTCACTGTGGGGTGTACTCACTTATGTTGCCAGCTATTTAGACATTAATGGCTGTGTGTTGAGTTATTTTCAGAAGACAGTAAATCTACACTGCTATACAAGCTGTACACTGACTACTCTAAGTTATATCCAAGTTTCATGTCTATAGTGTTGTCCCATGAAAAGATATAATGAAATATTTGCAGAAATGTGAGGGGTGTACTCACTTTTGTGATACACTGTAAATTCTGACTGACCACAAACAGTAATCTTTGGTTTACTTTTTGTAACAGGTCATGCACTAGCAGTGCAACATTAATTTCTCTAAAAGTAAGCTACAAGTAAATGAGATATTCTTTGTTTTTGCATTTTGTCTTTGGGGTTACAGATAGTAACCAGAATTATTTATTATGTGTTTTAAAGCCTTTGTAAACCACTGTGTAGTAATGGAAGGATAAGATCAGCCAGAAATTGTCTAGTTAAAAAAAAAGTCAAACACTTGACTAATTAACTTGACGTGATTAAGCTAAATCTTTTAGCATTAGATGTAATGCTAGGCTTAAAGATTTTGACAGGCTGTCATTAGATTGATCAAAAAATAACTAATATAAATTAAATAGCATTAAAAATAACACATTTACTCAAATTTAATAAACTGTCTATAAAAATGAGTTTGTTTTTGAAGCATGTGAACCTGTCCTAGAGCTGAAAGATGAAAATACAGTCTGTTTAAACCAGACAAAGTAAAGTTAAAATCAGAGCAGTGCAATGATGTGGTATTATAAATACCAATATACTGTAACATTGGAATATTGCTTTTGTTGTGAAATTGTTACTTACCTGGGAATGCACAGGCAGGGCCAGGCCTCTTTTATCTACTACAATGAGAGTAATAATGGTCTTCAGGATTGTTCCCAGGAAAGTGTTTACTCCAAACACTAGAGCACAGAGCTCTTTAGTGAGAGATGAAGCAATCTGGAACCTAACAGAGAAAAAAAAACATCAAAAAAAACTTCCTAATTCACAAAATTCTGCCTTTTAAAATTATATGCAAGACGAAAAGGGATATTTCTGCAAGAATTGGCCAGAGACAGATTCTTGTAGAGAGCTTTACCATACAACCCCAGTTCCAGACAAGTTGGGACATTTTGTAAAATGCAACAAATTTCCTATTATACTTTCTATTATACATCATCCTAGGATATTACAATCTTATGATGATACAATCTGTGATTTCTTAATTCTCTTGTATTTTTATTTAACTGCCAAAAGTAGAAAGAAAAGATTTCCAGTGTTTTTACTGATTAACCAAAAATGTTGGGACTAGGGATGCACCGATCCAACTTTTTCAGTTCCGATACCGATCCGATACATATACTTTGCATATCGGCCGATACCCGATCCGATACCATTGTTTAATTAATAAACCGTATACTTTATTATGTGGGAAAGACTTAAGGCATCAGGATTGACTTAAACATTACTAAGTTTGCAAAACAAAATATAATTAACACAGATATAAATGTACTGAACTGCTATTTATTTGTCAATAAAATAATAAACAGGCATCTTAATATTTCAGTGTTATTTTCACTCAACGAGTAAGCATCCGACGCTGCCTTGGTGACCAAAACAATCCCAGCATTCATTGCGGGTCGGGTGCGCTTTTCTTACAGAAAAATAAACATAGCTGACGGGGCAGAGAAACGAATGGAGTTATTATCAAACGTAAATAAAATATTACTGATTTTTAACTTGTATAAACTTATACCGAGTGTTTTTATTTGCAAGTTCGAGCTTGTCAGGAAATGTAACCGTTATCGGTACATGAAGGGAAATGTTATATTGACGTTAGCGTTAGCGCTGTGCTACCTCAGTTGTTTTTAATGGCAAGATGTTCAAATCATATTTGACTGACCGCTCTCAATTCGTTTATGTAAATAATAAATGCTCAGAAACTACAAAAGTAAAGTATGGTGTTCCACAGGGGTCGGTACTGGGTCTGCTATTATTTACACTCTATATGCTTCCACTAGGTGAAATTATTCATAAACATGGCATAAAATTTCACTGCTATGCAGATGACACACAGCTGTATATATCAGCCAAACCAAATGATACTGACACAATCAGTAAGATAGAAGATTGTGTAAACGACATAAAAAACTGGATGTCGTGTAATTTTCTTTTACTTAATTCAGATAAAACTGAGGTTCTACTTGTTGGCTCTAAAGCTGCAAGAGACAAGTTGTCTAACCTGGTGCTAAACCTAAACACTTTATCTGTTACTCCCAGCCCAGATGTAAAAAACTTAGGTGTCACAACAGATTCAGATCTCTCATTTGATACACACGTTAATAATATTACTAGAGTTGCTTTCTATCATTTGCGTAACATTTCTAAAATAAGAAATATACTATCTGTTAATGACGCTGAAAAACTGATCCATGCGTTTATAACTTCTCGGTTAGATTATTGTAATGCACTAACTCCAGTTAGTTCAAAATGCAGGAGCTCGAGTGCTAACTAGAACTAGAAAGTTTGATCATATTACTCCTGTTCTATCGTCTCTACACTGGCTGCCAGTTAAATTTCGCATTGATTACAAAATACTTTTACTAACTTATAAAGCGCTACATGGTCTGGCTCCACAGTATCTGAGTGAGTTTATTAATTACTACAACCCAGCACGTCCACTTCGTTCACAAGATGCAGGGTTACTTATAGTTCCTAGAATTAAAAAGATCACGGCTGGTGGAAGAGCGTTTTCTTACAAAGCTCCACAACTTTGGAATAATCTTCCTGCCTCTGTTCGGGATTCGGACACAGTCTCAAAGTTTAAGTCTAGACTAAAAACATATTTATTTTCTCAGGCTTTTAATTAGTATAGACAAAGGCGCAGAGCTTGGGGGTTCTTGGTCATAGAAACTTGTGGTGATCAGGGATGTTGGGTTGCTGTCGTCCTGCCTCTCTTGTCCGATTACTCAGGTTTGATGACGGTGGGGAGATGGGCGCTGATGTCCTGTGAAAGCCTTCATGACCTTGTTACCTGCTTGCTCTCCCTTTTAGTTATGCTGTAATAATTAGGGCTGCCGGAATCTAAAACTCTCTGTAAAACTGTTTGTCAACTAGCATTGTACATTATTAACTACATTCTCTGTTGTTTTACCCCGAGGGCATTCTGATGGAAACCTGTTTACCCGCCGAGGTTAAGGATTAAAGTCGAGACTGCCGGGACAACGATGCTGCTCCTGTCAGATGTGACGGGTCTGGAGTAATTGCAACGACAAGAAATCACTACAGACTTTATTGAAGACTAGAGCGGATAACAACTCTATTATTATTTAATTGTTTATTTATCTATTTATTACCAGTTATGAATTTTAGATCATTTAATTCTGTGTTTGTATGATTTGTGTAAATCGTGTATTTATTTAAAGTATCCTCCAGGCCACCCAAGAAGAATGGGCCCTGCTGAGTCTGGTTCCTCTCAAGGTTTCTTCCTGTAATTTTCAGGGAGTTTTTCCTTGCCACAGTCGCCCTCGGCTTGCTCAACAGGGGTTTTTGTATCTGTTGGTCCTGGATTTTGTAAAGTTGCTTTGAGACAATGTATATTGTAAAAAGCGCTATATAAATAAAGTTGACTTGACTTAAAAGCTAAACCCGATGGAATCGCTGTGTAAGTAGCGCGTTCGAATAACCTGACATAAGTTGATGACTTATTAGAATCCTCACTACTGAGGCAGCCGCTTATGTAGACAGTAAGACAGCGAGGCAGCTCCTTAGGTTTTCGAACACACCCAAAATGTGGCTGCTGACAATGAGAAAAACAGTAGTAGCTTAAATAACTTTTACAAATAAACTTATCCGTAAATATTTAGTGCAAACAGTAATTCAAAATAAAATATAGCAGCTAAACATGAGTAATAAACATGTTGCCATCGAACTTGTTAGCATAGCAAGCGTGAAATACCTCCATGCAGCTGACTCTTTGGCTCGCTTCATGTTGCTCTTTTTGTTTGTGTTATACGCCATACGTCAGCAGCGCGTCCTGTATGGGCTTAGCATGCGTCGCAAACGAACTAAAGTGAACGTATCGGACCCATGGATCGGCCTGATTAACCGATATTATCTTCGTCACAGAGACCTCAATGTCCTTTTTCTTAAAAACAAGCTGAAACATGAACTCATCTGACCACAGAACATGTTTCCACTGTATTTTAGTCTATCAGAGATAAGCTCGAGTTTAGGGAACTCAATGGTGTTTCTGTATAGAATTTATATCTGACTTTTTTGTGCAATAGAGTTTCAGGTTGCATTTTTTGATGCAGGGGTTGACTGTGTTAAGTGACAACAGTTTTTTAAAGTATTTCTGAGCTTATGTTGCTATATTTATTACAGTAGCATAACAGTGTCTCACGCAATGTTGTCTGAGGGCTTAAAGGTCACACACATTCATTAGAGGTTTCTGTTCTTGCCCTGCATAGGCTGAGATCCCCTAGCTTTCATTCACAACATTATATACAGTGTATCACGAAAGTGAGTACACCCCTCACATTTCTGCAAATATTTCATTATATCTTTTCATGGGACAACACTATAGACATGAAACTTGGATATAACTAAGAGTAGTCAGTGTACAACTTGTATAGCAGTGTAGATTTACTGTCTTCTGAAAATAACTCAACACACAGCCATTAATGTCTAAATAGCTGGCAACATAAGTGAGTACACCCCACAGTGAACATGTCCAAATTGTGCCTAAAGTGTCAATATTTTGTGTGACCACCATTATTATCACTGCCTTAACCCTCCTGGGCATGGAATTCACCAGAGCTGCACAGGTTGCTACTGGAATCCTCTTCCACTCCTCCGTGATGACATCACGGAGCTGGTGGATGTTAGACACCTTAAACTCCTCCACCTTCCACTTGAGGATGCGCCACAGGTGCTCAATTGGGTTTAGTCCATCACCTTTACCTTCAGCTTCCTCAGCAAGGCAGTTGTCATCTTGGAGGTTGTGTTTGGGGTCGTTATCCTGTTGGAAAACTGCCATGAGGCCCAGTTTTCGAAGGGAGGGGATCATGCTCTGTTTCAGAATGTCACAGTACATGTTGGAATTCATGTTTCCCTCAATGAACCGCAGCTCCCCAGTGCCAGCAACACTCATGCAGCCCAAGACCATGATGCTACCACCACCATGCTTGACTGTAGGCAAGATACAGTTGTCTTGGTACTTCTCACCAGGGCGCCGCCACACATGCTGGACACCATCTGAGCCAAACAAGTTTATCTTGGTCTCGTCAGACCACAGGGCATTCCAGTAATCCATGTTCTTGGACTGCTTGTCTTCAGCAAACTGTTTGCTGGCTTTCTTGTGCGTCAGCTTCCTTCTGAAATGACGACCATGCAGACCGAGTTGATGCAGTGTGCGGCGTATGGTCTGAGCACTGACAGGCTGACCTCCCACGTCTTCAACCTCTGCAGCAATGCTGGCAGCACTCATGTGTCTATTTTTTAAAGCCAACCTCTGGATATGACGCCGAACACGTGGACTCAACTTCTTTGGTCGACCCTGGCGAAGCCTGTTCCGAGTGGAACCTGTCCTGGAAAACCGCTGTATGACCTTGGCCACCATGCTGTAGCTCAGTTTCAGGGTGTTAGCAATCTTCTTATAGCCCAGGCCATCTTTGTGGAGAGCAACAATTCTATTTCTCACATCCTCAGAGAGTTCTTTGCCATGAGGTGCCATGTTGAATATCCAGTGGCCAGTATGAGAGAATTGTACCCAAAACACCAAATTTAACAGCCCTGCTCCCCATTTACACCTGGGACCTTGACACATGACACCAGGGAGGGACAACGACACATTTGGGCACAATTTGGACATGTTCACTGTGGGGTGTACTCACTTATGTTGCCAGCTATTTAGACATGAATGGCTGTGTGTTGAGTTATTTTCAGAAGACAGTAAATCTACACTGCTATACAAGCTGTACACTGACTACTCTAAGTTATATCCAAGTTTCATGTCTATAGTGTTGTCCCATGAAAAGATATAATGAAATATTTGCAGAAATGTGAGGGGTGTACTCACTTTCGTGATACACTGTAAGGTAGATGTACAGTGGGGTCAAAAAGTATTTAGTCAGCCACTGATTGTGCAAGTTCTCCTACTTAGAAAGATGAGAGAGGTCTGTAATTTTCATCATAGGTACACTTCAACTATGAGAGACAAAATGAGGAAAAAAAATTCAGGAAATCACATTGTAGGATTTTTATTTGTAAATTATGGTGGAAAATAAGTATTTGGTCACCCACAAACAAGCAAGATTTCTGGCTCTCACAGACCTGTAACTTCTTCTTTAAGAAGCTCTTCTGTCCTCCACTCGTTACCTGTATTAATGGCACCTGTTTGACCTTGTTATCTGTATAAAAGACACCTGTCCACAGCCTCAAACAGTCAGACTCCAAGCTCAACCATGGACAAGACCAAAGAGCTGTCGAAGGACACCAGGAAGAAAATTGTAGACCTGCACCAGGCTGGGAAGAGTGATTCTACAATAGGCAAGCAGGTTGGTGTGAATAAATCAACTGTGGGAGCAATTGTAAGAAAATGCAAGACATACAAGACCATTGATAATCTCCCTTGGAGTCAAGATCTCATCCCGTGGGGTCAAAATGATCATGAGAACGGGTAGCAAAAATCCCAGAACTACACGGAGGGACCTGATGAATGACCTGCAGAGAGCTGGGACCAAAGTAACAAAGGCTACCATCAGTAACACACTACACCGAGAGGGACTCAAATCCTGCAATGCCAGGCGTGTCCTGTGAATGGAAATTTTATATTTTATTAGTTATTTGCATCAAACTTATACGTTTCTGCTTTCTTAGTTCAATTAGCAGAGGTAGAAGAGACTTTTGGAAGGTTACTTAGGGGCAGAGATATGCTTCTTGCTTCCATGGGAATGCATGGGTGTCAGGATGGTGTGTGCGGGGGTGCATGCACAGTTTTGATACGGGTGCATTCTTGTGGAGGTACGCCATGTTTCTAACAATCTAACTATTCTTGTAGGATGATAAGCAAGTTTGATGTGGAAAGTTGACCTTGAGTTGGGTCGCTGAGAAGAGTTAGCCTGAAGGGGCAGTAAAGTGGGGTATAAATACTGTGATAGGGCAGACAGGAGTGGCTCTCTCTCTCTGTAAAGCTGTGTGAGCGGTTTGCATTGAGGTTGGCCCTCAGCTGAGTAATAAATTGATTATTTGCTTTTATCACTATCCCGGTTGTCTGTGTCAATCTTTAAGGGTTATTTTGAATTCCCACAACAACATGGCACCCCAGATGGGACCCCGTTCCTTGGACGGCTGAGAAGTTCTGGGGGATACAGACGTCAGTATCCTGAAGGACTTTACTTCATCTGAAACGCCCAATTGGCATTCTGCGTTGCAGGACCAGACTTCATCTGCCGCCTTGGTTCCGGGGTTACTATCATTTTATAGAAAGTAAGTAAATTAAACATTATATAAATTGTACAGGTGTGAATCACACAAGTAACAAAATTTAGACTTGGATTTTGTTGATGGTCGGGGGTGGCCAGCAAGGGTCGATGGGATATCGTCTCGGTTTAGCAGTATTTCTTGGATAGAAAATCTGCCACAGGTTGACGAACCTAGTGCAATATGTCTCCCGGGAGAAAAAACAAGTCAATCCTAAACATAGAAGTTAAATATGGGATATATTTAACGAAATACGGGGTGTATTTATGTGTTTAGGTGGTGTAGAACGAACATAGAAGTTAAATATGGGATATATTTAACGAAATACGGGATGTATTTATGTGTGCGGGTGATTCACAACGGACAATTTAAATTGGGTGGATTGACACAACAAGGCATAATGGGGAGTGGCAAAAGCAAACAGAAATTTTTGTTAGATGTGTATGATGAACCAAATGTGTGGTTTATGTATGTTAATTATGGTGAAACAGCAGTGGCTAAATTTGCATTTTGGATAAAAGAGTGTGGTTTTTCTTCCAAAGGTAGTTTTAGTGAAAGACAATTAAAAATGTTGAAAAGTTGTTAGGAAAAAAAAATAAAAAAATAGAGGAAAAAGAGATGTATTAATGTGATGGTTTTGGTATATGGGTTATTGAGTCTAAGAAACGTGCACATATATTACAAGCAGTATGTAAAACTAACAAAGCAGATGTCTAGTGTGTTAAATCTGTTTCAGACCCAGACCTAGACGGGTGTCCCGGTCCGTGTCCTCCAGCACAGAAACAAGCGCAAGTTCAACAGGAAGCTGAGGCAAGAAGCCATGAGGGTGCCATTCCACCTCCTAAACAGCACCGCCCAAGAACTTCACGTAATAATCTACTAGACCTGCCTTCCAAACCTGAAGCAGGAAGCTCAGCTGTGCTAAGTACAACCTATGACCCGCCTAGTGAAGACAGAGAGGACCTGTTCTAATCCAACATGTTTTCCTCCCTTCACACTCGCTCGACTGGTGAATATCGTTTTAAGAAGAATAAAGATGGACAATAAAGACATGCTACATTTCCCATGATTGAAGTAGCAGGACCTGATGGACATGCAATGGTGGTTCATCGTCCGTGGACGGAGAATGACATCCCTGAGGTGTCCCAACAACTGACACATCCTCGTGAAGTTGGAGGAGAAAAGTTCTTAGTGGAACTGAGACCTACCACAAATGAACTAAAACGTCTAATGGGTCGGAAGCTGGGCGTGGACATTTCACATGTCAGAATGGACTGGATAACAGACAATGTCACACAGTGAAATGTGACCTGGAGTCATAAGGACAACAACAAATGCTTCATTTGCAAAAAGAAGGACACTGGGCCAACAAATGACTAAAAGAGTTGAGAACTATGGAGAAGACTGAATGATGGAGGAGGACCGGACTGAGGACAAACCAAAAGGGTCTGGTGAGTCAGAATTTTCTATGCTTTGCAAAGAAGAATTGCTTAAGCTAACACCCTTTACCTGTTAAATATAAATGATAAGATCCAAGTAGCTATAAATCATATAGAACAAAAGTATTTTCCTGAAGGAACATATGTTAAGTATTCTGAACCTTAAAATGTCTATGATAATGTAATGTTTGTGAATGGTAGTGAGATACAGTTTTTGGTAGACTGAGGAGAAGGGAGTTCAGCCATTAGAACTGACAAGTTTGAGGTCATTCCAAAGAAAAGTGGAAGATTCATGCATTCAGTTAGGGCAACAGGAGTCATGGTTAATGAGTCATGTTGTCAAAATGCCATTTGCAAGGCCTTGAGCCTTTCAAATTTTCCTTTCTACTGTCAGATCATTGTCCAGTGAATTTACTGGGGCGATGTCTGATGTGAAAAATTAGGTATTACCCTGATCAGTGAAACTGACAGGCTAAAAATCCAAATTACCCAACATAACTCCTTTCAGGGTGTAATGATGAACATTAAACCCTTACTTTATGTTTATTTGTGGCAACTCTGCAACCACAGCATGAATGGAGTGAATCTGAAGCTCAAAGAACACGCTTACTTGCTTACTAACCAAGTGAAAAATGAAGATTTGCATTGTACTGCACAGATCCAAGAGGGGGAGTCAGATGACCAGTATGAAAAGGAGTGTTTTAGAAACTTAGATAAGACTGAGGTTGTTTTGGAGTGGAAGTAGGAGCGAAGTTGAAGTTGACTTGTTTAGAATTGATGAAAGGGAAGGCTAACCACACCTGATTGACATAAAAGGCTGCGTCCCAAACGTGTCACTGTATAAAGGTTGTAATGATCACTGGAGTGATTTGGGTTCTTGAGGGTTGGAACTGTTGTCATGTGATGGTTGAACAGACATTGTGGATACTTTGGTGATGGAGAATAGGTGAAATGTCTGATTTCTGTATTAAGTTGATCTATGTCTCTCATGAGGAGAGGACAGTTGAGTTGTGTACAAATGTGTACAAAGGACATGATTGGTTGTGTCCAAAAGGTCAACAGTGAATGATTGTTTGTTGAATGTTCCAACGAAGGAGAAATGTGAAAATGACACTGTGAAACTATTATGTCACCTAGCAAAGATAAAGACAGCCTTTCAAAATTACAATTAGTAAAACATGAAGTTAAATTCCTAGGTTAACTGATTCCTGTCGAAGGTAAAAGATTAGAAAATGGCAGAATAGAAGCCATTCAGAAAAATCCCATGTCAATCACAAAAAAAGCAACTAATGTTTTTCTTAGGTATGTGATTTTATTGCAGAACTATCATCTCTAAGTATGAAGTCCTCGAGGCTCCCTTAAGCAAAATTGCTGATGGGAAGGGCCTACAGGCCCACAGTGCACTTAGTTGGAACATCGAAGCGGACAAGGCCTTTGAAACATCGAAAAGAGCTCTGCACATAACACCAACACTGTGAATCCCGGATCCAAACAGACCATTCACTCATACAGTGAATGAAAAAGGAGGGTGTATGACGTCAGTATTACTCCAGGGTCATGGAGGTAAACTAAGACCAATAAATAATTTTTTTTTTAAAGCTAAATTAGACCTTATAGTAGCAGGTCTCCAATGTGTTTGAGAGCTGTGCCAGCTGAATAAAAAGTGGTAAATGAAGAAGAACCTTTATTGTCATTATACTAGTGTAGAACAAAATTTTGTTTGATACTCTCCAAAATATAAAAGGAAGAAGAAGATAAAGTATTTACAGAAACATATGGATATTTACACAGGATAACCAGTACAATTTGAAGTATGGAAGTTTAGATAAATAAATAAATTATGATGAATGAAGTCACTGATGAAGTCAATGATTTAATAAACTTAGTAAGTTACTGAAATTTGACCTTGTTGGTTATAAATGTTGTTTCTCAACTGAAGAGTATATGATATGATAAGATGACAGCTAGATGGCTGAGGTATAACAGTGTATTAATTGAAATGACTAACATCTAGTGGTGGGCGGATCGATACCAAATTTTGCAGTATCGCACACCACTACTAATATCACAATAAAAATATGTAATGTATTTAATCCTGATACTTTTCTTCCTACAGAAAATGAAGGTGAACCAAATGATTGTTTTAATGTTGTTAATGAAGTTTGCTTTCCTAGACCAGATTTACAGGAAACTACAAAATCCAGATATGGAGCTATTTGTTGATGAATCTTCATACAGAAGCACAGAAACAAGAAGCTGGGTGTAACAAAAAGGATGAGGTTTGGTATGGTCCAACTGGTAAGCCGTGTCTTCCCAAAAAAATTGTTTCTAGATTATGATAATTTGACACATGGTCGAGACCATGTGCCAAAAAGGAGGGATGCATGGTAGTATCTCAAGACATTGGTACACTAAGGGCTTAACTAGCTTAACTATTTACTCCCAAAAATTTTGTGAACGCTGCATGATTTGCAAAATAAATAAAGTTAGTAGGGGAATTAAAACTCCTTAAAGTCCCAAACCATCGGCTGATTGACCATTTCAGCATCTCCAGATTGATTTCATTGATATGTTCTCCAAATGGATTGAAGCATTCCCAACTGAGGGTGGGACATTAAAAACAGGATGCAAGTGCGGTAGCAAAAGCACTGACATAATCCAAAAGTGGGGGATCTGTGAAAGAATTGGCAATGACAATGGTACTCCATTTGTCAACAAAGCATTACAGCAGGTCGTGAGTATGTGATTTATTGATTTAAAACAACAGTGTGCCCATCACCCAGCCTGTGGGGCTGTGGAGCAAGAAAATGGCACACTCAAACACAAATTGACAAAATGTCGTTCAGATACTGGTCTGACATGGGTTAAGGCCCAGCCAGTGATAATAATGTATATGAGAACCAGAATAAGGGAAGAACAAACCTAAGCCCTTTTGAGATACTATTTGGCAAGACCTCCAAAAGCAGGAATCAGGCCCAGAGAAACTCCAAGGCCACTCACGGATGAGTGTGAGTGAAATGTTAAGTTATTGCGAAACCTGTCCTGTGTGTTGTGTGAAGTTCACATGCAGGTGAAAGACTTCCTTCCAGGACCAAGGAGTACCTATCTACATGATCTGAAATCCAGGTTACTGAGTGATGGTGAAAGAGTTCAGAAAAGACTTCGGGAGAAAAACCTGGAAAGCCAAGAGGTGGCTAGATCCGTTCCAAGTGCTCCTAACGGCACAAACCGTCGTCAAGGTGTGCCAGAACCAACTGAAACCAGCCCTGACACACACACAGAGCAAGATTAAAGGGGCAATGTCAGCTTGACCTTTTGCTAAAAACCACACAAAAACAACAGAGTTTTTGCATAAAAGTCACCTAAACGTGTTGACCCAGGAGAGGGGTACCTGATAAAAGAAGAGGACGTCATTGAGCCGACTGACATTGGACGGTGTGAAATAGCTGATTGATCGAACTGAAAAAAAAAAAACCTTGAACACTGTGTAAAAAAGTACATCTTGAACCAAAATCCAGAACATTTAATGAGACAGATTTTCACCTCAGTAACTAGTGAAAGAGTCAACTGTGAGCTTGTGTGTGAGTTTTATCTGATTTAACAGGATCAGCGAAGTGATCTTTGGAACATGTGGGAGATCCAGAGACTGAGAGTGAGACCTGGGGATAACACCTGTGTTGCAGAAAATCTTTGTAGACTAGATAATCTATAGAGGAAGGGTGTTTCTAAGCCTCGGTGAGGTGGGACGAGTGCTGATTCGGCGTGCCCGCACTCCGAGCACCAACATACGTCAAAAATGGCAAAGGCTCACCTAACCTAGAAATTTCAAAGTCTGATGAAAATGAAAGCCTATTATTGACACATGGTGTATTGTATGTTAGCATGTCTAAGATTGGATGTGGCTTAGATAGGTTGAATTGGGGAAAAGATAGCTAAATTCTTAGACAGGTGTTCGAGAAATAGGTATCAGTATTACTGTTTATGAAAAGAACTAAAGTGTTAAATAATTAATGTAAATAGTTTTTATTTACCTATTGAGTTTCTTTTGACTGAGAGTTTTTGTTTTGATCATCTTATCAATCAAGTTGATAGAAGTTTATGATGATTTAATGTTGTTTGAGTAGTTGGTTTTTTATATATATATTTTTTTTTAATACTTTTTATATTTACTTATTTTTATATTTAATACTCGTATAATCATATTTAAATGTTTTCTATTCTTTTTTGAAGCATTTAATCAAGGTAGAATGGTTGTCTGATAGGCTTAATCATATAATTCATTTTATATGTAATTATTTATTATGTAAGTCATCCTGTGCTGAACCTGTGGTGTTGAGTACACTATCACATCAGGTAGGTTGGTTGGTAAGATGGGTAGGGTGTGGTATTTTCCCTAAATTGGAAATTGGTTGATAATTAGCTCGTGAGGATTCTCTAATGAGCCTGAGGGTTTTTTTCGTCCACCCATGGGGGATGACAGGATAAACAAGTAGATAGCATGGAACATTTATATTAAGACTTTATTAATCACTTATGGGTTTGTGACATAAAGTAACAAAAGAGGGGAATCTATTCTTAGTGATATTCTCAGAAATATTCCTAGCAAAAACAGTATATTCATTTCATACTATTATTTTTTTTTTAGGTGTGATTACTCTATGATAACAATACCTTAAACCTCTGACAAGGGTATATTTAGTATATAAAATTTTGTTAGTGTTGTCCAGGAAGGACAAGAGGAAGGATTGTGAATAGAAATTTTATATTTTATTAGTTATTTGCATCAAACTTATAAGTTTCTGCTTTCTTAGTTCAATTAGCAGAGGTAGAAGAGACTTTTGGAAGGTTACTTAGGGGCAGAGATATGTTGACCTTGGCATGGGCTTCTTGCTTCCGTGGGAATGCATGGGTGTCAGGATGGTGTGTGCGGGGGTGCATGCGCAGTTTTGATACGGGTGCATTCTTGTGGAGGTACGCCATGTTTCTAACAAACTAACTATTCTTGTAGGATGATAAGCAAGTTTGATGTGGAAAGTTGACCTTGAGTTGGGTCGCTGAGAAGAGTTAGCCTGAAGGGGCAGTAAAGTGGGGTATAAATACTGTGATAGGGCAGACAGGAGTGGCCCTCTCTCTCTGTAAAGCTGTGTGAGCGGTTTGCATTGAGGTTGGCCCTCAGCTGAGTAATAAATTGATTATTTGCTTTTATCACTATCCCGGTTGTCTGTGTCAATCTTTAAGGGTTATTTTGAATTCCCACAACAGTCCCCCTGCTTAAGCCAGTACATGTCCAGGCCCGTCTGAAGTTTGCCAGAGAGCATATGGATGATCCAGAAGAGGATTGGGAGAATATCATGTGATCAGATGAAACCAAAATGGAACTTTTTGGTAAAAACTCAACTCATCGTGTTTGGAGGAAGAAGAAGAACCCAAGAACACCATACCTACTGTGAAGCATGGGGGTGGAAACATCATGCTTTGGGGCTGTTTATCTGCGAAGGGGACAGGACGACTGATCCGTGTTAAGGGAAGAATGAACGGGGCTATGTATCGTGAGATTTTAAGCCAAAACCTACTTCCATCAGTGAGAGCATTGAAGATGGAACGTGGCTGGGTCTTCCAGCATGACAATGATCCCAAACACACCGCTCGGGCACCGAAGGAGTGGCTCCGTAAAAAGCATTTCAAGGTCCTGGAGTGGCCTAGCCAGTCTCCAGACCTCAACCCCATAGAAAATTTGTGGAGTCCGTGTTGCCCAGCGACAGCCCCAAAACATCACTGCTCTAGAGGAGATCTGCATGGAGGAATGGGCCAAAATACCAGCTACAGTGTGTGCAAACCTGGTGAAGACTTACAGGAAACGTTTGACCTCTGTCATTGCCAACAAAGGTTATGTTACAAAGTATTGAGTTGAACTTTTGTTATTGACCAAATACTTATTTTCCACCATAATTTACAAATAAATTCTTTAAAAATCCTACAATGTGATTTCCTGGATTTTTTTTTCTCATTTTGTCTCTCATAGTTGAAGTGTACCTATGATGAAAATTACAGACCTCTCTCATCTTTCTAAGTAGTAGAACTTGCACAATCAGTGGCTGACTAAATACTTTTTGGCCCCACTGCATATTATTTGCAATTATGCATTGAAAAATGTTCTGTTTAAACCGACTGACAATATCCCATGAAGCTTGGAACACAGCAGTGAGCCATAACCCATTGTTGCCTGCACAGACAGAGCCTTTGTACATCGAATTATGATTTTGTTACCAATTCACCTGCTTATTGTGGAATATTTCAAAACACTGTACATTTTATCAAGTACTTTATCAATTTTTCAACGTTTTTGGAGTGTGTTTTACCTGTGAAGTGTGTCAGTTAAATATAGATTCAAATAAAGTAATACATCAAAGATTATTATTTTTATTGCAAAATGTCCCAGCCTTTCTGGAAATGTAGTATATGGAAGTATATAGAAGATTACACTATGCTCTATGTACTCCTCCCCCATTTATGGAGGAACCACTGTCATTGAAACAAAGGGGCGATTCCCCATCTGGCCTTGCTTCTGTCTTTTAAGACCAATTGTGCCTACTGAGCCGCCAAACAAGTTAGTGGCATCGCTAAGACTTGAACTCAGGTGTCCACAGTGGTAAGCTTGTGTACTGACTGCTGCACCATCTGACTCTTCTGTTCACACAGACAACCTTCTCGTTTTAAAATCTCTGTAAAAGTGTCAATTCTTTCAAAGGATAGCAATTTTGGACAACTGTGATTGGTTAGAGCCTGTATCACTCACGTGGCAATTGGAACCAGGAATTGATAGAAGCCTCTGAAGAAAATGTAGGCTATGTAGCAGGTCCAAATGTCGCCAGTGAGGTGCATCAAAAGCAGCATACCGGCCTGCGCTGCAGTGATCACACCAATCACCAGCTCTGACCAGACCTTCCATCGGATCTTCACAAAGCCTGCCGCAAATGATGTGATGGCACCTGGGAGAAAATGTACAAAGCATTACTCCCTGTTATTTTCTGTCAATGGTTTTTAAAAACAACATAAAAAACTTGATAATAAAAAACATTATATGGCCAAAAAAATTTAGACACCTGAGCATGAGCTTGTTGGACATCTAATTAAAAAAACATGGCCATTAATATAAGTTTGTGGCCATAACAGCCTCAACAACTCTGGGATAACCACAAGGTTTGAGAGACTATGTGAATGCTTGCTTATTTAATTAAGAGTATTTTTCTGGTCAGGTACTGATGCTGGTCAAGAAAGCCTGGCTTGCAATCAATGTTTCAGTAGGATTGCGATCGGGACTCAGGACTTACCAAACCATACCTTTATGGACTTCCCATTGGGCACAGCGGTACAGTCATGCTAGAACAGGACAGGGCTTTCCTCAAATTGAAAGATTGTCTTTTTTTCTAAATATACTCTTGACCATATGGTTTATCTATCATTCCTACTGCTCTGTAACATGATCTGACAGCAGTCATATAAAATGAACTTTGGCAGTTCTGTGAGTTATGAGTTGAACTTGATCACAGAAGCTTTAATAAACTGTTTGTACAGTACATTCTGTTTAATCTGCCTCCGAGTTCACTGTGACCAGCTACAATGTCATAATAACACAATCTATCATAGACCTACATTCTTACCATGTGATCTGAGAACACTTGTTACATTACTTTAATAATCACAAACACTTTAATGAAATATTATCTGCTTTTTTTAGTTCATTAGACATACTGATAGGTAACCCTAATCTTTTTATTAATTTATTTATGTCTGAACATTTAGGTCTGAACACTGACTTGGCAATTGCTTTTAAAACCTATTAGTCGATTTACTTGGGTTTGGGTTACATACTTTAACTGACTTCTACATTTACAGTCCTCAATTTTAAATTTGTGTTCTCAGTTTGTGAATGAGTTTATTACACATGTGCATTCCCGCCCAAAATATTACGTTTTACTAGGTGTTCTGAAGCATCCAAGTAGTTCTT
Organism: Trichomycterus rosablanca; assembly: GCF_030014385.1. Lineage (NCBI taxonomy): Eukaryota > Metazoa > Chordata > Actinopteri > Siluriformes > Trichomycteridae > Trichomycterus > Trichomycterus rosablanca. The sequence continues at coordinate 28,350,550 of NC_085993.1, forward strand.
TTGCAAACTTATGAGATGCAGCAAAGTTTTGGATTTTAGAGTAATTTAATTCATCTCTGTTTTCCGTCTATTAACCCAGTTCTACTTGAGCATGCAGATTTTTTTCATGTTCAATTTCCCCAAACTGTATCGTCAACCTTCACCTTTTGCACAACATCCATTCTGAACATGGAGGACCACAGATGGTCCCCTTCAACAAACAAGAAGCCATGTTGATATTTTTTTTTCACCAGCCAGCATCAGATTAATCCGTACACTAGACTGAGGCTTTTCTCTCAAGTTCATACCAGCTTCTCAACCAGAAAGTAGGAATCCCTAATGCAGCTGCAATAATTCTTAAGCCTTAATTTCCTCCAACAGCCAACTGTGTCTGTAAAATACCTGATTCTCAGTGTTTTTTTTATTGTGTACACACAAACAAAAAGCTGGAGAAGTATTCTTCTATTACTGGGTTATTTTATCTCCCAATTTTCCTCCCAATCTTGTCATATCCAATTACTTGATCACATTTTGCAACCTCTACTGGTGCTGACAACCACTCCTGACCAAGGAGGGCCATGCTCTTTTCAAAACGTGTAGCCTAGCGGTTAATGTACTAGACTAGTAATCTGAAGGTTGCTGGTTCAAACCCCACCACTGCCTGGTTGCCACTGTTGGGTCCTTGAGCAAAGCCCTTAACCCTCAATTGCGTAGACTGTATACTGTAAGCCGATTTGGATAAAAGCGTCTGCTAAATGCTGAAGATGTGCAGTAGCCAACCACTTCATTTTTTACATGTATGAGGTGAAGTCCAATCTCCATTAGTGTGCTAGGGTGTTTTACTGCTGCGCCACCCAAGCACCGCTAGGATCTTTTGATGTAAGCTTTTTTATGACACTTTCTTCTTACAAGAACTGCATTTCCAGTACTTGACAATTGATCTTATGTTAATTGATAAACATCATTCCCCTAAATTATGTTATGCACCTTTTTACAGGACATGGCGGTTCTAAAAAATTACATCTTTACTCTAATCACACATGTTGCATATTGGAATGGAAATTGGCAATATTCATGAAAGCATTGGGCTGGTTGTTTTGTTTAGTTTTTTTTTTGCAAACAACAGCAACATGAGTGAGTTAGCATTTTATTTTCATCAGAACTGTGTAGGACATGTGGAGTGTTCTGTAATCTAAGCAGGCTGAATTAGTTTAGACCTGCATGTAACAAGAAGCTATGCTGGTAAGCCAATAGACTTTTCAGCAAACGTCCCCAGTAGCCCACTTTGAGCTGTTCTGAAATTGTGAAATGTAGACCCCTGACCATGAGCTTGTTGGATGATACATTCCCAAACCATGGGTATTAATATGAAAAACAACCCTACCTTCCCCCAAAACTGAAGTGAAGTATTGAAATATGTGCACCCATTCAGTCAAAAAAACATTTGTGATATTGGACAAGAACACCTGAAGTGCATTCAAAATTTTAATTAATTCTAAATCTGTTTGTCAGGCATTTTTTTCCCAGACAATAAACAATAATAAACAGTGTAGGGCTGCACGATATATAGTTTCAGCATCGTCATCGCAATGTGTGCATGCGCAATAGTCACATTGCAGGACGTGCGATGTCACTTAATGCAAATTAAATCAAATACGTCATGCTACAACTTTTTTGCTGCTTGACACAAAATGAAAATTCATCGGGTTTCGCGTTTAGCATTTAGCATCTTGCCATTAAAACCAATGGAATGAGGTGGGACAGTGCTAACATGTCAATATAACATCTCGATTCGTGTACAGAAACTATTACATTTGCTGACAAGCCCAAACTTGCAAATAAAAACACTTAAACACGTTAAAAATCAATAATTATTTATTTACGTTTGAAAATAACTTTGTCCGCACCGTCAGCCTTCATCACTAAGGACGCTTCCGATTCTCACTCGTTCTCGAGTCAAAATAACATTGAAATATTAAGATGCCTCAGTAGTGAGCTTAGTAAGGCATCTCGGATTTGGAACAGATGTAAAACTGCTCTTGTGTTTGTATAGTTTTTTTCAATAATGTTTACTACTTGAAGAGGTTTTGATTGTGAAATAAAATATTAAATGACCCATTTTGTCAATCCTGTTAATTCCCTCAGGTGATATTGAAGCTTTCTTAGTTTAATACTCAGTTTCAACCGAGTACAAAGATGTAGCTTGTCATAATCTTTTGTATCTCTTGTAGGCACCACTCTTTTTTTTACAGATGAGCCCCTTATTTAGAGTAAGATACATGCATTATTAATATTATTAATAATGTGGTGAAAATTCCTGCATTTTTTTAATATCGCAATATATATCACAGGAAAAAAAATCGCAATGTCAGTTTTTTCCAATATCGTGCAGCCCTAAAACAGTGTACACTGGTCACTGCAATAACTAAATTGCACCTACTTTTAGCTGGCCAGCATGCAAAGTTGACAAAACCCAAAGACACACTACATATGAAATAGTACTGACAATGCCATGAGTAGTGCACACATTTGACATACTGTTTTTTTTTGTGGTAACAGTCGGGTAAAAACCCTTTATTGTTCCAGCTGACTGTGGCCCTGTGCACAGGGTGAGATTCATAAAGGCATGGTTTGACATGATTGGCTTGAAGAAACTACAGTGGCTTACAAACAGCCTTGACCTCAACTCCACTGAACACCTCTGGAATTAATAAGGAAGTCTATTGCCTTCCGCTGCTGGGGGATCCCCGACTGCAGTCGACGTGGGTATATTGCAGCTCACGCCTCCTTCGACCCGCGCACAGCCCTTAACGGAACCCTTTCTCACACATACACTCTGCACAGACGCCTCTCTATCTGCTAATCAGGGTCCTTACACAGCGTTTGAAGACCCCAGGCACCTCTCTATCAGTGCCTGATCTCACAAATTCTATTTTAACTAAACAGGCTTAAATTCCTACAGACACACTTAAGCATTGTGTGGGGAGCCTTATCAAAAGAGTGGAGACAGCGCCCAGGTGGCGCAGCGGGATATTCCGCTAGCACACCAGCGCAGAGATTCTGAACTCCTCATAACTGGCAGTGCCTGCAGGGCGGGATGACTGGACTATGTGGGTGGGGTCTTCAAACACTGTGTAAGGACCCTGATTAGCAGAAAGAGAGGCGCCTGTGCAGAGTGCATGGGTCACAAAGGGTTCTGTTAAGGGAAGGAGGTGTGAGCAGCAATATACCCAATCGGGGAACCCTAGCAGTGGAATACAAATTGACTACACTAAATTGGGAGAAAATGCATAAAATATAATAGAAAAAAAAGAGTGGAGTACTTGGATATGAGAGGGAACTTGCTGTTCATAGGTTTGGAACTAGTTCTCCAGTGGGGTAGTGTCCAATAAACCTCTCTTAAACTCTCTTGAACTCTTAAATATAATCATTTTTAAAAGCAATAGAGATGTATGAAAGTCCAAAGACCATTTCTTAGATATAAAAAATAATAATGGCATAATAATGATTTTAGTAGTTTTCCTGGACACTCCAAAACACTAAACATTTCAAGCTCAATTTCTGACAGATTCACATTATTGTCACATTATTCTTACTTATACAGATCTCTCTTAACTTACCCAGCAATGTGGATGCAGCCTCAACCCCTCCATTATAGACATGCTTTTGTTCTCTGGTTGGGTACATTGTGTTCCATAGGACATGCACATAGAACAAGACCAGATAATAGCCAGTGGAGTTAAAGACCCACCACAGGCTCCAGAGTCTTAGACGTGGCACTTTTACAACATTGCGTAACTCCTTTAGCATCTGAATAAACACAGAGTTCATCCATGATGGGGCTTTCTGGCTGTTTCTATCTCTTGTCTTTTCATTCTCCCCATCAGGTTTAATCTTGGTTAATTCTGACTGTGTGGCTGCTTTTCTTTCCTCCTCCAGGTGCTTTTGGTTAAAAAACAGGCTTCGTTTTGGCCAGGGCAGGCAGATTGAAAGCACCAAGCCGAAAGAGACAAATCCCAGTGAGATGCTGCTCAGTGTGCTGTACGTGATGCCAGCTAGAGACAGGAACAGCTGGCCCATCACCGAACTGGTGAAGACTCCAAACAGCACGGACGAACGTGAGTAGCTGGCCACACGCTGATACATGGCGGCTGGCACCAGGGAGAAGATGTAGGAGGAATAGGCCACACGTGCTGCCATCGTGATGCCATAGAAGAACTCCATGAACTGCATCTCCAGCAAGGAGGTAGACAGCATCAGAAGGAGCCAGATGGCAACATGACTCATGCTTTGCAAGACCAAGACAGGCTTGTAGCGCAGGTAGTCAGTCAGCAGGAACACTGGCACCAGTACAGCCATGTACGAATACGAGAGCACTGGGTTAATCTCATTGGTCACCTGCGAAAAAAAAAAAAATAACAGTAATAAGCTGAAGCAAAGACATTAATGACATACACTATATGGACAAATGTATTGGGGCATTTGCACATTACACCTACAGAAGCTGTTATGACATCCCATTCTAAATCCATAAGTGTTAATATGGAGTTGGTCCCCTCTTTGCAGTTATAACAGCTTCCACTCTTTTGGGAGGGGTTTCTACAAGGTTTTGGAGTGTGAATGAGGGAATTTTTACCCACTCAACCAGAGGAGCATTTGTGAGGTCAGACACATATGTTGGATAAGGAAGCCTGCCTCGCAATCTTCATGTTTGATGAGGTTACGGTCAGGATTGTGCAGGCCAGTCAAAATCTTCTACAACAAACTAAGCCAACCAAGTTTTTGGATCTTGCTTTGTGCACTGAGGCACCGTCATGCTAAAATAAAAAAAGGCCTTCAGTATGATGAGACAAAAATCTAACTTGTCTGCCCTGGCTAATACAATTTATATGATGCAACATAGTGGTAGCAGCATCCTGCTATGTTGTGCTTGGTAAAAGCTGAGAGACAGATAAATGCAGCCAAATATAGCAACATCCTTAAACTCAAGTGAACTCAAACTCAGACTAAGGCTACAGTTCACCTTTCAACACAACAAGGACTCGAAGCATACAGCCAGAACAACACTGGAGTGGCTTCAGGGCAAGTCTTTGAATGTCCCTGAGTGGCCGAGCCAAAGCCCAAACTTAAACCACAGTGAACATGTATGAAGAGAGCTGAAGATGGCAGTTCTGTCACCCACTCCCCAGCACAAATGAGCTTAAGCAAAGGATAAAGTAAAGATTAAACACACACCAAAGAAGATTTGCAGCAGTAATTGCAGCCAAAGGAACTTCTACAAAGTACTGAATAAAGGGTCTGAATACTTTTTCCAGCTGTTTTGTAATTAATTTTCAAAAACATTCTAAAAACAAATTGTCACTTTGTTATTATGGGTGCTGAAGTGTTGATTATTGGGTGAAAATGGCAATTTCATCCATTCAAAATACAATCCACAAATAGTCAAGGAATCTGAATACTTTCTGAATCCAAAATATGCAATTTGAAACACAGTACTTTAATAAATACTGAGTACTACCTGCTTCTACTGCATTCTTTTCTCTCGTTTACAGAACCCAATGTAACTACTACATTTAGGTAACTAGATAACCCAAAATGACAAACAATACATGGTAATTTGCATAGTAGTGCAAGGAAATTATTTCTACATCTAAAATGCAAGTTTCCAAGCACGAGACATCTTCAAGTCTGGCCGCACATGAAAAAGCCACCAAAAAGTTTTTACATGTCAGGCTATGTACACTCCTGGACATCACCATTAATGGAAGACTTTTCAAAAGATTTTGGAATGTCTCTGTGGGACGTGCAATGAACATTAATGTGGATAGACACAAGTTTTTAATAGGAGACAGGTCTGGACTGGAAATAGGCCACTCCAGAACTTACTCTTATTACAAAGCCTCTTATAACACATGCAGAATATGGTTTGGCATTGTCTTGCTGAAACAGGCAAGAACATCTATGAAAAAGATGTCATCTAGATGGCAGCATGTTTCCAAACAGTGTATGCACACCTCACTCAGCATTAATTGTTACCCAAGTCACTGGCATGAAAACACTCACATACAATGACAGACACTAGCGTTTGAACTTTACATTAATAACAACCAAGCTGGCCTTTTACCTCTCTTGAGAATACAACAAATTTATATTATTTATTTATTTATTAGGATTTTAACGTCATGTTTTACACACTTTGGTTACATTTATGACAGAAACAGTAGTTACTCGTTACACAAGATTCATCAGTTGGTTTTTAATGCAGTGCTGCCTGAGTGATCAAGGATAACAGGTATTTCAGTATTGGACTCTGGCCTAGCTCTTTAGCCCGAGAAATTTCTCTAGACTCTCTGAATTTTATTATTGACTGTAGATTGTGAAATCCCTAAATCCTTTGCATTTGAGTGTTGACAAACATTGTTATTGAACTGCAGGACTAATCTCTTACATATTATTTGCATTATACCAAACTTTGACCCATCCTTGTTTTTAAACAGCAGAGCCATTTGTAAATGCTCGTTTTTAATATCCAATTATAATAGCATCACCTGTTTGATCTTTTATTATTTCAAAGCAGTCTTGGTCTTAATTTACCCTTGTTCGAACCTTTTGTAATGTGTTGCTTTAGGAATTACCATATATCTAAAAAAAATAATAATAAAGTTTATAAGGTAAACACCTTAATATCTCATCTTAATGCCATTTTATTATAAAATACCTGTAAAGGTATACAAATCACTGCTTTCTGTTTTTATTTGCATTTTACATACTGTCTCCACTTTTTGGAATTGGCTTTGTAATAAAATAGAATCATATTTTTATTAATTTCATTATTTTGGCAAGCACAATAATTCAGTACCGTTGCTGTAGTTGGAAGTGACCATCTAAGAAATGTCAAGTTTATGCATTTGTGCAATATGAGATACAACCAAAGTAAGTTATATGCTGTGACCTTCACAGTTACCTGGTCATAACCCAAACAAACACCTATGATTTTGGACAAGACTCTCCTTAACTATCATTAAAACACAAATTAAGGGAATACCTGTTGGAAAAATAAGAATAATAATAGTCCCTTCTGTAACAGAGACTTGTACAATCAATGCCAGGGCACACTGAGGTTATGCCCTGGCATAGATTCTACAATCTTACCATCTTATGACAATTCTACAATATAATTATCTTAAGGTAACTCTACAATCTTACCATCTTGTGGAAATTCTACAATATTACCAAACAAGACCAAAACAAACTTTAATAACTAGCTGAAAAGCTAGTTAGTGATGTTGAGTTTGTTTATTAGGATTTTATAATCATGTTTCACACTTTGGTTGCATTCATGACAGAAATGGTAGTTCTCCTTACACAAGTTTCATCAGTTCATGGACAATTTCGTATCTCCAATTACATGTTTTCGGGAGGAAACCGGAGCTCCCAAAAGAAACCCATGCAGACACAGGGAGAACATGCAAACTTCACACAGGACACCCCACCTGAGGATCGGACCCAGGACCTTCTTGCTGTGAGGCGAGGCTACTTAAGTGATGTTAAGTAGCTAACACTGCATGCACATCATGATAGAAGTAATCATTTATGATGGTGCTAAATCCTAAATGATACACTGTCAACGTTCATGTTGAGTTAAAAATACAACCCAAAAGAGGAAGCACAAGTACACACAGACAGTTACTGCTTGTCAGCTGAGGGCAAAACCCAACTGTATTTTTAACAACATGAACGTATGCATCAGCTGTAGTTTGTGGATTAAAATGTACTTATATAAGTTTATGTAAGTAAATGTGATAGAAGCCTCTATGATGAAGTTTTTACCATAAATTATAACAACATGTTAATACAAGCACATGCCCTGTTTCAATTCTACCTTACAGTTAAAAGTGAGACCGGAAAGATCAGCATGGTTTGCAAAGGGATTTAAGACCCACAAGAGTATTCACTCATAGCCTTTTTGACCCACTTAGCAGGAATGTGAACTTTGACCAACACTACATGTACATGGCTTTCCAGTGTTTCAGCTGCTAGAGCTCAGTATTGAAACCAAATGTAGCAATATAATCGACTGGGAGAGCTAATCCAAAATAAATAATCACAAACACATAAAAAAACCATGTTGGGCTGTTTATATTTTTCTAGTGAAGTATTTATTTATTAGGATTTTAACATCATTTTACACACTTTGGTTACATTCATGACAGAAACTGTAGTTACTTGTTACACAAGATTCATCACTTCACAAGTTTAATGTCAAACACAGTCACGGACAATTTCGTATCTCCAATTCACCTCACTTGCATGTCTTTGGACTGTAGGAGGAAACCGGAGAACCAAGAGGAAACTCATGTAGACATGGGGAGAACTCCGCACAGAAAGGACCCGGATTGGTCCACCTGAGAATCCAACCCAGGACCTTCTTGCTGTGATACCCACTGAGCCACCGTGCCACCCTAATAGTGAAGTGAAATACATGCCCACTATGGCCCCTTATCAACACAATCTTTACTGCTCAAAAATGGAAACATTGATGACTTCTTTGCTAAAAGGCTGACCTTTTATGTTGCCATAGTTGCTGTAGTTTTACAATAAGCTCCCCCGGAGCCAAATTCTACTATTTAAATCAGCAACTTAAATAGACACATTTTAAAAACCACTGTTGTACACTTATTAGAGCTAAGCGGTATGACGGTACATTCGGTATGACGGTACATTCGGTGTACCGGCTTTGACTCCTTGTACTGTATGGATTTTTCATATACCCCCATACCATAGAACAGTTAATACAACAGCTGCAAGCTTCAATAGGATGCAAATCATATAATATTGTTCACCGCTAAAAACTCTATGGAACACAGATTAGATACAGCTCACCAGGTAGCGTTAGCATAACAGATAGTGTTAACAGATGAGGTTTTCTCGATATGGTGGAAAAAATAAAAACAGCAAAGAAATGAGCCGTGTCGGCAGTTTAGAAGTTTAAAACACTATATACTGTACAGTTTGTTGGGGCACGGTTGTTGCAAAAAAGCAAACGGTTAAGCAACGTTACTACCAGTGCGAATATACTTCAGTTTAATTGCTATACCGACATTATACCAACAACACAGAAGCAAGCTGGAAAGGTAGACATATAAAGTCATCCACTTTTCTACAACAGATCTGTGATCAAGTTGTACAATCAGTGAAGTCAAACCTCAGTATAAAGGTATAACTATGCACTTAATCAGTGGTGACTGGGAGTTTGCTAATGTTGTTTCAGTTATTAGCCACAGACATATAAAAAGTCCCACTCATACAAAAAATAAAACATACCGTGATATACTGTGAAACCGTCAGAATCTTGAAAAATACCTTGATACACATTTTTGGTCATACCACCCAGCCCTAACACATTATTCAAGTGTAATTTCTGAGTGATTAATTCAGATTCTGAGAATTTTATACACAGCTTGGCAGGATTTAAGCCCAGTGTTACTTCATTCTGTTTTGTTTCTCAAAAAAAGCCGATACATTGATACAGAAAGACAATATGTTTTTTGTTACATGACTCCTTTAGACGTACTGTTCTGGAAAGCCTTTACGGTCCACTAACAGACGAGCTGGAAATGGGCTAAAAATAGGTTTGGTGTCTTTCAGCAGGAAGGCTGACAGTAGTTTCAACTTAGGTTTTTACAAGTAACACTGAGGTGTTCTGTCCAATGTGCTATCAATAAAAGTCTACAAAAAAACTTAAAGAATTTTATTTGGCATGTGGTGCTGATAAGTGTAGTCCAATTTGGAAAACATTTGACCACTTCTTCAATACCTCTTATATTGTATCCAGGTCTGTTAGTGGTATCTGACAGCGGCATTGCTTAAAAACATGGACAAAAAAGTCTAATTATAAAAAAACTCATAAAAACTCACACAAGATGATTCACACAATGATTCACACAAGATAAATCCACAGCAAGTACTTTTAAACAGCAAAAAAGTTAAGAAATATAAATATTTTTCTCCAGATGTACTTGTACATTAAGAAAAATTCCCATATACACTGCATTATAGCACTATATTATATTACAGCTTGTAAATGATAAAGAAATTAGTGTTAAGGAGTGTGAGAAACATCGAAAATGCATTGCAGGGCCTGTAATTAAACAACTTTTAGTGTGAGAAACACATAGTTAGGCTTAATAAATCATGCTTGTGCATTCATGTTTTAAGGCCAAACACAGTAATTAAGCAGTTTTTTGGCTCCAGGCTCGTGAAAAGGTAAGTTAAGCAGCAAACATCACTTAGTAGCAGATTATGATAATGAAAATGACTGCTTTCAATGAATTTAGTCAAAGGCATAACATTTACTTTTACATCCCTAAAATGTTAATGTTCTTTTAAATATTTTATGAGTTATAAAATATATAGTGTTGTGTTGTGTTTTATCGCCATTATAAGCTCTGTATTTAGAGCCACCTCTATGGCGTGCCATAAAATATATAAAAATATTGTCAACTTTTATGACCTCATATACTTATAACATGTAATGAATATCTTTATCTCTTTTTTTGGGCAGAAATGTTAGTCAATGGTCTCATTAAACTCAAACTTTTTGTACTGTTAAATGAGAAAAGCTTTCTAGAGAAAATGAGGACACAATTTATAATTATGAATGTATTACAGTTAAGTATCTTCTTACTAAAGGCATAAAATCATTTTTATATTACTAAAACGTTTATTTTATACAGGTCTTTATTTTATGGGTTATAAAAATTAATATAAAAATGTGCAATATACTGTACTAGTGCTGGGTATGACAGTACATTCAGTATACCAGCTTTGATTCCTCGTACTGTATGGATTTTTCACACACCGCCATACCGTAGCACAGTTAATACAACAACTGTAAGCTTCAGTAGGCAGCAAATCATATAATATTGTTCGCAGCTAAAAGCGCTATGGAGCGTTGTGCAGATTAGATACAGCTCACTTGTTAACCAGGTAGCGTTAGCATAACAGTGTTAACAGATGAGAGAGGTTTTCTCAATATGGTGGAAAAAATAAACAAAAACAACAAAGAAATGAGCTGTGTCGGCAGTTTAGCAGTTCCAACACAGATTAAATGACTATTTACTGTTGTTGCAAAAAAGCAAACGGTTAAGCAACGTTACTACCGGGACGAAGCAAGCTGGAAGCATACATGTAGAAAAGTAGACGACTTTATATAACAGACCTGTGATCAAGTTGTTCAGTGATCAGTGGAGTCAGTGGTGACTGAGAGACTGCAAACGTTGTTTTATTTGTTAAAGGGAGAGCTAAGGGTAATTGTTTAATACATAAAAAAATTATATTAATAATAAACATTGTATATATCACATTGCACCTGTTTCACGTGTAGTGATTCCATCATATATAGTCATTTTGTGGGGCCAAGCAAAGCTTATACTCAAAACCTTCACTATATACATGGTGAAATGAAAATGTTTTATATTCGGTGTACTTATGACAGTAAAATCAGCCACATCCATAAATAAAGTTCCAGTAATACAAAAAATACATACCGTGAAACTGTCAGAATCGTAAAAAAATACTGTGATACAAATTTTTGGTCACACCACCCAGCACTATACTTTACTGTTTCATTTGTGTATTGTGTCAGTTCTAAGCTTCTTGCACTAAATAGCTGTGTAGCAAGTAAGACATGGTTAAGTTAGGGAGGTAACAGGACAAAGAAACTGGGGAAACAAGAGGGTTTAAAGAAAGATATGTTTTACAACAATCCTCTAATTATTAAACTTAAAATGAACATTAGTAAGTTTATGGTGTTTAATCCTACAAGCCATTACAATCTTAGCATATTGTTCTACTTTGAAATATTTGTGCTTGGGCATGAAGTGAAATACTTTTCAAGAATGACCCATAGATTAAGAAATCATTTACACGTTAGCTAAGCAATTGCACAAGAATAGAAACCCACCTGTTCTATGGTGAAGTTCTTCTCTGTGCTTAGCAGGTGCGGTGTAATAAATGGCTCACCCGGCTTCAGTTGAACCATAAAGCCATAGAAACAGAGGAACATGACTGACCATTTCCAGGCCAGAGGTTTTTCTGTGTTAGTGTTGGGTTCATGCTCAGGTGGCTCTTCAAGCTCCTTTGCAGAGCTGTTGCTGTTTGTCCTTTGTTCCTCCTTAAGCTCCACTTTTTCATTTTCGCACACTGTAGACTCCACCATATTGTACAGTGATGCGATGCCAATACGTCACCCTGTGTGTACCCAAAATATGTCAGATATTGTAATTATTTTAATCACCTTTACCTACTTACTCTGTACTAGCATTTTAAGCCGTCACACACTGCTTACATATTACTTTGTACTGGAAAGTGAGCATTCATGTGTTAAAAAGCAAGCTGACATTCTGTTTTTGCAAATAAGTGACTGGGTCGACTAACCTTTGTCCAGCTTCCAAGTGTCACAATGATCGAAAAAGGCTACCTAACTGAGTGGCCCATAATGATTCTGCAAACACAAAGAGTGAAAAGTTAATAAGAAAACTCTGAAAACTCTATTTCAGCTGTAGTAAGTAAATAAATCTGCTCAATATGCTTCATACAGTATCTCATAAGTGAAAATCACTATATACTGTCAGGTGGATTTAAATAACCTGTAATAATCAGTGCTTTCAAAACTTCAAATAAAAAAGGTCATAGTTTTATGTTCATGACAGGAAGGTTCATCAGATTTCAGGGTTAGTCAGTGCATGTATGGTGTAGATCAGGGGTGTCAAACTCACGGCCCGCGGGCCAGATCCGGCCCGCCATATCATTTTATGTGGCCCGCGAGAGCTTAAACGACTGTATGATTGTTGTGATGGTTCGAGTCGTTACAGAGACGCGCTTATAATTTAATAGGACACCTGCGCCTTTAAGTACAACTGGCGACATCGTAGTCATGGCAACTAACTTTGATCTCGCTGAGTAGCCATGTGACTTTTACTGCAAAAGAACGCAAAGTAGCGTAGTCAGTAACGTAAACAATAATAAATAAATACAGATAATTATCTTGCAATATAATACCAAAGCATCGTCTGTAAGTAGTGGCGTTTATATTCTCAGTTGTTAGTAAATGTTTAATGAGTATATCACAGCGCTTTAGTTACAAATTTACCGTAATTAAATACAATTGTTACTGTTACTATAGCAATTAGTATCTTTACACTAAATGCTAACTCGTTAGCGCTATTTTACGTTTGGTTAAAGCTCATATTGTACCAGATGTAACACTTGACTACAGCTGTGTGCTTTTACTGTATTAAGTTCTTTATTGTTTTTATTGTTTGTATTTTTACTTCATTTTGATGCACACAGTGTATCACACAGCTGGGAAGCAAATAAACCGACTGTATTCTGAAGAGAGCTGTCTGTCTGTGTCTGTCTGTCTAGCTGGGAAAGGGGGATAAACTATTAGTGAGGGCAGAATGATTGTCTTAAAAATACACTGTAAAATCATAAACAAACTGCATCTTTCAAAATGCATGCTGATTTTGTGACCTGCAAAGTGACACGTCCTGCCAGTAGATGATGTTACACATATTTACACATGATCCTAAAATGTACAAGAAGATAATTAAGAAAATTAAGCATAAGGAGGAAATTTAATGAAAGTGAAAACAAGTTTGTGCTTCAGGAAGAAAAACCGGTGCGTCTCTTGTGTTATGAGGCCGTGTCTGTGGTAAAGTAGGACAATATAAATGCAGAATTTAGCCTCCAAGAAAAACAACAGACTGCAATCACAGCAGAATACATTACAATCGGCCCTTTGAGGGCCACCATTATGCTGATGTGGCCCTCGGTGAAAATGAGTTTGACACCCCTGGTGTAGATTATAAAATGTGTGTTTTTAGTCCTGTTTGGGTAAGAAATTTAAGAACCTTTCAAGCATGTAAAGTTTTCTCTTACAGTCTTTGACATTTCCAGCAGGCATCGGGTTTGTGCATATCTAGGACATTCGGTTAGTATGTGTTTGACAATCAAGCAGGTCATAAACAGCTGCTCATGCATTACATTGAAACTAACCAGGGTTGGTGTGAATAATATCAAAAATATCTTATCACAATACTTGACAGTAGTACTACATGCTATTCTTAAAGCTGAATCTCGGCTCAATCCAATATCAATTGTAATTTACATTTACATTTTCAGCATTTAGCAGATGCTCTTATCCAGAGCGACTTACAGAAGTGCTTCCAAAGTGAACATTTCATTTCTCAAGTTTAGGTAAATAACAGTCGAAGAACACAAATCTGCAAAAACCTGTTAGAACCAAAGTGTTTTTTATTTTATTTTATTTATTTATTTTTTTTTGGAAATGGAAAAGGATGGAACAAGATGTTAGTAAATAAGTACAAGTCAGCTTAAGTGCTTAGTAAAGAGGTGGGTTTTTAATCGCTTTTTAAAGACAGCAAGAGACTCAGATGTTCGGACAGACAGAGGAAGTTCATTCCACCACTTGGGCGCTAGAACAGAGAAGAGCCTTGATGCTTGTCTTCCTTTAGTCCTGGATGGAGGCTCAAGTCGAGCGAGACTGGTGGCTCGGAGGTTGCGTGGTACAGAGCGGGGTTTGATTAGACCACGAAGGTAGCTTGGGGCTGGTCCATTTTTGGCTTTGTAGGTGAGCGTTAGTGTTTTAAACTGAATGTGTGCAGCTACAGGAAGCCAGTGAAGAGAACGCAGCAGTGGGGTGATGTTAGGGCTGGGCGATATATCGAGATTTTATAAAATATCGATATATTTTCATACGCGATATAAGATAAGACAATATCGCGTATATCGATATAGATGTTGCGTTCCAGTTAGATCACACAGTTCGTCTTTCTCTTCTCCCAGTTTGTCTCTGCACATGTTCACCTGCCCCACCTCTCTCCCTCACTGAACACAACTCGCCCCGCCTCTCTCCCCACCGCTTCACCAGTAATTCCTGCAGGCAGCGATAGCATGGAGACAGATAAAGACATGACAGAAGCTATCGAAGAGGAGCTGCTTACTAAAATGAAAAATAATGACTAATTTTGGAATTATTTGGAGACGGTTCGAATTCAAAGTGTCAGATGAGCAGCAGAATAATGTATTCTGTAGAGAACGCCGAAAACAAGTCCAGATAAAAGGTTCCAGCTCCGTGTACCTTCATTTGTTTTTCACTTCAAATCCCAAAGTTAAAAAACAAGAAAACGAGTCGTTATTTGTTTTAAAAACCAACACAAGCGCATGCACGCGCTGACATGCACGTATTTACTTCACATTAAGTGTTGAGAAAGTAATAATACCGTAACGGTGCGTCTCCTGTTGTTCTGACTCTTGTGTTTGTATATGTGATGTGCATATACTTGCTCTATCTGTAAATACAAACATTATGGGGATTTCTGTACTGGATGTTGTACGTGGTTGTGTTAGTTTATCGCCCGACGTCCAAAACGTCATTTATTTATTTATCTTCTATTATAGTATTTCTTGTTGTCGGCCAATAAACAACCAAACATTATTAAATTGCATGAACTAACTCTGCAGTAAACAAGGAGCAAACAGCAATTAAACAACAAATAAAGCTGTTAAATAATAATAAAGTGCATGAAGAAGAACGCTGATTAAAATGCATTAAATGTTGTAATAGTTACACAGTAACATGAACGATTAGTTCTGCCTGTATTACAGAACTGAGTTCTATACAGTAAAAGAAAATATTAATGTAAATGTTTATGTTGTGGCGACATATACATAAAATAATGTATAAAGTCCAAACATGGGGGGGTGGGGGGTTAACGAGGGGTTTACTTTAACGGGGTTTTACTTTTAATGTCACACAAGCTCAGCCGGAAACCGTGTCATTCCGACATCTTCCCTACACACTCGCTCCCTGCGCCCTATCGTACACTTAACATTCTTAAAGGGCCAGACAATATATTTGTAATTCACATTACACAACAGGAGATGCCTTAGAAAACAACTTTTTTTTTTTTCTTAGAATAGCTCTTTTTTTTTTTTTTTTAAGGAAAAATAATTCTTGTGTCAAGCTTCCCCAGCATGAATATTAATAAAAGTGCCTGTAAAAAAATTGGAACATGTAGCTTTGTCTCAGAAGTGTCTTTTTGTTATTACCTTATGGGATAAAAAAAATATCGAGATATATATCGTATATCGCCATTCAGAAAAAAATATCGAGATATAATTTTTGATCCATATCGCCCAGCCCAAGGTGATGTGGCAGTGTTTGGGCTGGTTAAAAACCAGACGGGCAGCTGCATTGTGAATGAGCTGCAAGGGTTTAATAGTGTAATGGGTGTCCTTGGTCAATTTAACCCTCTGGCAGATTTAAGGGGTGTTAAAGATTTAAGTTAATGTTACTTCTATATTAATCCATACACATTTTATATGTGTCCAATTCAGTGGTAACAAAACAGCCCACAGCATGATTATACCCCTTCCTAATCTTGACAGTAGCAAGTTAGTTCAAGCCTAGTTCACACTACACGACTTGTGCCCAGATTTTCGCTCGGCGACGGGTCGGCGCTAGTTTTGCCGGCTCGGGAGCAACTCGGCGTTTGCTCGGTGATCGAAACTCGGCTCTCAGTCTCTATGTGCGAACTACCCAACAACTCGACCCGACTGGCTCGCCGAGTGATCGCAGAGTGCTTGCCTAGTGAAACGAGATTTCTAGCATGTCAGATATCTCAATCTGAGTTGCACAACTGGCAATGAGTGCTATGTCGAACAGCCAATGAGAACGCAGGATACAGTGTGAGGGGAAACGCAGGGGAGGAGTTGTAAAAGGTGGGACAGGAGCTTAATATAGTTTACATCAGAAACACCGGCACACACACAAGTTTTACAGTATTTCTGACCTTATCGTTCTCTACAAAACACCAACATTGCAAAAATATTTATTAACCTCCAACTCACAATAGAACAATACAAAGCAAATCCACTCAGATTCATTTATTTTTTCTCCTTGATTTAATGTGCACAAACTTTGATCGCTCACTACTTGTTGACGTGCATGTTTGGACGTGGTATCATTAAACCCTTCGTCACTTCTCGCGTTTGTTTTCGGGACAAAACGTAGTTTGGGAGAAGTTCGCCTGCGATTCCAATTGGTGATAGATCGTGTAGTGTGAAACCCCCTATCGCCGATCAGTCGTGTAGTGTGAAATATACACCGACTTAAAAGACTCCCGAGTGCAAGAGATTCAGTTGTGTAGTGTGAACTGTACAGCGACCCGACAACTCAGAACGTCGTGTAGTGTGAACGTGGCATTAGTATAAAGTGTAAACAGAGTTCATTCTTTGCCACGTTGTAAAGAGATTCAAATCAATCCTATCTGAGTGACTTTTCGTAGAGCCTTATGTCATACTTGTGTTTGGAAAGGTCTTATATTTTTCTTAAAATCTTGTTTGTGATTGGGTAGTTTATGAAAAGTGCTTCCAGTTCTTATAAGCAGAATTTAGAGTCAGTACATATCAATGCTTTGGTTCACTGGGTAGTTTTGGCAAGGTTCAGAGCCATTAGGAGAGCACAGGCTTCGGCTGTATAGACTGAGCTGAAGTGTGCTAGGTTTACCTTGTTTGCATGTTGCTCAGCTACTACCACTGCTAAATCTTTGTTTGAGGACCTGGAACCATCTGTATAAATTGGAGAGTGGGACAGAAAGTTCTTTACAATGCTGTGGAACCCATTAGGGTATGCATTTGGGTGAGAAGTCAGTTGGTAGCTATGTCTAGTATGATATTCAGTTTTGTGAGTTTCCAGTGTAGGGGTTGTTGACATAAGTTAGTGAGATGATATTCAAATCTAGTTTTAGTTTGTCTAGGTGCTGTTTGATTCGTGTTCCAAAGAGTTATTTGTAAGCTTAAAGTTGTATAGTGAAGGGCATAGTGTGGTAAAAGTTGTTATAGACTGAGTTTTGTGAATTTCCCTTACGTTTGATAGTTTGAAACTGGAGGGACAGTTTTAGTCATTTGTGTTCTGGGGGGGCGGGGGTTGTGAGTGTCTACATATAGGCTCTGGATAGGGGAGGTCCTTAAAACTCTGATCTGATACCTTGGTGTTTAAACCTGTCAGGTATGATTTTCTTGTTGACCACTATACAATACAGCCATAGTCTAGACTAGTCTTTAACCTAATGATAGTCCTGTATTTGTGGATGAGAGGAAGGAATTCTGCACCCTATTTGGTGCTGGCCAGGACCTTTACTATGTTCATTTTTTGTCTTTCTTCACTGCTTTGACTTGTGGGATAAAAGATAATTTGGTGTCCAAAGTTAGGCCCAAGAATTGGTTGGTTGTTTCAATGATTTGTATGGGGCTCCCAACCAGGTGGAGTTCTGGCTTGGGATAGAGGCTTCATCTTTGGCATAAATGTAAGCCTGCTGTTTTGCTTTTGGAGAATTTAAAGCCATTAAAATTCCTCAGTAGTATATCAGGTGTACCAGCATTGTGAAGGTGGGGTTAGAGTCCAGACGGATGTAAATGGTACATACACTTGAGGACAAAATTATTAGCCCCCCTATGAAAAATTCATTGTTTTAAATGTATTTCCCAAGTACTGTTAAATAGAGCAAATAACTTTTAACACAGCTTTTTCAAACATCCCAGTTTTATTTTGAATGATTACATAATTTTACTTTGCCCACAGAAACTACCATGGTCAAAATTATTAGCCTTCCTGATGCTAATAGTCAACTGTGTATCCTTTTTGCTGGATAACAGCCTGCAGTCGTTTGCTGTAGTTTTCAACAAGTCTCTGACACATCTCCTGAGGAATCCCAGCCTATTCTTCTTTGGCAAATCTCTCAAGCTCCTCCAGATTTGATGGCCTTCTGGCATGAATCTTCTTCTTCAGTTCACCCCACAGATTTTCAATAGGATTCAAGTCAGGGCTTTGTGCAGGCCAGTCAATAACATTCACTTTGGTCTTCTGGAGGTAGTTCTTCACCAGGAGCGATGTATGTTTTGGGTCGTTGTCATGTTGGAAGAGAAAGCGACGACCCAGGCCAAGTTTTGCTGCTGACTGCTTAAGGTTTTCTTTCAAAATCTTCACATATCCTTCTTTCCTCATGATTCCTTCCACCTTGACAAGATTCCCAGGTCCAGATGCACTGAAGCATCCCCACAGCATAATACTCCCACCACCGTGTTTCACTGTGGGAACGGTGTTCTTTGGGTGATAAGCCTCCCCCTTTTTCCTCCAAACATAAGCAATGTCTCTATGGCCAAAGAGCTCTACTTTTGTCTCATCTGACCAAAGGATATGCTTCCAGTATGCATAATCTTTCTCCAGGTTCTCCTTAGCGTACTTCAGTCTGGCTTGAAGGTGTCTTTTCTGCAGGAGTGGAGTTTTTCTTGGTCTGCAACCTCGCAATTCATTCCTGTGCAGGGCTCTAGTGATTGTCTTTTTTGAGACAATAATTCCTGACTTGGCCAGGTCATTCACTAGTGTCTTGGCAGTTGTTCTGGGGTCTTAAGACACATCTCTCACTAGTTTTCTTTCCAGGGTCTTTGATATCTTGCGCTTCCTACCTCTGCCAGGCTTGTTCTGTATTGTGTGGCTCTCTTTGAATTTTTTAATAATACTTCTCACTCCAGTTCTTGACACTTGGAAACGCTGTGATAACTTTGTATATCCTTCTCCTGCTTTGTAAGCATCGATGATTCTTTTTCTCAAGTCTAAACTGATTTCTTTAGTTTTTGGCATGATGCTTTCTCAAGTGACAGCTCAAATGCTTACTGAAGCTTTTATACTGTGTGTAAATTGGGAGATAACCCTCAGCTGTGACTTGATTTAATGAGCTTTCATCATTACAATAATTTATGCTTTCTAAAGAAACCTAGTATGTTTAGAAATGCTATATTGAAAAATCCTTGCGCTGTTATAAAAGGACTTTGGGAAATTTGGAAATAACTTTGAATTTCATAGGGGGGCTAATAATTTTGTCCTCAAGTGTATGATAATGGTTTGGAAGGTGATATTTGTCGCACTGACAGCTTGGATTTGGGTGTAGTGATATTGGTCCTCTTATGGGAAAGGCTCTCCTGATGGCCTGCCTTTATTTGGTCTGTGGTTAAGGTAGGTGATAAAACCCATCTTAGGGATACTTTGTCATTTACTAGGGTTTGAGTTTCTTGGAGACTAATTATCGCTGGGTGAGCAACTCTACTAATGCTGTATCTTGTTTCAGTTGCATTGTTGGTTTTTCTCTGATTAACCATGTGAAATCTGTCCGGCATGTGCTTGACTGGGTCACTTTTACTACTGCTGAGAAGGATCTCACAAACTTGTATTGTCATTTTTTCTTGGCTTCAGTGTGGCTGATCTTTTTGCTGCACTAGATTTTTTTAATTTATTTTTCTTCTGATTCATATAGAGCAGGTTTTATCGGAGGTGGCAAGTGGGTCTGCTTTTTAATGTTTTCAGGCAAGAAGTATCATGGCTCTCTTCCTCACAGCTGTTGCAAGTCAGTGTGCTCTTACACACAGCTGTTTCGTTGACATATGTTTGACATTGAAAACACCTGATAAGGTTAAAGATGTACTCCGGTATCCGATTATGAGTTTGACAAGTCTGCCTTGTCTTTTAATCGTAATACACTTGACATTAGTTATGTAATGGGGAGCTAGATCCTTAGATATTTCTTCAGCCATATTCTGTAGTTCTCTGCACTGGATGACACACAGCTATTGAGAGTCTGCAAGCATTTTAATGCTCAGGAGGTTGTCAGCTTGTATTGTTTTTAAACATTCCAACATTTGCCCCATCGTAGATTCTTCATTCTCATTTCACTTCTCATTTTACACATTTGATTCTTCAAAGTACCCACTTTTTGCTGATGGCTTTGCACACGCATTCTCTTATCATTCAGCTTCATGAGGTAATCACCCGAAATGTTTTTCTAAAAATCTTGAAGCAGTTCCCATTTTGCAGTCCAATTCATCCCAAACCATCTTAACTGAGTTTAGGTAGGGTGATTATGGAGGCCAGGTCATCTGCAAGGTAACTATTGGTCTTTCTTTTCTGAGGTGGT
The DNA here is from genome assembly GCF_030014385.1 of Trichomycterus rosablanca. Taxonomy (NCBI): domain Eukaryota; kingdom Metazoa; phylum Chordata; class Actinopteri; order Siluriformes; family Trichomycteridae; genus Trichomycterus; species Trichomycterus rosablanca. The sequence goes on from NC_085993.1 coordinate 28,371,585, forward strand.
CCTCATGAGAGCCAGTTTCATCACAGAGTTTTATGTTTCCGTGACTGCACTTCAGGAGTCAAAGTCCTTGAGATTTTCTGAACTGACTGACCTTCATATCTTAATGATGGACTGTAGTTGAATGGTTCTTTGCAAAATATAGATGAGAACAGTAGCCGGATAGGGCTGTTTACTGTATAAACTGTGCAAAACCTTACCTCTCAAACACGTTCAGAAGGCAAGAAATTCCACAAATAAACTCTTGACAAGGCAAAGCTGTTAATTAAAAACCATTCCTCGTAACTACCCCATGAAGCTGACTGAGAAAATGCCAAGAGTGTGCAAAGCTGTCATTAAAGCAAAAGGTGGCTACTTTGAAGAATCTAAAGTATGAGACTTATTCTGGTTTAACACTTTTTGTTTACTCCATAATTTAGTGTGTTCCATCACAGTTTTGATGTCTTCAGTATGAATCTACAACGTAGAAAATGATAAAGAATAACCATTTAATGAAAAAGTGTTTCCAAACTTTTGACTGGTACTATGTTTTTGACCCAGCAGATGCTGACCTAATCACAGAAAACTTACAAAAAACGTACAAAATAGCTCAAATATGTTAATGTTTAGACAAATTACAGGAAAAACTGCAGCAGGCTGAGATATTATCCATGGTCCTTACAAATGTATTTATTTTACTTCAACTGTAAAAGTCACGTTAAGTGTTTTAAAATGTCTCTATTTTTCTGGTGTGTCGTTCTGGTGTGTGATAACAAGTGTACCACTAAGTTTGCTCGGTGTATAAACTATAAATCATGCGTTGCTTCTAAAATATCCCTCGCACAACAGAATGCTAGATTACAGATGGCTGTGATTACTTACCTAAATTCTTCTAATGGTGCAAATCAGCCCTGTTGCTGCCGCTTAATCCGCTTTGCATAGCTAACTGTTATTTTGAAAATAAGACCGCAAAAGCAAATGACCTACTGAAAGCTTACTGTTTACGAGTCGATCTGAATTTGCTGATCACACAATTCTAGCACATAACTATTGCACACGTTTGACACTTCCGGGGCAACAACTAAATTGAATCTCAAATCGCACTCGACTTGATACAATGTAAACTAGATAGGGTGTATAAGACATTTTGTTAGGGGCTGAAGAAGTGCACTTGTGTAGGGGGTAATGTGCTATTTGAAAAACTACCCGTAATTTGGGGCTCAGCGCGTACAAATGTATCGGCATTTTGTGACGTTTAGCTATCCAGTTACAGAGTTCAATTACAATAAACATTTGCATGTTTATTTGTCATTAAACCGTTGAACACTAAAATATCCACATGAATAAATAAATTAATTGTAATAACTTAACCCATAAAAAACCGGACCCAGTTCACCACACAGGAAAATATGAGGGACGTAAAACAGACCAAATGGATCACAAGGAACACATTTCTTAATGTTTTTTTTAAAGTGCTGCCCCCCACTGTCAAAATCTGTAATGTTACATATATGTCACATTGGGTGTTAGTAGTAAACTGTACATTGGGTATTTATAGTAAACTGTAATGTTACATATATGTCACATTGGGTGTTAATAGTAAACTGTACATTGGGTATTTATAGTAAACTGTAATGTTACATATATGTCACATTGGGTGTTTATAGTAAACTGTATAGTAAACTGTAATGTTACATATATGTCACATTGGCTGTTTATAGTAAACTGTAATGTTACATATATGTCACATTGGCTGTTTATAGTAAACTGTAATGTTACATATGTCACATTGGGAGTTTATAGTAAACTGTAATGTTACATATATGTCACATTGGCTGTTTATAGTAAACTGTAATGTTACATATATGTCACATTGGCTGTTTATAGTAAACTGTATAGTAAACTGTAATGTTACATATATGTCACATTGGGTGTTTATAGTAAACTGTAATGTTACATTAATGTCACATTGGGTGTTTATAGTAAACTGTATAGTAAACTGTAATGTTACATATATGTCACATTGGGTGTTTATAGTAAACTGTAATGTTACATATATGTAACATTAGGTGTTTATAGTAAACTGTAATGTTACATATATGTCACATTGGGTGTTTATAGTAAACTGTAATGTTACATATATGTCACATTGGCTGTTTATAGTAAACTGTAATGTTACATATATGTCACATTGGGTGTTTACAGTTTACTATAAACACCCAATGTGACATATATGTAACATTACAGTTTACTATAATGTTACATATACATATATGTCACATTGGGTGTTTATAGTTTATAGTAAATAATAAGCATACCACATTTTGGTACAATGTTCTATAATATAATACTTTTTTAAATATAATTTATTTACTAACTCCTTGTTAGTAAATTGGTTATAGCTTGTGAACACTCTGTACCTATATAAAAAGAGCTATTACAAGTGTATCTCTTTCAGTATGGACAGTAAGAGGCTAAACATGTTATTTCAGTCCTTTTTTTTCGCAAGTGCATTTTGGGTCACATTGGGTGTTTATAGTCAACTGTAATGTTACATATATGTCACATTGGGTGTTTATAGTAAACTGTAATGTTACATATATGTCACATTGGGTGTTTATAGTAAACTGTAATGTTACATATATGTCACATTGGGTGTTTATAGTAAACTGTAATGTTACATATATGTCACATTAGGTGTTTATAGTAAACTGTAATGTTACATATATGTCACATTGGGTGTTTATAGTAAACTGTAATGTTACATATATGTCACATTGGGTGTTTATAGTAAACTGTAATGTTACATATATGTCACATTGGGTGTTAATAGTAAACTGTACATTGGGTATTTATAGTAAACTGTAATGTTACATACAGTATATGTCACATTGGGTGTTTATAGTAAACTGTATAGTAAACTGTAATGTTACATATATGTCACATTGGCTGTTTATAGTAAACTGTAATGTTACATATATGTCACATTGGCTGTTTATAGTAAACTGTAATGTTACATATGTCACATTGGGAGTTTATAGTAAACTGTAATGTTACATATATGTCACATTGGCTGTTTATAGTAAACTGTAATGTTACATATGTCACATTGGGAGTTTATAGTAAACTGTAATGTTACATATATGTCACATTGGGTGTTTATAGTAAACTGTAATGTTACATATATGTCACATTGGGTGTTTATAGTAAACTGTAATGTTACATTAATGTCACATTGGGTGTTTATAGTAAACTGTATAGTAAACTGTAATGTTACATATATGTCACATTGGGTGTTTATAGTAAACTGTAATGTTACATATATGTAACATTAGGTGTTTATAGTAAACTGTAATGTTACATATATGTCACATTGGCTGTTTATAGTAAACTGTAATGTTACATATATGTCACATTGGGTGTTTACAGTTTACTATTAACACCCAATGTGACATATATGTAACATTACAGTTTACTATAATGTTACATATACATATATGTCACATTGGGTGCTTATAGTAAATAATAAGCATACCACATTTTGGTACAATGTTCTATAATATAATACTTTTTTAAATATAATTTATTTACTAACTCCTTGTTAGTAAATTGGTTATAGCTTGTGAACACTCTGTACCTATATAAAAAGAGCTATTACAAGTGTATCTCCTTCAGTATGGACAGTAAGAGGCTAAACATGTTATTTCAGTCCTTTTTTTTCGCAAGTGCATTTTGGGTCACATTGGGTGTTTATAGTAAACTGTAATGTTACATATATGTCACATTGGGTGTTTATAGTAAACTGTAATGTTACATATATGTCACATTGGGTGTTTATAGTAAACTGTAATGTTACATATATGTCACATTGGGTGTTTATAGTAAACTGTAATGTTACATATATGTCACATTAGGTGTTTATAGTAAACTGTAATGTTACATATATGTCACATTGGGTGTTTATAGTAAACTGTAATGTTACATATATGTCACATTGGGTGTTTATAGTAAACTGTAATGTTACATATACGTATGTCACATTGGCTGTTTATAGTAAACTGTAATGTTACATATATGTCACATTGGGTGTTTATAGTAAACTATATAGTAAACTGTAATGTTACATATATGTCACATTGGGTGTTTATAGTAAACTGTAATGTTACATATATGTCACATTGGGTGTTTATAGTAAACTGTATAGTAAACTGTAATGTTACATATATGTCACATTGGGTGTTTATAGTAAACTGTAATGTTACATATATGTCACATTGGGTGTTTATAGTAAACTGTAATGTTACATATATGTCACATTGGGTGTTTATAGTAAACTGTAATGTTACATATATGTCACATTAGGTGTTTATAGTAAACTGTAATGTTACATATACGTATGTCACATTGGCTGTTTATAGTAAACTGTAATGTTACATATATGTCACATTGGGTGTTTATAGTAAACTGTATAGTAAACTGTAATGTTATATATATGTCACATTGGGTGTTTATAGTAAACTGTAATGTTACATATATGTCACATTGGGTGTTTATAGTAAACTGTAATGTTACATATATGTCACATTAGGTGTTTATAGTAAACTGTAATGTTACATACAGTATATGTCACATTGGCTGTTTATAGTAAACTGTAATGTTACATATATGTCACATTGGGTGTTTATAGTTTATAGTAAATAATAAGCATACCACATTTTGGTACAATGTTCTATAATATAATACTTTTTTAAATATAATTTATTTACTAACTCCTTGTTAGTAAATTGGCTATAGCTTGTGAACACTCTGTACCTATATAAAAAGAGCTATTACAAGTGTATCTCCTTCAGTATGGACAGTAAGAGGCTAAACATGTTATTTCAGTCCTTTTTTTTCACAAGTGCATTTTATGCAGCAGCCTCCTAAGGCAAGCAAAGGCAGAGAAATTTCATCTGGTGGCACCTGAATTCACTGGTGCTGGTTGTACAGGAGCAGTGTTTAACTGCTTAACTATCAGTTCAATAAATTTCATACAATAGTGAGCTTTTGCCAGGTCATTTGTTTTAAGAATAACGGTTAGCTATGCTAAATGTAGAGGAGGTTTGATCAGCAGCAACAGACTTGACTTGCACTATTAGTAGAACTTACATAAGTAACCACAGCAATCTGTCATCTATGCATGGTGTGTGAGGAATATTTTAAAGAGGAGCATATGATCTTATTGTTTATACACTAAGCAAACTTAAAGTGGTACACTTGTAGTAAACACACACCTAAAAATGATTGAGACATTTTAAATGCTTAACATGGATTTTACAACTACAGTAAAAAATATATATACTGTATATATATATACAGTATATATATATATATATATATATATATATATATATATATATATATATATATATATATATATACAGTGTATCACAAAAGTGAGTACACCCCTCACATTTCTGCAGATATTTAAGTATATCTTTTCATGGGACAACACTGACAAAATGACACTTTGACACAATGAAAAGTAGTCTGTGTGCAGCTTATATAACAATGTAAATTTATTCTTCCCTCAAAATAACTCAATATACAGCCATTAATGTCTAAACCACCGGCAACAAAAGTGAGTACACCCCTTAGTGAAAGTTCCTGAAGTGTCAATATTTTGTGTGGCCACCATTATTTCCCAGAACTGCCTTAACTCTCCTGGGCATGGAGTTTACCAGAGCTTCACAGGTTGCCACTGGAATGCTTTTCCACTCCTCCATGACGACATCACGGAGCTGGCGGATATTCGAGACTTTGCGCTCCTCCACCTTCCGCTTGAGGATGCCCCAAAGATGTTCTATTGGGTTTAGGTCTGGAGACATGCTTGGCCAGTCCATCACCTTTACCCTCAGCCTCTTCAATAAAGCAGTGGTCGTCTTAGAGGTGTGTTTGGGGTCATTATCATGCTGGAACACTGCCCTGCGACCCAGTTTCCGGAGGGAGGGGATCATGCTCTGCTTCAGTATTTCACAGTACATATTGGAGTTCATGTGTCCCTCAATGAAATGTAACTCCCCAACACCTGCTGCACTCATGCAGCCCCAGACCATGGCATTCCCACCACCATGCTTGACTGTAGGCATGACACACTTATCTTTGTACTCCTCACCTGATTGCCGCCACACATGCTTGAGACCATCTGAACCAAACAAATTAATCTTGGTCTCATCAGACCATAGGACATGGTTCCAGTAATCCATGTCCTTTGTTGACATGTCTTCAGCAAACTGTTTGCGGGCTTTCTTGTGTAGAGACTTCAGAAGAGGCTTCCTTCTGGGGTGACAGCCATGCAGACCAATTTGATGTAGTGTGCGGCGTATGGTCTGAGCACTGACAGGCTGACCCCACACCTTTTCAATCTCTGCAGCAATGCTGACAGCACTCCTGCGCCTATCTTTCAAAGACAGCAGTTGGATGTGACGCTGAGCACGTGCACTCAGCTTCTTTGGACGACCAACGCGAGGTCTGTTCTGAGTGGACCCTGCTCTTTTAAAACGCTGGATGATCTTGGCCACTGTGCTGCAGCTCAGTTTCAGGGTGTTGGCAATCTTCTTGTAGCCTTGGCCATCTTCATGTAGCGCAACAATTCGTCTTTTAAGATCCTCAGAGAGTTCTTTGCCATGAGGTGCCATGTTGGAACTTTCAGTGACCAGTATGAGAGAGTGTGAGAGCTGTACTACTAAATTGAACACACCTGCTCCCTATGCACACCTGAGACCTAGTAACACTAACAAGTCACATGACATTTTGGAGGGAAAATGACAAGCAGTGCTCAATTTGGACATTTAGGGGTGTAGTCTCTTAGGGGTGTACTCACTTTTGTTGCCGGTGGTTTAGACATTAATGGCTGTATATTGTTATTTTGTTATTTTGTTATTTTGAGGGAAGAATAAATTTACACTGTTATATAAGCTGCACACAGACTACTTTTCATTGTGTCAAAGTGTCATTTTGTCAGTGTTGTCCCATGAAAAGATATACTTAAATATCTGCAGAAATGTGAGGGGTGTACTCACTTTTGTGATACACTGTATATATAAAATTTTAAAGCTAATTGCAATGGTGATGGTGGACGCTGGCGCATTTGGCTGCCGCTACCGTTACCGTATTTTATCGTATTTTATTGTATTTTTATCGTTTTTCGTTTTCATCTTTTTACACACCTTGTGGCTCTATTTCTTTTATGTTACTTTTGATACTTTTATTTGTTCTTTTGATACTTTTTGTTCTTTCTACTGTACATCGCGTCTGCGGCCGGTGGTGAACGGTGGATGAGTTTTCCTGGGATCGGCACGATGTTGAACTATTCCGTTGACCAGCTGAGGAAGTTCAACAATTGCACTACTCCATCGTGTATTTCAGTCATCAAACAGCTTGGACTCCTTCGCCGGCCTCGTTATATTCACAGGGGCTCCCGGAGAAAGCTTGTTTATTTTCGAAACGGTAACGCTATTCCATCCTTCTGGTCAGCCGTGCGCACTGTCGCTCCGCAAACACGTCATCAGAGCGCTGCTGCCTTGCACACCAGTAGCGGTGTAGTCTCCATGACAACGCTGTCCACGGAGTGGGATGGGAAACGCGGAGTGGACTTTGCAAATCTCCGTTCTCTTCCTCGTTCCTCACAGCCAACTACATAACAATACCACTTGAAAATGGCATTGCTTAATGTTCGTTCACTCAACACAAAAAGTACTGTACTTAGTGAATTTATATCTGACAGTGAACTAGACTTTTTCTGTCTCACTGAAACTTGGCATAAACCCTTGGATTATTTTACTTAAATCAGACCACGCCAATGGGATACTCGTATATTGATGAACCTCGTATGGAAGGGCGAGGTGGTGGTGTTGCTGCAGTCTATAGGGATGATATTAAAATAACCACTTTGTCTTTTCCTGCTGCTCTTTCTTTTGAACACCTGGCTTTCAAGTTGTCAGGGCCTACTCCTCTGGTCACTGCTGTAGTTTATCGTCCGCCAAAGCCAAACGCTTCCTTTCTCTCTGATTTTTCAGATTTTTTAACCCAGCTTAGTGCCCTCTCATCCTCTGTACTGCTTATGGGTGATTTTAACATCCATATTGATGACAACAACTGTAAATTTGCCAGGGAATTTTTGGAATTGTTACAGTGTTTTAATTTCACACAACATATAAATTTTCCAACTCATAAAAAAGGTCATACTCTTGACCTTGTCTGCTCTACTGGTGTCCTAGTTCATCAGCCGTCCAGCCATGACCTTACTGTCTCTGATCATTTGACAATCATCATGGACATTGAGGTCACTAAGCCCATCACTAGAGCTAAACGTAAAATATCCTTCAGGAATCTTCAATATATCTCTCCCTCTGCTTTCTCAGATTCTCTTGTTAAAAAGATGTCTGTCTGTCCTGTACTGTCTAGTAATTCATCTGACCTTGTCGATTACTATAATGACATACTCGCCTCATGTCTTGATGAGCTGGCTCCTTTGAGAACCAAATTTGTTTCATTTAGTCATTCTGCACCATGGTATACAATTGAGCTTCACCAAATGAAATCCCGTAAACGCCAGCTTGAAAGACTTTATAAGAAAACCGGTCTAACAGTACATTATCAGATTTATTCTGATTATCTTCAACATTACAAAGACGCTCTTACGGCAGCCCGATCCACTTACTATTCCGAACTCATACATGCTGGATCAACAAATCCTAAGACTCTCTTTTCCACAATAAATAAACTTCTCAAACCAGTTGACAATACTACCAATTCCTTTACAGTTGACAAGTGTAACTCTTACCTCTCATTTTTTCAAACAAAAGTTGAGAATATCCACAATTTTCTGACAGTTTCCCCTGTCATCTCTGTTTCTTCGCCTGTCTCACCTCAATTTATTACCCAGCCTCTGTCTCAGTTCTCACCTGTGTCTCATTTGGACCTATCTGAGATCTTGACAGGGATGCGAAGCTCCACTTGTGTTTTGGATCCTGCTCCATCAAAACTTGTTAAGGGTTGTTTTCCAGTTATCTCATCACTTATCACAGAGATAATCAATTCCTCTCTTAGTTCTGGCTCAGTCCCTCAATCACTCAAATTGGCTGCTGTTACTCCCATACTTAAAAAACCTGGACTTGACTCTAACATTATGAGTAACTTTCGGCCCATTTCCAATCTTCCATTTCTGTCGAAAATACTGGAACGTGTTGTTGCCTCACAGCTCAAAGATCACCTAAATTCCAATAATCTATTTGAATCATTTCAGTCTGGTTTCCGCCCCCAGCACAGCACTGAGTCAGCCCTCCTCAAAGTCACAAATGACCTTCTTCTTTCCTCAGACTCTGGACAAATTAATATTCTCGTCCTCCTTGATCTTACTGCAGCTTTTGACACCATTAATCACTCCATTCTTCTGTCCCGCCTTGAATCCTCTGTCAACATCACTGGTACTGCCCTTTTGTGGTTAAGGTCATATCTCGTAAACAGACAACAGTTTGTTAATATCAACAATTGTAGTTCTGCCATTGCTCCACTGTCCCAAGGCGTTCCCCAAGGCTCAGTGTTAGGGCCCCTTTTGTTTATTCTTTATATGCTCCCCCTTGGTGACATCATACGTCGGCATGGTTTACATTTCCACTGCTATGCTGATGATATTCAGCTTTACATCTCCTCCAAATCCATTAATACTGAACTTCACTCCACTCTGACAAATTGCATCACTGAAATGAAATTGTGGATGAAAGCTAATTTCCTCAAATTAAACTGTGAAAAATCTGATATGATCATCGTAGGTCCTACAACCCTGGCAAAAACCACAAAAAATTTTCAAATTACCATTGATAATGACACTTTGTCTCCGTCTTCTAACATCCGAAATCTTGGTGTAATTTTTGATAGCAACCTCTCTTTTGACCTCCATGTAAATCACATCACCAAAACTGCTTTCTTTTCATAGCACGTCTACGTCCATCACTCTCCTTTTCTGCCGCCGAAACCTTGATTCATGCTTTTATTACATCCAGAATTGATTATTGCAATAGCATCCTTTATGGTACATCTAACAAAATCCTAAAAAAACTTCAGTATATCCAGAATTCAGCTGCTCGCCTCCTTACTCATACTCGCTCCCGTGATCATATTACACCTGTTCTCCAAAAACTTCATTGGCTTCCCGTTGCTCAACGCATTCAATTCAAAATTCTTCTATTCACTCACAAAGCTCTCCATAATCAGGCCCCATCCTACCTCACCGACCTGCTCCATCAGCACATTCCCTCCCGTAGCCTTCGCTCTTCTGAGGCTAACCTACTGTCCATACCCTCTAGGACCAAGCACTGGACCTGGGGTGACAGGGCCTTTTCCATAGCTGCTCCATCTTTATGGAATGCTCTCCCCAAACACCTACGAGATTGTCCTGACCTGTCCAAATTCAAGTCACTTCTCAAAACTCATCTATTCAAAATGGCATTTAACTTGTAACAACACGAAATAAATGCTTTTATTTTTGCTATTCTTTTTAATAGTTTTTATACTTAGATCACGACAGAAATGTGAAGTCCTAGATCCTAAAACTTGTAAAGTTTTCAGTTTCCTGATTACATGTGAATCTGTCCTGTTTCTGTCTAATTTTAAGAAATTGTTCTATATTTGTTGTTCTCTCTCATAATTTAGCTAATTTTTAATGAACTGTCTTATGCTGCTCTCTTTGTTTTTATCTTAATTATTCTTGATGTTGATGTACTATTTTGATTTTGTACTATGATTTGTATGGTGTATGTATTTGTTTTGATTATTTGTCTCATGTAAAGCGTCTTTGAGTATCTTGAAAAGCGCTATATAAATAAAATTTATTATTATTATTATATACATATATATATATATATCCTTGTAAGGGACACAGATAATTTCTCAGTCTGATTGGAACTCTTATTAACTTGTCTAAACATTCACATATTGGAGCTTTATATGTTTATACGTTTTTCTAAGTTTTCCGTAAATAGGACATCATCAGCTGAGACAAAAATACAAACATACCTAATATTCAGTCCCTGATCAGTGGCTTTTATGAGCCATCAGCTGTCTTAGGATCTTTGTAGAGAATTTGATGCTGGTTTTATGCTGGTTAAACTCTTGAATAAAATAGGCAATGCCTTTCACTCTTTCAATGATAGTCTAATCAATCAAAGAAGCACTTTCAACTTTAGGATGATACAATCATGTTGTTATGAGAAGCAGTACAAGAGGCTATTAATACTTGCTATTATAAGACTGTATATTATCAGTTTATAGGACAACATTTATTTCACATGATATCGAACAGTTTAATGTTTTTAGATGTATAACTATATGATCGTATTTGTATAACTTCATGGTGACACTACATTTTATGGTAATTTACATCATCTTCATTTTATTGTGAACATGAGATGTAATGGCTTTAAGCTTCAATAGTTTCTTACCTTCCTGAACCAGGGCATGTCTTGTCCAGATGCCCAGTTTGGCTGCTTACTTAATAGGGGTTTGAATACTTTATGAATCGTAGTGTGTTTTATTGCATTTGTGGACATGTTAAAAATCATTAAACACTCTGCACTGAATCTCACTGATGCATGTAGACCGATGACTACCTAAACACAATAAATAATCAAATTAATAATGAACAATCAGCGAGAGCATGACTTTGCCCTGGACTAGAAATATAATCTTGTTTAGGCTAGTCATTAACTTGCAGGTTAGTTTTACATTACAGCTCAAGTCAAGCACAGCTAAACCAGCTTTCATACTGCTAACCAATAGCCAGTATCTAAATACTATTCTGCTAGATTGACACGGGTGTTGAATAACTTTGACCCTCAAATAAAGTATACTGCTTTACTGATTATGTGGAATTAAGCAAATTCCAACAAATCATTAAATTCAAGAGGCAGCAACCATTAAAAGAAATAAACACTATCTAGCCAAAAGTATGTAGACATCTTTCCTAATTGGTGAATTTAGCTTACATTCATTGCTTACAGGTGTATACAAATTATTTAAGGTAAATATTATGCTTTTAACACTGTGACAGCAAACCCCTTTTACTTTCAGCATGGTTATGCCCCTGATCACAAAGCAAGGTCTGTGAATACATGTTTTGACCAATTGTGTGCAAAAGAGCTCCAGTTGTCTACACAGAGCCCTCACCTCAACCCAATAATTTTGGGATTAATTAAACCTTTGAATGCGAGCCAGATCTTCTCTTCCAGCATCAGTGACCCCACTGACTTTATTGACAGAATGGGCACAAAATCTCACAGACACACACCCCAAAGCCTTGTAGAGCTACAAACAAAAGGGGGTTAGAGCAGTATACATGCCCATGGTTTTGACATGAAATGTCAAACAAGCTCATGATCAGATATTCATATTTGTCCAGATTGTGTACAACTAATATATGCGTATGAGTTTAAGGCAAAATGCAACGTAATCTAAATGATAAACCTAAACCTAAAGAAACTAGAACACAGGAATGCTGATGATCTCAGGTAAATGAAAGTAAATGATTGTAGTGTGAGTTACCACTTAACCAACTGAACCGCCCAACTGAATTAAAGCTTCACAGTGAGCGATTTATTTGTAATCATTAATTAAACAGCTGCACCTAGTGGTCAAGTTTAATAAAAAAATTAACTGGACAAAATTAGTGTTACTAGCATAGACATTTTTTACTAGCATAGACATATTTGTGGGTGTCTAGACTAGTCACACTGTTGTTTTTGATAAAACTGAGTTACAGAGCTAAAACTGATGTGCAGTTCTAACTAGAGGTGCATTTTCTGAGAACAATATGAGTATGATTGCAGCTCAGAAGTGGTAGTGTATGTGGTGGGTTGAATACTTTTGGTGAGAGATGTAAGTTTGTGAACATATTTATGTATGCAAGGATTTGGGTGTAAATACTTTTGCTTAGATGTCCCACAAGTAAAAACTCTGTTTTATCTGAATTAAGTAAAAGAAAGTTACATGACATCCAGTTTTTTGTCGTTTACACAATCTTCAATCTTACTGATTATGTTAGTATCATTTGGTTTGGCTGACATATACAGCTGAGTGTCATCTCCATAGCAGTGAAAAATAATGCCATGTTCATGAATAATTTCTCCTAATAGAAGCATATATAGTGTAAATAATAGAGGTCCCAATACTGACCCCAGTGGAACTGACCCCACATTTTACTTTTGTAATTTCCGAGCATTTATTATTTACATAGACAAATCGAGAGCAGTCAGTTAACTAGGATTTAAACCAAGAAAGTGCGAGTCATTTAACACCTACTGTATTTTCCAGCCTATCCAGTAAAATATTATGATCGACAGTATCAGACGCTGCACTAAGATCTAATAGAACAAGAAAAGAGATACATCCATTATCAGGACATTAATAAATCATTAACTACCCTTATTAATGTGGTTTCGGTACTATGGTTGGGTCTAAATGCTGATTGAAATTTTTTATGAATACTGTTCTCATGTAAATAAGAACATAACTGTTTAGAAACGACTTTTTCTAGAATCTGAAATTGGCCTATAATTAGACAGATCGAGTGGATCAAGATTAGTTTTTTTAATCAGGGGTTTAATAACAGCACTTTTGAACAATTTAGGTACATACCCAAGGCTAAGTGATGCATTGATTAATGTAAGCAGGGGCTCTACAATAGCTGGGAGTAAATATTTAAGTAAACGAGTTGGAACAGGTGTCTAATTTTTCACAAAAAAGACCTGGAATGCTGATTCATCTGACCACAATAGACGTTTCCACTGTGTGATGGTCCAACCTAGATGCCTCCGAGCCCAGAGAAGTCGACACAGCTTCTGGACATGGTTAACATAAGGCTTCTTTTTTGCACAGTAAAGTTTTAAGTGGCATATGTGCATGTAACTCTGTATTGTAGTGCTTGACAAAGGTTTGCCAAAATAATCCCTTGGCCATGTGGTTATATCAGCTGTTGTTAAGTGGCGGGTCTTGATGCAGTGCCGTCTGAGGGATTGAAGATCATGGGTGTTCAGCTTAAGCTTTACGCACTGAAATTCTTCCCGATGCCTTAAATCGTTTAATGATATTATGCACTGTAGAGGGAGAAATATACAAATCCCGTCCAATCATTCTTTGAGGTACAATGTTTGTAAACATTTCAATCATTTTCTCACGCATTTGTTGACAAACTGGAGATCCTCTGGCCATCTTTGCTCATCAAAGACTTAGCCTTTCCTAGATGCTGCTTCTGTACCAAACCATGATTACAGTCACCTGTTTGGAATCTGATCATTATTTAGTTTTTTCACCTCATTACTAGCTCTAAATTGCCCCCGTCCCAACTTTTTTTGGAATGAGTTGCAGGCCTAAAATGCAGGAATGGAGGTATATTAACAAATGAAATGAAGTTGAGCAGACAAAACATGAAATATCTTGGGCTGAAACTGTCTGCAATCAAATACAAGTCAAAGTAAATGTAAGGAACACTGCATTTTTATTTCATTTGCATATTCCATACTGTCTCAACTTTTCCTCATTTGGGGTTGTAATTGCATGATACCTTGTTAATATGGGTAACATTCCAAAGACAATAGATGGTAAAATAATGTTTGGGTTTCAGCTTGCCTTAAAAACAAAAGATTAATTATCAGGTCACTATATCTACATATATACTACATTACAACATGCTGTGTAAAATACAGAACATTATTAAAAGAGCTACAAAATACATGTCGATTTAAATTGATTTTTGCCTAAAGGCATCTCCAAATCCATTACTGAGTCCTTTGACAGCAGCAGGAATCAAGGTCAGGCATTTTCCATTGTTCAGTTCTAGAGCGAGAGAAAGAGGCACACACTGTCATGTTTTGTTCCTCTGTTAAAAACGTGGAGTGCACCATGCCTGCTGGCTAGTACACTAAAACCATTATTGTAAAATGTCATTATTGTAAAAATGCAGTCTCACGACTAAGTAAACTAGAGGTGAAAACTAAGCAAAAACTAAAACATAGTAAGGGTAACCAAACAACCTGATATCATAATTATTTGTAGCCACTATATTTGGTTTTTAAATGCTGTCAAGTTGGTGCAGTGTAAAAGGAACATACAGGATGAGTGTCTTTAGACGGAGTCAGCGCACTATGTAAGAAAGAAAATTCTTAAAAACTTGTAATGAGATTGCCTGTTTCGGGGAGCAGGGAAAGCAAATTGGTTGTTGTACAATGTTACTTGTTAAACAGAAAGCCCAGCTGTGGTTGGACAAATTTTTGTTTGCTTTAATATTATGAATAATGAAAAGTTTCTTGGTACAATACTGTGTTGTCTGTAGAACACATAACAGTGTTTGTTATATATAGACTGTGTATATTAGACTATTAGACAATTCTACTTAGTTGGTCCACCTTGTAGATGTAAAGTCAGAGATGATTGCTGCTGTTTGAGTTGGTCATCTTCTAGACCTTCATCAGTGGTCACAGGACGCTGCCCACAGAGCGCTGCTGGCTGGATATTTTTTGGCTGGTGGACTATTCTCAGTCCAGCAGTGACAGTGAGGTGTTTAAAAACTCCATCAGCGCTGCTGTGTCTTATCCACTCATACCAGCACAACACACACTAACACACCACCACCATGTCAATTGTCACTGCAGTGCTGAGAATGACCCACCACCCAAATAATACCTGCTCTGCAATGGTCCTGTGGGGGTCCTTATCGTTGAAGAACAGCATGAAAGGGGGCTAACAAAGCATGCAGAGAAACAGATGGACTACAGTCAGTAATTGTAGAACTACAAAGTGCTTCTCTATGGTAAGTGGAGCTGATAAAAAGGACAGTGAGTGTAGAAACAAGGAGGTAGTTTTAATATTATGGCTGATCTGTATATATATATTTTATAATGTGTGTATGTATTTACATATAACATGCACGTAAATACATCAATGTAATGCACACACAAGATTTAACTGTTAACTGCAGCTTCGCATAATGAAGTGTTCGGCCATGTTGGGAAAACGTTAACATCACAACTTTGAAATTTGTGCTGCACTTAAAATTTTAATGTGTCAAACTTTAGCTTCTGACCTCAGACGGTGTTCAAATGGTGCCTCCTGGTGAGAAAATGTTTCCCCATGAAACCACCACCACTTGAAGGCAGGGGTATTGTATAATGTTAACAGTATATTTGTTGTATTATGACATCAAACCCGTATATCAACTTACTCTCACACTTCTATTTAAGCTAGTCTATTTAAGCTAGTTAATCTACAAAAAGTTAATCAATGACATCAGAATCTATATGTACAAATTCTGTCTGTGCTCCTGTCCTTGCTCTGGTTTGTGCTTTGATTTCCTTCATTACTTTGTTGTTTAGTTAGTTAGCTTAGCCATTAGCATAGGGTTTAGCATGTCCAGTTTGGTTCAGTGTAGGTCAGAATAGTTTACATTTACATTTTCAGCATTAAGCAGATCTTATCCAAAGCAACTTACAGAAGTACTTTCACAGTAAATATTTTCTTACTGTAGTCTAAGGGTGTGTTTGAAAAGCTAGGGAGCTGTCTACATAGACAGCATTTTACGTCATCCTGTGCGTGAGCATCCGACGCTGCCTTAGTGATCAAGGCAATCCCAGAATTCATTGCGGGTCCGGTGCTCTTCTCTCACAGAAAAATAAACATGGCTGACGGGGCGGAGAAACGAATGGAGTTATTTTCAAACGTAAATAAAATATTACTGATTTTTAACTTGTATAAACTTGTCAGGAAATTTAACCGTTATCGGTACATGAAGGAAGATGTTATATTAACCTTAGCGTGCTGTGCTACCTCAGTTTATTGGTTTTAATGGCAAGATGCTAAATGCTAAACGCGAAATGCTAAACCCGATGGAATCGCTATCTAAGTAGTGCGTTCGAATAACCTGCCTTATAAGTCAATTAGAATCCTCTCTACTAAGGCAGCTGCCTATGTAGACAGTAAGACAGCAAGGCAGCTCCCTAGGTTTTCGAACACACCCTAAGTAAACAACAGTCCAAGAACAAAAATCTGCTGAAGCCCTGTTAGATTTTTTTTTTTTAATGAATAAGAGTGTTAGCAAGTACTGTATATGTTAGTTCTCAGCTTAAGTGCTTAGTAAAGACATGGGTTTTTAATTGTCTTTTTGATGTTCGTACAGACAGAGGAAGTTTGTTCCACCACTTGGATGCCAGTACAGAGAAGAGCCTTGATGCTTGTCTTCCCTGAGTTCTGGATATAGGTTCAAGGCGAGCGAGACTTGAACATTTTTGGCTTTGTATGCAAGCATCATTGTTTTTGTTTTCATTTTTCTCCCCATTTTTCCTCCCGATTTAGCACATCCAATTTGTCTTCCGCTGCTGACAGACACCAGATTTTGCATCCAAGAAGAGCACGCCGCTGCCCTAACCCTAACCCCTCCTCTTCTTGTCCGTGCTTTCTGCACGGGTGTCTCTTCTGCCAATCAGGGTCCTCACACAGCACATGAAGACCCACCCACCCACATATAGTCCGGTCCTCACCCTGCTGATACGGTGGCCAATTAGTATCTGCTGCAGGCACTGCCAATTATGCCCGCCAGATGGCACCTAGCCGACCGGTGGCAACACCGAGCCTTGAACCCGGGAGTTCAGAAACTCGGTGCTGGTGCGTCAGCGGAATTTCCCGCTGCGCCACCTGGGCGCAGCAACATTGTTTTAAACTGAATGCGTGCAGCTACAGGAAGCTAGTGAAGAGAACGCAGCAGTGGGGTGATGTGGCACTGTTTAGGTTGTTTGAAAACCAGGCAAGTAGCTGCATGTTAAATGAGGTGCAGGGGTTTGATAGTGGGAGCATGGGAGCAGCTGCCAGGAGGGAGTTGCAATAGTCCAGCCGAGAGATTACAAGTGACTAGACAAGAATCTGAGTGGCTTCCATGGAGAGAAATGGCCGAATCTTTTTGATGTTGTAGAGGAGGAACTAGCACAATCTTGTCATGTTGGCCTAGTTTAGGTTCCTTTTTTCTGAAAAGTTAGGTTTAGTCTTTGTTTATTTAATTATCTTTGTTAAGTATGGTTCCTAGTTTGTTTCCAGTCCCACTGATGTGTTCATACCTTGCAATATTTACATGAACATGTCCAACCCAGTCTGTCAGTCCAGCAATAAATAATCATAAGAATGGGTTTCTAGAGCTTAGTGGTCATATACTGAAAGAATTTTGTAAATTTACAAATCTTGTAAATCGATTTTTAAGATTAGTTACATTCTGTTTGTTTAAAATATGTTTAACATTGTTTAAAAACAGTTACTAGTGTATTGCATTTGCTTATGATTGTCTCCTTCATGCTTTTCTGGCTTCATTAAATGATCTGATGGGTGATTTAAGGATTGTCGATGGCTGACAGTGTGTTATTCACCTTGCTGATAGCATCATACCACCTGACATTGTAACCAGCCCACTGTTGTCTTAAAAGCACACAAAAATGAATGTCCTATGTTTTATTTTTATATGTTTAGCCTAGTGAAAAAGTAAGGTTTGTTCCTGTTTTCACAGCACTTAACATTTACCATCGAATGTAATAAATGGGCTAGACGGGACAAGAGAGGGCGGACACACACACACAGAGATGTACACCAATCAGCCATAACATTATAACCACCTCCTTGTTTCTACACTCACTGTTTATTTTATCAGCTCCACTTACCATATAGAAGCACTTTGTAGTTCTACAATTACTGACTCCATCATCATTGTTGTGTCTTATCCACTCATACCAGCACAACACACTAACACACCACCACCATGTCAGTGTCACTGCAGTGCTGAGAATGACCCATCACCCAAATAGTACCTGCTCTGTAGTGGTCCTGGGAGAGTCCTAACTAATGAAGAACAGCATGAAAGGGGGCTAACAAAGTATGTAGAAAAACAGATGGACAACAGTCAGTAATTGTAGAACTACAAAGTGCTTCTATATGGTAAGTGGAGCTGATAAAATAAACAGTGAGTGTAGAAACAAGGAGGTGGTTTTAATGTTATGGCTGATCAGTGTATAGCAAAATATTTTATAATAATAAGAAACACTAGACAGGTTTGCACAAGACAAGACACTCACATGAACTAAGCTAAATGCTAACGCTACTCTAAACACACAAGAACAACGCTAAAGCTAAACTAAACGCTACACTAATCTAAACACATAACTTCACTGAACTATTCTAAACTAACTATACTAAAGCTAAATATGAACAAGACTAATACAAGACATGAACAAGACTAAACACAAGATAATGAACTAGACAAGCGCATGAACTGGACAAGAGCATAGCATAGCAAACCAAACCAAAATAGTCTCCACTGAGGGATCCACAGCTGCTCCATTAAATGCCCTGAGCATTACCCGCAACAAGGAGCAGCTGTGGATCATTAGCTTCGTTGCCTAATCCTTGCAAAGGAACCAAAAACCAGACAGCCTCCAACATGTGTTCCTAGAGAGAGGGGCATGGCACAAACATGAGCTCCAGGAGCACTAAGAGGCATCTGTTTCTCTGCATGCTTTGTTAGCCCCCATTCATGCAGTTCTTCAATGGTCAGGACTCTCCCAGGACCACCACAGAGTAGGTATTATTTAGGTGGTGGATCATTCTCAGCACTGCAGTGACACTGACATGGTGGTGGTGTGTTAGTGTGTGTTGTGCTGGTATGAGTGGATAAGACACAGCAATGCTGATGGAGTTTTTAAACATCTCACTGTCACTGCTGGACTGAGAATAGTCCACCAACCAAAAATATCCAGTCAACAGCGCCCCGTAGGCAGCGTCCTGTGACCACTGATGAAGGTCTAGAAGATGACCAACTCAAACATTAGCAACAGATGAGTGATTGTCTCTGACTTTACATCCACAAGGTGGACCAACCAGGTAGGAGTGTCTAATAGAGTGGACAGTGAGTGGACACAGTATTTAAAAACTCCATCAGCGCTGCTGTATCTGATCCACTCATACCAGCACAACACACACTATCACACCACCACCATGTCATTGTCACTGCAGTGCTGAGAATGATCCACCACATAAATAATACCTGCTCTGTGGTGGTCCTGTGGGGGTCCTGACCATTGAAGAACAGGGTAAAAGCAGGCTAAATTGCACAGCATTTAGTTTAGTTTACAAACATTATTACAAAATGTATATTCTTTTTCTGTTTAGCTATTTAGAAGTTGACTTGCTTTTATGTTTTAGATTGTTATCCTGATTCATCAATTAATGTACAGATGACCTTAGGTTCACCTTAAGAATTTTTGATAAAGAGAGGAATTATTTGTTCATGCATGTAATGGCATGGTGTTCAGGTCCTGATGCAGCAATGTGCATGTTTTGTTTACATTTTACACAAATGTTATAATCAAGTTTATGCAAAGAAAAAAACATTACTTGTGTTTTTCTTTTTTATCTCAGCCATTTTTCTTGTAATTGTGAGCCAGTAAGTGAGTATGTATATGATTTAGGCTCTAACAGAGGTGCTGTAGCTTGAATAATAAGAGATAATCTCTGCTGCAACTGCCCCAGCATCTGACACGGATTTGCTCAGATTTTAAATCCACAGATTAAGCAGTAAAAGCTTAAAGTAATTCTGTCTCACAAAATTAGAAATTGTTGGGTAGAGAGTGTAAGACACTTACATTAATAACACCAGACCAGCAGAGTAGTTGGGGCTGCTGTCATATATTGTTATTGGGGTTGTTGTAGTAAATGTAAAAAAAGAAAAAGATAAAAAGACAGTTTATGTCAAAAACACTAGAATGACCTTAATGATGCATTGGCCAGTGTTTACACACCAATGGCATTTTGCCTTATTGCGTAGCTCTAAATGCCCTGCAGGAGGGGGACACTCAATGCCCGGGCACCCATACACCACTGACCTGCTTTTGGCAATCAGAACATCATTCAAATCTCAGAATGGCTCCAAGTTTGCTTAAAGGTCACGTGTTGTGCTATCTACCTCACATGTGCATTGTCCAGCCAATCGAATAGTAGCATCAATCTAACTTTAGTCAAAGGATAAGAGGAAAATCATTTCTCTGGTGATCTTTCCCTAAACAATTCATTCACCAACATTGACAGTGCTGCTCATCTGTTTCCACTTTCACCCAAGGTAAAGTCTCTTTCCAACCTTTTCTGTAAGATTGTGATTGTGCTTTAAATATTCATAAATAATTACAGGATTGATCTTCTTGTTGACATTTTAGTGCTAGAGTTTAGTTTTTATACTATAAATATTATTTTCTAAATAAATTGCTAAAATACTGCTTTTAAATATTTTTATTATTTTTGGCATGGTTAATGATTTTGTGTTAAGTCATATTTCATAGATCAAATTCTTTAGTAAACCATGAAGAATATTGATCTAAATAAAAATTATAATATACATAAAGAATATATTTAACTAAACATTGTCTGTAAAGGGTTTGACTTGTTTTTAAGGACAAGAATAACGATGTCATTACTCCTAATTACACAAATACAAAAGACCAACGCTCATAAAGAGAATGTGTGTCGACAAAGCAGCTTTATATCATTAAACTATTGCTGTCTATGTTGTATACATTTGTTAGAAAATAACCTAGACTATTATTTCTAGTCCATTTAAATGCCTACAATGTAAATATATTTTTGCCATTGATGCAGAGAGTAAAATGGTGTTTCTGATTAGCCATCGTCTTGCTTCATTAATGATACTATGTAACATCTAGAGTATATAATATAAATAACATTCTGTAGCTTTGTTGCAGATCTTGGTGATCTGTGCTCTGAGAATGATCACTGTAGTGCAATACTCAGAGATTGAATGCAGAATTACTGTTTGTATTAGAATAGTAAGGCTGGAAATTTTTTACTAAATCGCCTTAGAATCACTAAACACTGGAGCGAGGCAGATTAATATACTGTATAAATCTGTATGCCTAAAATACACATTTTTATGTGTTTGGTTGAAATGTATTTGAATATTCATTATTCTAAGTAGTTATTGTTATTATTATTTATTTATTACAAATATATTTTATGTATTTTAGGTTAAATGTTGCAAATGTAATCTCTGCTGAGTACCTGAATCACAGTGATTTGATAAATACCAGTAAATATAAACTATTGTCATATGTTTCTTTATGCATATGTGTATATAGAATAGCTGTAACCTTTCAAAAATATCAATGTAGCTCTTTACATAATTCTGAGTAATTAAAGTACATGGTTGGGACCTTTTAAACTGTCAGACTAAGCAAAAGAAGATGAAGCACAGTCTCTCTGGATTAAGGATTATACAGCAAAAAGTCAATGAGGGGTTAGCAGTTGAGCTCCTGACTACTTATTAAAAAGATCTGAATTTTGAATTTCCAGCTCTGCGAGGCTGCTGCTTTTGGACCCTTTAGCAAGGTCCTTAAAACTTCACTGCTAAACTTAGTTTGCTTTGAAAAAAGTAATGGATAATGAACAAATAAAAATGTAAAGTATACTGTCATATGTTTATTTATTTAATATATTACTGTATCAAGTCAGACACAAAATACTTTAGATACACAGATAATAGGGTCTGTGTATCTTTTCAGTCAGTAGTTTATACAATATATGGTTGCAATATGTGGACACCTGACTTTAGATTTGTTAGACATCTCATAAACCATTAATATTGGCTGCCACCCAATCTCTCCCAATTTCCCTAATGATTTGATGATAGATGATTTGATGGAGAAAACTTAACACTAAGATCCAACATCTCCTGCTGGTGTTACAGCTTAGGCCATAATACCAACCAAACCATTGCTGGACCCAAACCATGCCAGGAAAGTACCTGATGGCAAAACAGAGACACCAGAGCTCCACAATGTTGAATCCACGCATTCGGACCTGTACTGTTCTTTTGGTGCATGACACATGTGCACACATCTATTTGTTAAGGATATAATAAAATGTGATTTGATTGTATCGGTCAAATATTAAATGTTAAAGCCACACACTTGCCATCTTGATTCAAATATGAGGTCAAATTCTAACTGGTGTAATAAATTAATTATAAAGGACATCATATGCTTCCAGCTTTGCAGCAACAGTTTAGGGAAGACCCTTTTCTATTTTAGTGTGACTGTGCCCTGTGCACAAAGCAAGGTCTATAAAAAGCATGAAGAAAAGTTTGGTTTAAAGAAACTTCATTGGCCTGCACAAAACATTATCTTGATTGTCAATTAGTTAAATGTAAAATGTTTAAATCTGCATAATTTTTAGACTTATTTACAGTGGTAGCCTAGTAGATAGAGCTGTGGATTACCAACATAGAAAGTTGTGGGTTAGATTCCCGGCTCTGCCATGCAGCCACTGTTGGGCCCCTGAGAAGGTCCCTTAACCCTCTCAGCTCCCGGGGTGCCCCCTGTTTTCTGACCCCAGCTTGCAAAGAAATATGTGGACAATAATTTATTTTATTACAACTGTCCTAGATTATCCTTATCCTATTGATTTACTCATGCTCACTTGACTACAGCCACTGAACAGCTTTGGAATGAACTAGGACATCAATTGAAGCGTTCCTAACTGACATCATTACCCAGCCATACAGATGCTCTTTTTACTGAATGGGCACAAATTCCCACAGATATACTTCAAAGTCATGTGAGAAGCCTTCTCAGAAGACTGGCTGTTGTTATACTGTAGCTGAAGAGACCACATTGAGGTCATTTGTTTTTTGTTTGTTTTTTAAATGGGATGTCCAACAAGCTATTGGTCAGGTATCCAAATTCTTTTGGTGTATTTTTTAGGCTTGTTAACTTATAGAGTTAACAGTCTGATAAGACATACGTTTGATTGTACAGATACAGCAATACTGAAATTGAATAATAAACAATTCTGTGTAATAAACAAATAATAAACAAATGTACATATGCCCAGTTTATGGTCATATTTGTTGCCATTGTGTAGATTAGCAGATCACACCATATACATGAATTGCCCAACAGAACTCATGAAATAAAGATACACTGAAACAAAGATATCAAACCAACTCTAAATTTTACTTGTGCTTTACTTTTAGTATACAAAACTACATCTACCACACACTAAAATACATTTGCACTGAATGTAGCACAATAGAAAAGCAGTGGGGAAAAAATGGGGATGTTTACATGAGCGCTGCTCAGTCGAGCACAAAGCGTGTTTAATTCAATAGCAGCACAGAGGAGAAAGCCAGAAGCTCTTTAGCTGAAGCGTGACCTATTTTTTCACTGGATGTCATGAAATGCTGCTCATGTTATGCTACACTATGAGACACTTAAAGGACTTTTAGCACAAATGATAGTAGCATGATAATCGCAAGCATGACTAGCAAACAATAATAGGAAATGACCTATTTGATTCGTATCGGTAATGTGTGAATTTGTGCATTTGTAAAATCAATGTGCATCCAAAAGGTGCCAAGTTTGGTCATTTTGTTCCCTATCCTATAGCAACTTGAAAAAAATAACAATTCATTTATTAATTGTAAAAAAAAAACAAAAAAAAGAAATGAATCATTTAATTGAATGGTTTGAGTTTAATGGTTTGAAATGTTTATAAAATTTTAATAAAAATGCTGTTTACCAATTGGTGTTCTTTTTCTTCATGCCTGTGGTAATTTCATGTACATTTGGCACAGACTGCAGTGTATTTGTCAATATAACATTCTCTCACTAGTGCTAGTAAGCTGGACTAAAGCCTTTATATAATCTGGTATTTGCAGGACATCTGGCTGTAGACCATTCATTTCTCCCTTATCAACACAGCTGATATTGACTTATGTGACCTGCTAAGTACAAGGATGTGTAACAGGACGTCCAACATCGATCCACTGGGAACCAGAAAGTGTGGAGCAATGCCACACAGTTCCAAAACAACTAAAAATCCCAGACAAAGCTGTGCTCATTAGTCAAATTCATTACACCTGGACTCAGCACTGTATTAGCGAGCTTGTAAACCAGTGTGGTGCTGATTCTTTAAATGAGTAAAGACAAAGCCACAACAATGATGGCTTTGTATAACTGTGCTTAATAGTAAAAAAAAAACACAAAGAAAGTTATTGCAGAGATAACTTTGATAACTTTGTTCTTTAAACATGAGCAATGTTGTCGGGAGGATCCAGGGGCTGCTCATGTTTGCATTTTTTGTAATGCTGTATAGTGTCATTGTAGGTAGTGTTGTCTGGGAGATCCAAGGGCTGCTCACATTTCCATTTTCTCCTAATAAAACAGTCTAGTGTTAAAGTAAACATAAGCAGTGTTGTCAGCAAGATCAGAGGGCTGCTTCTGTTCTGCTGTTCAAAAAAAAACTAATTCCCTCTTTGTTTGTCAAGTCCTTTTAGCAAAATTGATTCATGTTGGACTCCTATTTGAGTACTCACACTTCCGAAAGCCCCATACCTGACCCACCCCTTATCATGCATGTCAGCAAACAACCCTCTACCTCCTTGGGGAATACTATCTCTCAAACGCTATGATGGGGAAGCAAACGTTTTGGACACTAGCAGCTGATATAAGATGAAATCTTGCGTCTTTTACCTAGACCTACCAATACAAAAGGTGAGCCAAAGCAGCTTGGCAAAACTCACTTCCCAGCTCATGTTCAGAGTTTGGGCATCTATAGGGACAGAATCCAGAAGCATGACAGCGCAGAGTGGACTCAACCTCAACCCTGTTTTAAAGCCAACATCCTTCTCAGCAAGGGGGATCTGTAACAGACTGAAAGGTTCTCCCCCAAACCTGGGATGTTCCTGGAGGCTACCCTCCTCGGGGGGGTTCAACAGGAGTAAGGGCCTTCATAGATTCTGTGGCAGTAGGCAAATTCATCAGCCAAAATCCCAGGATTTACTGGTGTACTCACTTAACCAACTGCCTCTGGGGAAACACTGTTCCCTCCCCTTCCTCTGAGACACCCGAAGACCTGACTGACTTATCATGAACTCTGACAAGTCTTTGGCAAGCATAAGGCCCAGACCCTGTTGGCCTACCGCCTGCATGACTGCTCTATACACCTACTCCTGAACACTACTCCACCTAGGGGAAGGGTACACCACTGCATAGACTATCAGGGTCTTAAGCTAATTATAATTAAGGATCGTTACCCCTTGTCATTGATGAACACGGCCATTGAGTTGCTGCAGCAGGTATCAATATTAACCAAATTAAACCTGTGCAGTGCCTATAATCTGGTGCACATCTGGCAGAGGGACAAGTGGAACACGGCATTCATAACACCATTAGACCATTACAAGTACGGGGGTACAGTCCCATGAAAAACACAAAACCCACTGCTGGCAGGTGACTAAGCAGAAGGTGGCGATGCCATGTTTTAACAAAATCATGAAATGCTTCTTTGGGCTATTCTGAGATGGACTGATGCAGTGAAGTGGAAACGGATGCTGTGGTCTGACAGCAATATTTAAAAGACACAAAATAAAATTAAACCTTTAATGACTCACTGCAGTGTTTGATAATGAGATTCCTCCTGTGGTTCAGGCTTCTGTCCCATAAATTCACCAAAAATTATTATTGTTAATTAATTATAGGTATTGTGCCATATTTATTCATGTAGCTATATCTGCATTTAAAATAATAATTTACTTACATAGGTTAATAAATAAATACATACTTACGTTTATCAGTATTGCTCTTCCTAATAGGTGTTTGACTGACCAACCAGCTTCTTCTACATATTTATGTAGCTATATCTGCATTAAAAATAATAATTTACTTACATAAGTTTAATAAATAAATACTTACTTACCTTTATTAGTATTGCTCTTCCTGATAGGTGTTTGACTGACCAACCAGCTTCTTCTACATATTTATGTATCTATATCTGCATTAAAAAAAAAGAATAATTTACTTACATAAGTTTAATGAATAAATACTTACTTACGTTTATTAGTACTGCTCTTCCTGATAGGTGTTTGACTAACCAACCATTTTCTTCTACATTCTCACAACTAGACCCATTCTAACAGATTGCAATGGAGCCTACCAAGGTCCAGTCTGAGGGTGGACTTAATGTCACACTTACCATTCGGCTCCTCATGCATGGCAAGGTAACAGACAAAACAGACATGACTAGGTGACAAAAATAAGGATTGGCAATACAGCTGAAATCCTTCATCACAATATATATGATTTTATATTACTGTAATAAAGTAAAAGTGAAATGTTTGTAAGTTATATAAGCCATCTTTCTGCAACTGTTCTTTTTCTGTGACTGAAAGATCAAAACACAAATGTTTATGTCCAAAATACTGTCGCAACATACTATTGTTATCATTGTTCTATTTTATTATTAGTTAATGTTGTTTATCTGTTTTTTGTCTAATTTAAATAAAACTTTGTCACAGATACAGATGTTTTTTATGCATTTTCTCCCCATTTTCCTTCCGAGTTAGCGCACTCAATTTTGTCTTCCGCTGCAGAGAGATGCCAGATTGCATCCGAGGAGAGCACATCGCTTTCGACATGTGCACAGCCCTCCTCTTCTCGCCCGTGCATTCTGCACAGGCGTCTCTTCCGCCAATCAGGGTCCTTACACAGCGTATGAAGACCCACCCACCCACACATAGTCCGGCCCCCACCCTGCAGATACGGTGGCCAAGTAGTATCTGCTGCAGGCACTGCCAATTATGCCCGCTAGATGGCGCCCAGCCGACCGGTGGCAACACCGAGTTTCAAACCGGGGAGTTCAGAAACTCGGTGCTGGTGTGCAAGCGGAATATCCTGCTGCGCCACCTGGGCGCCTAGAAACTGATACATTTAAAAGCACTTTTCTCATATATCATTGCAAGCCTTTAGTATGTTATAGAGTAAAGCAAAGCAAGTGTAAAAAAGATCATTGTTTATTCTACAAAGATATTCTGCAATGACCTGGACAGATTTGACAATACCCATTGAAAAAAGATTATAAATAAATGGAGTAAAACTAACTGTTTTCTTTAATTAGTATCAGACATGTCTTCAATCTTATGATCAGCAATGCATCCTATTTAAATGGAAAAAAATCATCCAAGGAGATTAGAAATCAAAATCTAGAGAAGCATGTTAAAGGTGAAAGATATATGACATTCCAAGCAGCTTGATGTTCCTGTAACTACAGTTACAAATATAATAAAGAAGTTAAAGGTCCGTGGAACCATAGCCAACCTTCAGCAGCTGCAGGAGAAAAAGAAGAACTTCCAAATAGATACAAACTAAATTCCAAGAACAAAATACATCAGTGTGTGATTGCACCATCTGTCGTCTTTGAGTGACAGTGGGCTCCACAGAAGAAAATTCAGAAGGACTCCACTGTTAAAGGAAAAACAATGTAAAAAAGCCAAATTGGAATTTCCTATAATGAATATTGACAAGCCACAATGCTTCAAGGAGAACATTCTTTGGCCAGATTAGCAAATTGGAGCATTTTGGTCAAATGAAATCTCAAGACTATTAAGATATTCTGAAACCAAATGTTCTGCCAGTTGTCAGAAAGCTCTGTGTCAGTGGTCGGTCATGTTTTTACCAACAGGATAATGACACAATCAGACAGCTAAAAATACTCAAATTGGCTAAGAACAAAACACCGGACTATTGTTGAACCAATTGGACTATATACAGAAATGGCATTCTATTAGCCCTGTTCTATTCTATCAAGCATCTATGGAAAGAGCTGAAACATGCAGTCTGAA
Organism: Trichomycterus rosablanca; assembly: GCF_030014385.1. NCBI lineage: Eukaryota > Metazoa > Chordata > Actinopteri > Siluriformes > Trichomycteridae > Trichomycterus > Trichomycterus rosablanca. The sequence goes on from NC_085993.1 coordinate 28,400,305, forward strand.
AAAGCTACATTTTAAACCTGAGTCAGCTAGAGCAGTTTGCTCTAGAGTGAGAAGAATGGGCCAAACATCCTGTTGACAGGTGCAGAAGGCTTATTCAGAGCTACAGAAAGCAATTATTTTTAGTGATTGCCTCTAAAAGTTGTGCAACAAAATTTTAGGTTAAAGATCACATGATTTTTGTCCATGCATTTTAATTTGTTTTATAAGTTAAAATACTCAGTTGAATCAAAAATCAAAAGCAAAGTCTGATTTTATTGAATATGGTATAAACATTGGTGGATTACTTTAGTTCATTTTAGTTCAAGTTATTTCTGAGAAATTTGTGGGTTCTGTCCATGTCTGTATGCCATGTACAGGTAAAAAAGTGTTAGAACAGTGAATGCTGATTTTTTGTTTTGTTGTATCTAATTATTGATCTATTTATTTAACTTCAGATAACAAATTTTGCCATATTGCCCCACCCTACAACAAACTGCCTTTAATTTCCAATACATAAAATTAAAATATGCTTATATTTTCCAACATCCATACTATGAGTCAAAAAAATAGGCATTAAGCCGCTCAGGTGGCGCAGCGGTAAAGTACGCTAGCTCACCAGTGTTTGGGTTTCGAATACATCATAACGATTGGCTGTTGTTCATGGTTAGAGGGTAAGAAAGTCGGATCATAGGTCCTCATAACTGGTGCGACTGCACAGGGCTGAGGAATAATGCTGATGGGGGTGTGGTCCTCCATACACAGTGCCCGTCAAGTGTATGAACTCGACTCGTGCAGGTGAAAAATGCAGTCTGTACTGACTGTGCGTATTGGAGGGGGCGCATGTCAGTTGAGAGGCATCCTCAGTCAGCGGTGAAGGGTCGAATCAGTATAGAGGACAGGGTAATTGGACACGACTAGACTGGGGGATAAATTTCGGGGAAAAAAGAGGGGAAAAATATAAATAAAAGAAAAAATAGGCATTGGGTCTTTCATGTGCGTTATAGGCTTTTTATGCTAAAACATATATTTTTGTTCTTTCTAGGAGGTTGGCAGTATAATAGGAAAGGTAAGAAAATTGTTCATAACGAGCATTACTGCTATTTGTTTTGATTTTATATCTTAGTACTTTTTTGCCTTCTAAAATTTTCATATCTTTAGAAAGGTGAAACAGTGAAGAAAATGCGGGAAGAGGTAAGTGTGATTGGTTGTTATTTGGCTTTATGTGGTCTACCTGTTTCCTTCATAACCCAATTTCTTTATAATAAAAAAAACATAGCTGTAGGTGGACTGCCTAAATTGCATTCAGTAGGTATAAATAAGAAACCCACTGTGACTCAAATCAGAATTAAAAACAGAAATTTAATAAGCTTTTTAACTACTATGGAGACCAGAGTTTCGGTCTTATTACTGCCACCAATTTAGACCTGTTCGGCATTCAATAAGCATATAATACATACAACCATTTTTCCTGATGTCCTCAATATAAATCATAATGATTAGTCAATGTACCTTTTGAAACACTAGTAAGCTTAGCAGTATGCAAGTAAAGCTCCTGCTACCTGTGCAGCATCATATCTTCTCTATGAAAATTGCTTTGCTTTCTCCTGCCAAAATGTATCTTGTGACTTCAAGTCAAAATCAACAGAGCCATGGTGAAATGTTAATTGTTTAATCGTACTACACAGTACACCTGTCTTTAGCATCAGTATTCATTACTAAATTCACTTTCCTCTATTCACAGAGTACTGCTCGTATCAATATTTCAGAAGGAAACTGTCCAGAGAGGATAGTTACCATTACAGGGCCAACAGATGCCATATTCAAGGCATTTACCATGATCGCATACAAGTTTGAAGAGGTAAGATGGTACATTAAATGGTCAAAAGTATGTGTTTCATGACACATTTCAAAATCATTGGCACTAAAATAGAATCCCTTCCCCCACTTTACCCTAATAAAAGCCTTTTATTGAGTGAGTGTGGGAATTTTTGCCCATGTAGTCAAACATGCATTTGTGAGGCAATGATGTTAAACATGAAGGCTTGGCTTGTAATCCACATTCCAGTTCATCCCAAAGGTGTTTATTGGGGTCACAATCAGGGCTTTGTGCAGACCACTGGTTGTTAGCAAAAGTGTGGCTAAAACATCTAAACTCATTAAGCAGAACAAGTGTCCACATTCATTTACCTATATAGTGTATTTTACACACATTTTATAACCCAAATGTTCATCAACAGCTTTTAAAACAAACAGATCAAAATTGTCTTTCATTTTAGGATATTATCACCTCCATGAGTAACAGCCAGGCCACCAGTAAGCCTCCAGTGACCCTACGTCTAGTGGTTCCAGCCAGCCAGTGTGGTTCTCTAATTGGGAAGGGTGGCTCAAAGATAAAGGAGATGAGGGAGGTAAGAATATTTTGAAATATTCTTAAGACATTTCTTTCAACTGCTGAATTGCCACAGTCAAATTCTAGTTCATTTAACAAACATTCATCTATGTAAAACCAGTAATTTTTTTAGTTATAGATGCCATATAGAAATGCAATCTATAACTAAGGTATATCTTTTTTTAAATTGATGTAAAATAATTACATAATACATTTGCTACCTACAAACCTAATTTAATAGTGGACAGAGCTGTGTTTAGCACTGTGGTACATCACCTTTAATTATACTTTTAAATCGTTTGGGAACCAAGGATGCTAATTGCTGCAGTTCAGCAAACGGAATTGTTGTTTATTCTTGCCATACTTCAGCTGCTCAACAGTCTGTGGTTAAATTTTACATTGGATAGTGGATACATTTTCAAAAGGAGACAGAACTGGACTGCAGGCAGGCCAAACTAGCACACACTGTGTCTATGAAGCCTTGGGATGGTTTCTCTTGCACTGCTGTCTAAGGTTCAAAATTGTTTTCTAAGTTCGACTAATAGTGCTGTATTTGATTCCAGTCTACAGGAGCTCAGGTGCAAGTGGCTGGAGACATGCTGCCAAACTCCACCGAGCGGGCAGTGACCATCTCGGGCACCCCAGATGCCATCATCCAGTGTGTAAAGCAGATCTGTGTGATAATGCTGGAGGTATGCAAAGGGAGTCACTTATGGTATATGCTTTATGCATGAACAAGTATGTTTTCTCTGCACTTTTGTGCCCTACTCCTTTTAGCTTTTTATTTTACTTTGTCTTCTTGATCTGTCAGTCCCCACCCAAAGGTGCCACAATCCCGTATCGACCCAAACCTGCCTCTGCTCCAGTTATTTTTACTGGGGCTCAGGTAAGAGCAGATCCACTTGCAGCACAATCAACTGCCAACCTCAGTCTGCTGTTGCAGCACCAGCCTCTGCCTGTAAGCACATATTTATGTAGTTTGTGTCTGTCCTTGCTTTTGGAATTGTGTTTTGTATTGTGTTAATGTATAGATGGGTGACAAATTAAATGACAGCTACTTAAATACGTTCGGTGAAACATTATTGGTGCAGATGCTTTTTGACAGACACGTTGACTACAGTTTAGCAGTAAAAAAAATCCTAATAAAGGCCTTGTATTAGATATAATAATTTAATTCAGGTGACTGAGGATGTCAGGATGTGATTAGAAGGAGTGTCCACATACTTTTGACCATCAAGTGTACCTGAAATGTGTCACCCATCTGTGTAGAATAATATTCTTAATAACAGAGCCAGTCTGGATTGTAAGCAAACTAAACTGTTTATGTGTATTATAATCTTCTCTCTTCTAGGCTTACACCATTCAGGGACAGTATGCAATCCCTCATCCTGATGTAAGTATACAAGCCTTTTTTAATTACTTTAATACTCTTTTAATTTAGTAATGTGTTCAACCTGATAACTGTTTGTTCTTATAAGCCTGTCATTAATATAAATAAAAATGTGTGTGCATAGTGCAAGTGTCCTTGTCGTTTAGTTCGTAGAGGTTCTGAAAAGAAATCTTATGTGATTATAAGCTCTTAGCTTTACTGTCCCTCCTCCCTTCCCTAACAGCTGACCAAGCTCCATCAGCTGGCTATACAGCAAACCCCCTTTACCTCCCTTGGGCAGACCACCCCCGCTTTCCCTGGTATGTACCATCCACCCCACCTGATGCACATCCTTCACTCTGTACCTGTAGAAGTTCTCACACATTGTCTGTTCTTTTACGCGTTTCTTATGGAGAGGTATATGGTGCCCAATATGTTGATCGCTATTTACCAGTCGATTGCACAGTGCACGCTGGTAGATAGCGCCTCATTCAAACAGGTCAACGTGATTGACATGAAATGTGTCCACTGTTTCTTTAATTTGCTGTTTGCTACACCTCAGCCCGCCTAAAGCACTGCTAATCTTGAAAGTTTTCATTCATCAGTAGCAATTTGAGCCGATTTTTGCATTTTTCCTTTTGTAACCTACACTGTTTGTAAAGATGAGTGTGCAACCAAGCACAAAGAAACCAAAAACGGTTCGATTCGGGCAAGACCACTGCAAAGATGGCTGTTTCGTTCATTCGTGAAAGAAGCCGGCGAAGAATATTCAGATCTCATGTTACATATAGAAATTTTAACCCTACAAATAGTAGATCCCAAGCCATGAATGTCTGGGCACCCCTGATTTAATAGAACCTGTTATTACAATGCTTCCTAATCATTACTGGTCCAACACCAACTAGACAGTCTCTGTTTATGCCCTTTGCATCTCTGCATAGTTTAGTTGTGCGGGAGTAGTCAAACAAACATTCTTTTCACTTTTCCCAAAAACTGCATCTAAATTAAAAAGCCTTGTCATGGTCTGTGAGGGTTTTGATGGTCCTATGACTGAATGACTAAAAGTACAGCTAATATTTCTGTTACTCTGTAAATCTGTCTGTTACTAATTTGCAGGTGTGGATGCCAGTTCACAGGCCAGTACTCATGAGCTCACCATTCCAAATGATGTAAGTAACTAAATAAAACACACTTTTTTATCATAACTGATAAAACTTGTGCTGCATTGTTATTGTTTTAACCCATTATTATTACTTTTTTAGCTAATCGGCTGCATAATTGGACGTCAAGGCACAAAAATCAGTGAGATTCGTCAAATGTCTGGAGCTCAGATTAAAATAGCTAATGCAATGGAGGGGTCATCAGACCGCCAAATCACTATCACAGGCACACCTGCCAACATCAGCCTGGCACAGTATCTCATTAATGCCAGGTGAGTGGCTCAGAGTTAAGGAATACTACATCTAACTAGAAAACTACTATATACAGATGAATATCACTTACCTGGTTTTAACACACAGTGCCTTAAACAATACCACCAACTTTTTTTTACCTGAATTACTGTCATGACTTGAGATTTACATTCATTGATGTAAATGAAATCCAAGTCTCATTTGAATAAAATGGTTTTGAGCAAGGTTTTCAAACTTTTGCATAATGCTGCATAAATATTACCTTTAATTATAGTCACCGATAATAATAAATAAGTGACACTTGATATTAAGTGTCCTTCTACTTTGTGGACTGAACTGAACTCAGTAGTATGTTCAGTACCTTTAAAAGGTGTGTATCCTTCTTCAAATGTGTGCTTGTGCACATGAAGATTGATTTTTTGCCCTTGTGGAGTTTTTTTTTTTTAAGATTTGAAAGGTTTATTAAATCAAATCTAATCCTACAATTACAAGAGGTATAAATACTGTTTTACATCCAGCTATTTTCTTTTAAATTATAGTAATTATTTTGAAAGGCCTTTTCTTTTGATTTGACAAAATACATTGTATTGTGGATACCTCTGAAATCCCTCCCTTCTGCAGAGACAGGCAGATGGTGCAGGTTACAGAATCATTCCAGGCTGCCATGCCAATTTTCTTTTTGGTCTGTGGCTTTTTAGCCATAGTGTTGTTCTACCTTGGTTAAGCATTCTGCATATGTGGTTCATTCTTTAAATCTTGCAGGTGCAAGGCTACACTTGGTGCCTCAGTGGCGAGACATGATCCACCCCTTTACAGACTTAGACAAAAACTTTAGTTTTTATATTAAAAATATAATAATGGTTTAGGTGGGTAAATGGTTTTAAGGGTAAGAATTATTATAAATAAACACATCATAAGTGCTATATATTTTTTACTGTGGATTACTCTCTCAATGGCATTGGCAGGTTTCGAGATGTGGCAGCAATGTGGACTGATCCTTCTACTGTGATGACCTCTTGAAGCCCTATGTTGTTCATCAAAAATTTTGTGCAACCATGCTGTATTTTAATGTTTTTGAGTCCAAGAGCTTCCATACCAACCTGAATAGTAACTTAGCAAAAGTAAAGTGGAGTTTAATTAGGGTCCAATTAAATCTTTAGTCTGTACATGCTTGCTTTACAAATAATATACTTGGCATAACAAACTTGTAATAGTGTCAGCTTCTTTAGTTTTTATTTTAATGTCATTTACTAAGCAATTTGTGTAAAATCAGGTTATATAATTGTTTGATTATAATGTAATTCTAGCTTAGCATGCTGAATGTCAAGAATGTCGTTATACAGAAATCCAAAATGGACATGAGAACTCGAATTCCAAAACAGATCTATGGATGCTCTAAATGGGGTTAAGTACAGTGCTCTGTGACACGGACTGGAGTTTCTTCACACCATCTAACTCATCTAACCATATTGTTGCCACCAAACTGAAAGCATACAGCCATGTGAAAAAGTTAGGACACCCCATGAAAACCTTTGTCTTTTTGAACATATTTAAACATATGAACATTTGAGCTTCATTTGAACAGTACTGAGAGATGGAGCTTATATAACTAAACAAATAAAACTGAAAAAAATACTTTTAAACACAAGTTGTAAAATGTAATGAACAAAAATGGAAATTTATTGTGAGGACTAAGTTAGGACACCCTATGCCCTAATAGCTGGTATTTCCCCCTTTGGCTGAAATAACCTCAATTAGACTTTTCCTATAACCATTCAACAGTCTCTGACATCTACTAGGACTAAGTTTTTCCCACTCCTCCATGCAGAATTTATTCAGCTGTGTGAGGTTTGAGGAGTTTCTTGCATGCACAGCCCATTTCAAATCACCACACAGCATCTCAATAGGATTAAGATCCGAGCTTTGACTTCCAGAACTCTCCATTTCTTTCTTTTGAGCCATTCCTTGGTGGATTTACTGGAATGTTTTGGGTTGTTGTCATGCTGCATGGTCCACCTCTGCTTCAGCTTCAGTTTTTGGACAGATGGTCGTACATTTTCCTTAAGCACCCTCTGATACAGTAAAGACCCATGACATTTCCACCTCCATGCTTCACAGTTGGTATGAGGTTCTTGTGCTCAAATGCTGTGTTTGGTTTGCACCAAACATCCAAACATGTCTTCTGTTACTGTGCCCTAATAATTCAACTTTTGATTCATCTGTTTGAAGCACATTGTTCCAGAAGTGCTGGTCTTTGTCTAGGTGTTCTCTGGTAAACTTTAGTCTTGCCCTGATGTTTTTTTTACAGCAAGGGTTTTCTCCTTGCACACGTCCCATGAAAATCAAACTTGTGCAGCCTCTTTCTGATGGTAGATGCATGTACCTTGACATCAACTGTCGCAAGAGCTACCTGTAGGTCCCGTGATGACATTGTAGGATTATTGGAGACTTCTTTATGCATCTTGCAGTCTGCTCTTGGGCTGAACTTGCTAGGACAGCCTGACCTGGTCATGATGGCAGTTGTTTTAAATGTTCTCCACTTGTAAATGATTTTCCGGACAGTGGAATGGCTGATTTCTAATTGTTCTGAGATCTTTTTAAATCCCTTCCCAGACTCATATGCATATACAACCTTCTTTCTGAAGGCCTCAGAGAGCTCTTTAGATCTCACCATGGTGATAACACTCACTTTAACAATCAAGAGCAAACCAAACTAATGTCTGATGTGAAGTATTTTTTTCAGTTTTATTTGTTTAGTGATATAAGCTCCATCTCTCAGTACTGTTCAAATGAAGCTCAAATGTTCATATTTTTAAATATGTTCAAAAAGACAAAGGTTTTCATGGGGTGTCCTAACTTTTTCACATGGCTGTATATTCATGTTACATCATTGTTTTATACATTTGTTTGTAGTGGGTGTGTCTGAAACCTGAAGTCAATACTCAGAATTGGTGCCCACATACTGTTGGACACATGATATGCAAACAGTAATGATTTGGTTTAGTTTTCTAAGGAAAATACATGATTGTTTAGCTCGATATAATTGAATTACAATGTAACCTAATATATTGCATTATGTACATTACATGTTTGTAAACACTACATGGATTTCTGCAATAATTACCTATGACATGTAAACTGATTGTCAATCATTATAATAGACAGTTATAATCAATGTGTCTAATAAATACATAAATAATACAAATGTTTAATTCAGGTAACTCCAGAGGGTTCACAAACATTTAATCACAATCATAGAAATAGCAAATGTATCTGGTCAGATAGGCTTAAGTTTAGAAATACTGGTTTAGCACATAAGTTTACCTTCAGCCTGGTCTGACTTTCAATAACTTTAAATTATTGTTGTCTGTTGGTATGATAGCATATTTGCAATGTACTGTTACATTTGTTAAATTTTAAAGTCATGTTTATACATTGTATGCAATAATGTAACTGCTATTTATTTGTTCTGTGAAAGCATGAGAAGTATACATAGTACATTTTGTTGATGGGTTGTATTGTTACTCAGCATTAGGTTCTGATTAGTTCTGATTATAGGAGAAATTATTTTTAATTGCATTTGAATGTAATGATGAACATTTGAAAAAAGTGATCTACAATGTACTGGTTCTGTGCGCTAATATTTGTTTATTAATTAATTAATTATGCTTTAATAATAATAAGTTTAAATGATATTTAAGATACGTTTTGTGTATGCATCCAATGTTGTCATTATGTAAATCAAATAAAACATGTTTCAAAAGTTAATATTGCTTATTTGTAATAGCTTGTTCATGTGTCTCAGGTTCAGATTCATATAACCGAACAGCTTAATCACTGGGAGGTGCACCTCTCAGTGCGTTCTTAGTGCTGGTCCCAAGCATGGATAAAAATAAGGTTGCATCAAGGAAAGGCATTCAAGGAAAAAAGTACAGGTCATTCGCTAAAAAACAAGAACAAGAGAATACAAATTACACAAGATATTGAAATACTTGTCCATACACATATTCAAAGTCCTTTTATATAAAGCAAACAGGAAGTGTGTAACAAAACTGGAGGCCTGTGCAGTGACATGCCACCAGAGAGTCCAGAGTACTTGTTACAAAATCCTGTACCCCTCAAAACTTGCCTAATCAAATTGAGGATTAGCATTGGAGGGACTACAGGGAAAGACAACTAGAATGGCAGTGGCCCCAGAAAACTGGAAAAGTCAGACAAAGGGCCAGGAGAATCAATAATGTCATATGGAAGACTTGCCAAGGCATATGACCCAGAGAGGAATATGAAATGACTGGAGAGCTCACCAAGGAATACAGAGGAACCAAGAGGCCAGTGGGGACAGGGAGACCAACCAGTACAGACAGATGATCCAAACGGTTACTGACATCAGATAAAAAATCAAAAGGCCCGATGGTACAGCCTGTGAGCATATGGGTTGCCGTTCTTCCCCACTGAGGTCGCCACTTTGCCCATTGATGGCATTGAGGCTGCTGCTTTGCTCCTGACATTGCTGAGATTACCACATAAATAATAATGTTTTGATTTTTACATAATAAAATGCTGGTGATACAAAAGTTACTAAACTGTAGGAATCACCCAAGTAAAAAATGTACTTTGTTTTTCAGGAGACACAAAATGCATTGCATTTGCCAGGATCCATTTGTTAACCCATCAAATAATTCTTTCAAGGCCATGGATGAGTTTTTATTTCTGAATAACTGTGAACTGACTTGATGCTGTCACTTTTTTAGGCTGGGGCCTGTTAGCAGTGAAAGCAGCCAATCACAGCTTAACACAATCACCCCTCCCCCAATTTCACATCCAGTAAGATTCACATTTGTGCTTTATTAGTTGCATGACTAGAACTGCCTGAATAAAAAAATTAATAAAATAAATAAATATACAACCCAAATCAGGAAAAGTTGGGACAGCATGGAAAATGCAAATAATAAAAAACACAGAGTTTCTTACATTTACTTTGACTTTTCTTTCATTACAGACAGGATGAACTGAGATAGTTCATGTTTTGTCTTGTCAACTTCATTTCATTTATTAATAAACATCCATTCCTGCATTCAGGCCTGCAACACATTCCAAAAAAGTTGGGACAGTAACGCATTTACAACCCCAAATCAGAAAAGGTGGGAGAGTACGGAAAATGCAAATAAAATGAAAATGCAGTATTCCTTACATTTACTTTGACTTTTATTTGATTGCAGACAGTTTGAACCCAAGATATGTCATGTTTTGTCTGCTTAAATTCATTTCATTTGTTAAATTCCTGCATTTCAGGCCTGCAACACATTCCAAAAAAGTAAGGATGGGGGCAATTTAGGGCTAGTAATGAGGTGAAAACACTAAATAATGATGTGATTCCAAACTGGTGATTGTAATCCTGGTTTGGTACAAAAGCAGCATCCAGGTAAGTTTGAGTCTTTGATGAGCAAAGATGGCCAGAGGATCTCCAGTTTGTCAACAAATGTGTGAGAAAATTATTGAAATGTTTAAAAACAATTTACCTCAAAGAAAGATTGGAGGGTATTTGTATATTTCTCCCTCTACAGTGCATAATATCATTAAACGATTCAAAGAATCACTAGAAATTTCAGTGCGTAAAGGCCAAGGGTACAAGCTTAAGCTAAACGCCCGTGATCTTCGATCCTTCAGATGGCACTGCATCAAGAACCACCACTCAACAATAGCTGATATAACCACATGGGTGAGGAATTACTTTGGCAAACCTTTGTCAAGCACTACAATACAGAGTTACATGCACAAATGCCACTTAAAACTTTAAGGTTTCTTTTTCGCACAGTAAAGGTTTATGTGGCATTTGTGCATGCAACTCCGTATTGTATTTACATAAACAATCAAGTAAATTACAAGTAAATGTCCAGTTCAGGAAATAAGGTAATGTTTTTAACAGAGTTAAATGCTGGGAGTCCCTGCAAGATCAACTTTTCTGTCCAGGAGCATGCTTCATCGGTAAGCTATAAAGAGGGAAGCAAACTCTCTCTCATCAGTTTTTGGGTTAATGTCAAAATCATAATAAATGTTATAGTAAAACAAGAGAGTCTCTGGGCCAAGAGAACATCTGTTATGAGGAGTGCTGTGCCTAGTTTCTTGGATGACAAAAAGTAAACCGGGTCAAAGTTGGGGTTAGGTTAGCACAGGAGACTCATCAAGAGTATGAGAATCTATATGAACTTAAGCCTCTTGTTATGCTCGTTTCTCAGGAACAGCAATGATGTTCCCGGGTCAATTTGACCCGGGGCATTTTTAATTCTCCAAAAGTTTCAGAAACCAAAAAATCCCAATAATCATTGTTTATATCTCATTATTAACTCCATTACTAACTATTTCAATCAATATTTAGTGCAATTTTGTTCTTTGGCTCTCACAGATCATGGTTCAATAAGGACAGTTCATTTGTTTTTAATAAAAAAATGCATTAAAAATGAATGTTAAAACTTTTTAAATGTAAATTTGAACAACCTACATATTAAATACAATAGTTTAACATGTCATTGATATATGTTTAATATAATTTTACATTTGGGATTTTTTTTTTTATGGAGTGATTATAAATTAACCCGAGACACCTCTTCTGTTCAGGGTCAAATTGACCCACTTAAAATCAATATGTATGAGTCATGAGGATATATATTGAAAATAAACTAATATTTCTGTTTTTAAACCAAAAATAACCAAAATAACAAAAAAACTAGATTACCAATATGAACACGGTGCTCAGTAAACACTGTGCAATGTTTAGAACTAGAAATACATTATAAAAAATTACTAGGTGGAACTAAACTTGGTGCATGTATGTGCATCTACACAGCACATGAGTGACATGTAATGACAGCATGCTTTGTGCAAATGAATTTTACACATTTTACACAGGTCATACTTGTCTTTACATCATCAGATGACGTCCAAAAACTCCTGGGCTGACAGCCGTTTAATTCGGTTGCTCATTTTGTAAAGCTCTGACAGAGAGTATTTGTAGCTGCAGTGTGTAATTCTGATATGACTCCCTTGCAGAGAATCTTTATACACTATATTGCCAAAAGTATTCACTCACCCATCCAAATCATTGAATTCAGGTGTTCCAATCACTTACATGACCACAGGTGTATAAAACCACGCACCTAGGCATGCAGACTGCTTCTACAAACATTAGTGAAAGAATGGGTTGCTCTCAGGAGCTCAGTGAATTCCAGCGTGGTACTGTGATAGGATGCCACCTGTGCAACAAGTCCAGTCATGAAATTTCCACACTACTAAATATTCCACAGTCGACTGTCAGTGGTATTATAACAAAGTGGAAGCGATTGGGAATGACAGCAACTCAGCCATGAAGTGGTAGGCCACGTAAAATGACAGAGCGGGTCAGCGGATGCTGAGGCGCATAGTGTGCAGAGGTCGCCAACTTTCTGCAGAGTCAATCACTACAGACCTCCAAACTTCATGTGGCCTTCAGATTATATGGCCTCCAAGAACAGTGTGTAGAGAGCTTCATGGAATGGGTTTCCATGGCCGAGCAGCTGCATCCAAGCGCTACATCACCAAGCGCAATGCAAAGCGTCAGATGCAGTGGTGTAAAGCACGCCGCCACTGGACTCTAGAGCAGTGAAGACGTGTTCTCTGGAGTGATGAATCACGCTTCTCCGTCTGACAATCTGATGGACGAGTCTGGGTTTGGCGGTTGCCAGGAGAACGGTACTTGTCTGACTGCATTGTGCCAAGTGTAAAGTTTGGTGGAGGGGGCAAAATGAAGGCAGACAAGCGAATACTTTTGGCAATATAGTGTATGTTTTGCCCCTCCTCTACTGAGTGCACACAGAAACAGTCATAACAAAACCTGCATTCTCGCACATTACCAAAGAGATCAAGAGAATAAAGAGGGTGTGTGTGCGCAAGGTGTGTGTGTGTGCTCGTGCGCAGGGTGTGTGCGTGTGGGGGGGGGGGGTGATTTGGGTAAAATATGTCTCACATTTGCAAAGAAATAAATAGTAATTGACACTTCTGACCCCTTTTAGGCTCCATTTTGATGGCCGGGTCAAATTGACCCGAACAGCATCGATGTAATATAAACGTGCAGGGGGGTGTTGCAAATATGTGAAATGAACCATTTTTATTTTACATGTTGATTTTACTGATTAAGCCAAGCAGAAGAAGTTTCATCCAGAAAAAATATTTTTAACTATATTTTTTATAGTTTGAAACCTTAAGATGGGTCAATTTGACCCATAACATAACAGGAGGGTTAATTAAAAATACCAGTAAAAATCCAGGAAACATTACAGCCCACAAAAGGTAATAACATCCAGGCAAAAACTACAAAACAAAGTCTAACAGCATAATCAAATGAACAGTTCATGCCATGCACAGAATAAGATCTATAATGCTAGAAAACAAGGCTCAGAACAGGGTTTGGCAGCACCATGAGCACGTGCAAACAGAGTCCTTTTACTGGAACAAATAGAGAGTGACAGAACGAGAAAGACATAGTTACCCTCTGGGGGCCTAGCATTACAATGACATGCAGCCAGAGACCAGAGTGCTAGTTGTTATTATTATTATTATTATTATTATTATTTTGTTGTTGTTAATTAATAGCAAGTAACTGTGCATAAAATAAGTTATATAAGTTATTATTAAATAATTTATTATTACATTATTATTAAGTCCCACCAGCTCTTTATGGAAGGAAACATGCTTTTAAAATATAAAACACTGTCTACTGTGGAGAATAAAGGAGGCTTTGTGATGTTTTTGGATTGCTTTATTGCTTAAAATCTAATCAAAGTTTTTTTGTCACAAACATAGTCATACACTGTGAAATGCTAAGTGAAATGCTTTGATAACTGTCCAGTCACATGAGCAATAAAGTATAATAATAATAATAATAATAATAATAAAGGACACTAAATATACACAAATACAATTTTTCTTAATTGTTTGGGACTGAGGATAATGCAATTTGTTGCAGTAAAAGTGAGATTTTTTCTAAATTGTCCTCCTCATAATGTGCCATACATTTTCAATAAGAGACAGATTTGGACTGCAGGCAGGCCAGTCAAGCATGCACTCACCCTTTGTCTTCAAAGACACAATGTACTGTATAGAATGCATAATAAGACCTTGCATTTTCTATATACCCAAGAACTTCCCTGGAAAGGACATTGTCTTGATGGCAGCATATGTCACGCTATAATTGTAATACATGCCTCCATGTCACTACACTTATGCATGTCGCCCATGCCAAGGACACTGATGCACCCATGTACCATCACAGATGTTGGCTTTTGCACTTTTTTCTGATAGTCTGGAATAGTCTGAAATATACTTTTAGTCTTTGTCCATTTTTTTCTGCTTTTTTCAAGCTAAATCTTGGACTTTAACTGTCTTTCAGTCTAATTAAGCTGAGCTTGGGCCAAAAAAAACTCAATGGCATTCCGCATAGAACATATTTATGGATTTCTCTGTGCATACTGTGCATTTGTTGATGCAGCAGGAAGTGGAGTGAAGTGACAAATATAGCCACATAAGCTTGGGAAAACTATTATCTCAGTTGTATTATGGTCTCTTATGCAATAGCACTGGAGGACTCAAAAGTCACTACCATTCCACAGTAGTTTTGGGAGTTGCCATACACGAACTCACAATCCTCGGAATTCCCTGGAATTTTTCACAATCTTATCTAAGGTAATGTAACAGGGTACTGCATGTCTTACCCCACAGGTGCCTAGTGCAGCCCCACACCTGCAATAAAAAAAAGAATGAACCCAATTGCAGATTACTTAGCCAAGATGGAGCAATAATGTGGCTAAAGAACCATGAAGGAAATAATACCTAAACTCATAAATGACTAAAAGAGCCACAAAAGAAAACAAATCACTGACTCAAAGCATAAAAACTAACAGGAACACAGAGAATCAATCAACAGGGTGTAATCATCTAAACCCCTTACACAGAATACACAAAGAACAAATACTGAGGAGTGAGGCTGCCAATATTATCAGCTACCTGATCCACCAGCAAGTGACAATCCAAGCTTAGGAGAAGGGATACAAAAAAATGCTCACAAAGCGGGCCGGTGGAAGAAGCAGGTCCTTGAGTCTGACCTTTAGACTGGTGTAAAAGACTGCAGATGAAGCCAGGCAGGTCCTTGAGTCCGACCTTAAGCCCAGCGTATTGATTTCAAACACAAGTACAAGCACAATCAAAAAATGAACAGGAAGGGACCTGTTGGGTCATTAGGCTTGTATATAAAGGGCCCACACTGGCTGAAGTGGATAATGGTACGTTACGGCCTATATGGCAGGTGGACACATTACAGGTAGATGGTGAAAGACCTAAATTATTTACAGTCTTGCATTGAGAAATGTTCTTTTCAAATAGACTGAAAATTTCCTCACAAAGTTTGGCACAAAGTGGTGAGCCATGGCCCATCTTTGTTTGTAAAGAGTGAGCCTTTGATGGATCCTACTTTTACACCCAATGATTATACCTGTTACCAATTTACTTGCTTATTGTGGGAAAAGGTGTAACTTGAATATCTTATAAACTTTTCACACTTGTCTAACAATTTTTGAGTATGTTGAAGGCATCAAATTATTTGTTTTTGTTTTCCTAGTAGTGTTATCATTTAAATAAAGCTTTTATGATTCTTGTAATTTTTACAATTTTCTTGTAATTTCTTGTAATGTCAAAGATTCTTGTAATTATTGCACTTTTTAAATTATTCCAAGATTTGGGAGATGCGGTTTGTATTTACCATTACTATGCCAAGTAATTAATCTAATCTAATAATTCTCTTGGTCCTTCATCTTTTGTCTAATTGTTGCACCTCATAAAAAAAAAAGAATGTAGGTAATACATACTAGAACGACTATAAGAATATGAAAATTACAATTAAATGGTCCAGTCACATGAGCAATAATGTAGGATAATAATAATAAAGAACACGAAATATACACAAATATAGAAAATCTATCTATCTTTATATCTACAGTGGTACCTTGTAACTCAATGTCCACAAAACTCAAAATCTTTGAAACTCAACACCCTTCGTCGAGACATTTATACCCTTAAACTCAACGTTTCCCTTAAACTCAACCTGTGTGCGACTGCTGCTTTGTTCAGCGCATGGCCTGAGTAGTGTGGTAAAACGCCATGCGAATATGAGATGAATCTGCATTTGTGTGGAACAACCGTCAAATCCACTCTGAAAGCTCCACATGTATCTGTGTTCAACTGGATTTTTCTCCTATTTCACTTTTAAAATTGTGTTATAGCTCAGGGTTCTGAGAAATTGTAAGAATCATCTTTTCGGAGAGTCTAAAACACTTATAATTAAAAGAATAATGTAACTTAATGTATTAAAAGAACGACAAAGGTAAAGTGCAGGTTTTATTGTATTTTTGATTGATTTTTAACTGTTTTAATTGTATTTCAGTGTTTTTCATATTATACTTGTGTTATTTTTTAGTGTATAAGTGTCAAAAACAACCCCTTTGTTTTACATAAACCTAACATATATGAAGTTCCACGGGACCATGGAACGCATTAACAGGTTTCCTGTTTGTCAATTCTTGCCTTACACATCTTTACACATCTTCAGCTGCTCAAAAGACCATAGCTGACATTGTCCAATTCTCTTTTTCAAAATGTGCCATCCATTTTAATAGGCGACAGATCTGGACTGCAGGCAGGCCAGTCAAGCACTCACACCCTTTGTGTCTACAAAGACACAATGCACTGTATAGAGTGCATAATAAGACCTTGCATTTTCTAAATAACCAAGAACTTCCCGGGAAAGGACATTGTCTTGATGCCAGCATGTGCCACTATAATCACAATACATGCCTCTGTGTCACTACACATATGCAAGTCGCCCATGCCAAGGACACTGATGCACCTACACTGATCAGCCATAATATTAAAAACCACCTCCTTGTTTCAACACTCACTGTCCATTTTATCAGCTCCACTTACCATATAGAAGCACTTTGTAGTTCTACAATTACTGACTGTAGTCCATCTGTCTCTGCTTTGTTAGCCCCCTTTCATGTTGTTCTTCAATGGTCAGGACCTCCACAGGACCACCACAGAGCAGGTACTATTTGGGTGGTGGATCATTCTCAGCACTGCAGTGACACTGACGTGGTGGTGTGTTAGTGTGTGTTGTACTGGTATAAGTGGATCAGACACAGCAGCGCTGCTGAAGTTTTTAAATATGTCCACTCACTGTCCATTCTATTAGACACTCCTACCTAGTTGGTCTACCCTGTAGATGTAAAGTCAGAGACGATAGCTCATCTATTGCTACTGTTTGAGTTGGTCATCTTCTAGACCTTCATCAGTGGTCACAGGACACTGCCCACGGAGCGCTGTTGGCAGGATATTTTTGGTTGGTGGACTATTCTCAGTCCAGCAGTGACAGTGAGGTGTTTAAAAACTCCATCAGTGCTGCTGTCTTATCCACTCATACCAGCACAACACACACTAACACACCACCACCATGTCAGTGTCACTGCAGTGCTGAGAATGATCCACCACCCAAATAATACCTGCTCTGTAGTGGTCCTGTGGGGGTCCTGACCATTGAAGAACAGGGTGAAAGGAGGTCAAAAAAGGTATATAGAGAAACAAATAGACTACAGTCAGCAACTGTAGAACTACAAAGAGCTTCTATATGGTAAGTGGAGCTGATAAAATGGACAGTGTGTAAAAACAAGGAGGTGGTTTTAATGTTATGGCTGATCGGTGTATGTACCATCACAGATGTTGGCTGTGTGTGTGTGTTATCAGTTCACATAGAGCAGAATGTATCTCCGGGTAACAGCTAATGTAAAGCTGCACTAGTTCCTGTTGTGAATGAACCAATAATGATGACGATACCCCGGCTGTGTGTGTGTGCTGTATGATCATTGGTGCAGATCTAGCATTGTGTGCTTTGATTGGTTCAGCTCTCGTTACCCATGTGTACTGGCTGTTACTCTGTAGTAGCCTGCACAGAATCATGGCACAGTTAAACGTATTAAAGATCTTAGCATTTGTATTGACGTTATCGTTAATTGCACATTGCGCTGATGAGATTTTGGTCGGCTGTGGCGGGTTTGTGAAATCAGATGTTGAGATCGATTATTCACTGGTCGAGGTGAGTGATTATTTGACACAGTAAGCAGCCGGTTAGCTAGTGTGTTAGCTTGCTGTAGAGATACTATCAGTTCCGGGCTGATCTGTACAGTTGATGGGATTTCTTCATCTTCTCTCCATGGTTCCATATAATCAAACTAATTACTTCTTTGTATCTGTTTTATATGCAAACTGTCAGCTTAGCATGTGGATAGTAATAGGTAATCAAGCAGTGTTAAATCAAACTATGCATTCACATTATTTATCTAGCAATATATAATCCAGACTAATTAGATTTTTACTCAGTGTTAGTATTATAAGATTAAACCTCTTTGATGATGTATGGTCTCATTGCCCCATATAGGGTTTTCATTGGTTCATTTTCAGTAATCATTAGTATCCTGATCAGGGTTGCACTAGGTCTAGACCAGGGGGTTATAATCTTATTCACAGAGAACCAGTGTGGGGAAGGGTTTTAATCCCAACCAATCACAAGCACTGCTTCCACCTGTTTAATTGGTTAGTCTTGTTCTGTAAACACCTGAACAGTTCTATCAGGTAAAAACAGACTACTTTGGTCTAGAGTTTACCCTAAAAACACTGTCATAACATAAGTCAAGGGCATTTTATAGTAGCCAATCCATACTAGGGGTGGGCGATAAAGTGCTTGGAAATCGCAGCCACAGGCCCAGAATCATTGCCTCTGTTAGCTACTTAAAAGACTCTGTCTCTGCCAGCTTCTTTTTTTTTTTTTTTTTTTTTTAACTAATCCTGCTAAATGTTGTACTGGGTGCAGTGTAACTCAGAAACACACGTTGTCAGTCAACTGCAAGGCATCACACACTTACCTTTTCACTCATTCACACCCTGGGCATTTTTTAAAGATACCCATTCACATTTTGCATGTTTTTGGGAGGTGAAAAAAAATCTGAGTATACACAGAGAATATACCACACTTCCTGCAGACACTGACAGACATAAAAGATAAGAATAAAACCCAGGTCCTTGGGAATAGTGTTGTTGTGCAGCAGCTATAAAGCTTTAACAGGCATTTAAAAAGCCTAAACCTTTTAGTTTCTCCAATGTAAATGTAATTTTTGACAATAATTGTTCCTGTAAATAGCACAGCTCTAAATAAGTACTAAATAACATTTCGAACATACATGTTGTGTGTTCTTAATAATACTTGTTTTTTGACAAGGTGTTTGGATTTGTCCAAAACAAGATAGGGACCTTAGATAAATGCAGAAAATGAAAAGAAACAGTAGGTATGGATCAGGTCTCAATTTATATTAGATTATACTTAGGGCTGTCGCAGTGAAAAAATTTCCCCTTGCAGTATTCAGCCTGTCTCAATACCGCGGTATGCGGTAATATCGCAAATTTTTTTGTTTTTGAAAATTACTTAATTTATCTGGATTTTAGAGCTATATAAACAAGCTTTATTGTTAGGCCACGATTCGGTATATTATTGCTTTATAATGACAAAGATGAGACAGCTTTAAGACCAATGAAATGCGTGTTTATTGTTAAATACAGAACAGAGCAGGGATGCGCGTCTTTTCTCTATTAAAAAAAGGTTTAAATTAAGCTTCTAGCCTGGGCTAGATATACAGTGTGAAACGAAAAAAAAGTGTTTAGGCTAAATATTTTAAATGCACATCTAATCAAAATATGGTAAAAAAAAAAAAATAGAATAAAGTCTGTAAGGGTTTAAACCTGCGTTATCATGCGCACTAGAAGAACCAACATGTTCACCTGATGTGGTTTAGAGAGGATCTGAGTGGGGTAGCGATGTTCCCCTCGGCACTAAAACTCTCTCTGATGGTGCTCGTTACAGTAATACACGTGTACTGTACCTGCATGCGACTTTAGAAAGCAGAGGAAAACTAGCCTGGTTATTAATGCACCACTATTAACCTTCTATTTAGTAGCTATAATTAACATAACAATATATACTACATTTTAAGTTAATATTCGTTTCAATACATTTTTATTCAATGAAAACCCAGCTAACAATTTTTGGTTCCCAGAACGTTCCGGGAACGTTAGTTTTTGGTTCCCAGAACGTTCTGGGAACGGATCATTTTGGTTGCCCTTTGGTTCCCCAGGAAAGTTTTCTTTACGGAAATAGAACGTTCCCGTTTGGTTGTGCATTATAGTTGTGGGAACGTTCCCCTAACGTTCCCGTAACCTTAAAATTATTGAAACCTTAAGGGAACCTTGTACTAACCTTTAAATTATTGAAACCTTAAGGGAACCTTGTACTAACCTTTAAATTATTGAAACCTTAAGGGAACCTTGTACTAACCTTTAAATTATTGAAAACTTTAGACAACCTTGCAATAACACTCCGGTAACACCGGCAGACCGTGTCGGCTCTGACTCTTTTTGAATGACTGCCCAGAATCGGGCCAAATACACTGGCCCAAATCCGGATGCCAGATCTCCGCCGACTCTCCCATAACTGGGCCGGAATAGCCCCCGAAACAATACGATACCATTTATTTACCGTTTTCTTCTCCTTTCACATCCTCAGATAAAATAGTAGATTTATGCTACAGATTAACTACAGATTGTGCAGCAGAAAGTATTTTATTAAGATAATTGCAGCAAGTAGTGTAATAATAATCATCAGAATATTATAAATAAGACCAATTACAAAAGCAAACCAAAATGACAGCTATATAAATACTATATGTAGAAAATAACATATTGCACACACACACATACAGTATATATATATATATTAGGGCTGTCAAACGATTAAAATTTTTAATCGCGATTAATCTCAGAATTTCATATAGTTAATCGCGATTAATCGCATTAAAAAAAATATGTGTAAATGTTATAGAAAACAAGGATTTTTATGTGAAATGTTACAATTAAAATGGTGAACACATTTTATGCTAAATGTACTGATGTTAAAAACTGCTGGGACAAGAGAAAACTGTAAGGGAGTTTTATTCCCTCACATACTAGGCAGTAAATGTCAGATTGTAGTTTAGAATTTCTCCATCAGCAAACATTGTAGATCAGTGGTGCTTTAGGTGGGATAAGGCGTAGTTATTGTAACAGACTTTTCTGTGGTTGTATTGTGACAATGGTTTGATGGCCGTTTCTACACGAAGTGAGTGTGTTTTGACCCTTTGGGGCTTCCATAGTGCATGGACTAACGTGCTTGACTCAGCTTTCCGGTATTTGGTACCTTAACAGAATAAGTTAATAAAAGTGTTCTGCTCCCGACAACTTGTGAATACAGCGTGTATTTATTTCTTTATAAGTGCATCACTACAACGCTCGGTTACATTATGTTTTTTAATGTCGGACTTGCCACCGTTTTTCATTTGCGGTTTGTTAACATAATGTAACCGAGCGTTGTAGTTCTACCAGTCAAGTCTCAACATTAACTAGAATTTGCGTTAACGGCACTATTATTTTTAATCGCGTTAAATTGAAATCGCGTTAATGCGTTATTATCGCGTTAACTTCGACAGCCCTAATATATATATATATATATATATATATATATATATATATATATATATATATACAGTGTATCACGAAAGTGAGTACACCCCTCACATTTCTGCAAATATTTCATTATATCTTTTCATGGGGCAACACTATAGACATGAAACTTGGATATAACTTAGAGTAGTCAGTGTACAACTTGTATAGCAGTGTAGATTTACTGTCTTCTGAAAATAACTCAACACACAGCCATTAATGTCTAAATGGCTGGCAACATAAGTGAGTACACCCCACAGTGAACATGTCCAAATTGTGCCCAAAGTGTCAATATTTTGTGTGACCACCATTATTATCACTGCCTTAACCCTCCTGGGCATGGAATTCACCAGAGCTGCACAGGTTGCTACTGGAATCCTCTTCCACTCCTCCGTGATGACATCACGGAGCTAGTGGATGTTAGACACCTTAAACTCCTCCACCTTATACTTGAGGATGCGCCACAGGTGCTCAATTGGGTTTAGTCCATCACCTTTACCTTCAGCTTCCTCAGCAAGGCAGTTGTCATCTTGGAGGTTGTGTTTGGGGTCGTTATCCTGTTGGAAAACTGCCATGAGGCCCTGTTTTTGAAGGAAGGGGATCATGCTCTGTTTCAGAATGTCACAGTACATGTTGGAATTCATGTTTCCCTCAATGAACTGCAGCTCCCCAGTGACAGCAACACTCATGCAGCCCAAGACCATGATGCTACCACCACCATGCTAGACTGTAGGTAAGATACAGTTGTCTTGGTACTTCTCACCAGGGCGCCGCCACACATGCTGGACACCATCTGAGCCAAACAAGTTTATCTTGGTCTCGTCAGACCACAGGGCATTCCAGTAATCCATGTTCTTGGACTGCTTGTCTTCAGCAAACTGTTTGCTGGCTTTCTTGTGCGTCAGCTTCCTTCTGGGATGACGACCATGCAGACCGAGTTGATGCAGTGTGCGGCGTATGGTCTGAGCACTGACAGGCTGACCTCCCACGTCTTCAACCTCTGCAGCAATGCTGGCAGCACTCATGTGTCTATTTTTTAAAGCCAACCTCTGGATATGACGCCGAACACGTGGACTCAACTTCTTTGGTCGACCCTGGCGAAGCCTGTTCCGAGTGGAACCTGTCCTGGAAAACCGCTGTATGACCTTGGCCACCATGCTGTAGCTCAGTTTCAGGGTGTTAGCAATCTTCTTATAGCCCAGGCCATCTTTGTGGAGAGCAACAATTCTATTTCTCACATCCTCAGAGAGTTCTTTGCCATGAGGTGCCATGTTGAATATCCAGTGGCCAGTATGAGAGAATTGTACCCAAAACACCAAATTTAACAGCCCTGCTCCCCATTTACACCTGGGACCTTGACACATGACACCAGGGAGGGACAACGACACATTTGGGCACAATTTGGACATGTTCACTGTGGGGTGTACTCACTTATGTTGCCAGCTATTTAGACATTAATGGCTGTGTGTTGAGTTATTTTCAGAAGACAGTAAATCTACACTGCTATACAAGCTGTACACTGACTACTCCAAGTTATATCCAAGTTTCATGTCTATAGTGTTGTCCCATGAAAAGATATAATGAAATATTTGCAGAAATGTGAGGGGTGTACTCACTTTCGTGATACACTGTATATATATATATATATATACAGTATATATATATATATATATATATATATATATATATATATATAAACAATATAAAGAAGTACTGTTTGTTTGTTCGTTTATCAGGATTTTAACCTCATAACACAAGATTCATCAGTTCACAAGGTTAAATCGAACACAGTCATGAACAAGTTAGTGTCTCCAATTCACCTCACTTGCATATCTTTGGACTGTGGGAGGGAGCCGGAGCACCCGGATGAAACCTACGCGGACATGGGGAGAACATGCAAACAACACAGAAATGACCCAGACCACCCCACCTGGGGATCGAACCCAGAACCTTCTTGCTGGATCTTGTGACCTTGGCTGATGATCTACACCGGCTGTTAGATGCTGCAGAGTAGTGTTTATAGTTTTTACTCATGTATGAGAGGTGAAATAAGCAAATGTGGCTCAGTGATGGTAGTGGACACTTGAATATCTACAAAAAATACAAGGGACAATCTTTGGGTTATAAAATTATATACGATCAGCCATAACATTAAAACCACCTCCTTGTATGTATACTCTTTTTCTATCAGCTCCACTAACCATATAGTTTACTAACCATTTACTGACTTTCCCTATGGGATTAATAAAGTTATCTATCTATAGGTGCACTTTGTAGCTCTACAGTTCCACTGTCGCTTTTTATGCTTATCTATGCTGAAAACACATTGAGCCGTGTCAATTCGAAATGTAAAAATTCAATTAATCACCACATAGATACGTTAAAAGCGCTTCATTAAACTTCCCTGACGCATTGTGCAATGTCAGTTTTAACAAAGTATTATGAATGTAGAAAATCAATTAAACACCACATACATGAGTTTAAAGCGTTTCTTTAAACTTTTCTGTAAATCTTTTCTGTTAATGTTATCCACAGTATTCAATGAACTTTATTATATTCGATAATTTAGCAGCTGTTGTCTAATGCTAGAAACTGTTAGCCTTTTAGCTAACGTTACCTGAAGTGTTTCAGTTCAGACCACCAGTTAACCTAAAACTCACTAGATAACATTACCTAACAGTTTCCATTTCCAAATTACTCTCTATCTTTATCCAGAACTCATTAATAGACTTTCTGCTTACATTTTACTAAGTAAAAAGTTGTTAAGATTAAACGTTTATTTACCTCATACGAACGAACGATTCCTCATTTTCAACGGCTCGCGTCGCACTGTTGCCATGGTGACGCTGTTCAACATGGGCCAGATGATTGTGCTAGCTGGGTTAACTTAGAAACCTTCCGGGAACGTTACTGGAACGATACTTTATACACATAAGAAATAAAACCTTATACAAGCTTTAACTAATGTTCTCAGTTAGTTCTCATAAAACCATGAGAGAACGTTAGGTTTCATAGTTTTATAGTTGGTACTTGTAAGTAAAGGTTGATCTACATGGACCGTCTCAAGCAAAAGGCTGTTTTTTTTTTTTTTGTTCCTACTAAAAAACTTTAAAGATCGTAAGAAAACCTTCCGGGAACGTTACTGGAACGTTACTTTAAACACATAAGAAAGAAAACCTTAAGGCAACTTTTAGATAACGTTCTCTGTTAGTTTTCATAAAACCATGAGAGAACGTTAGGTTTCATAGTTCCCGGAACGTTCCGGGAACAGCGCTGATTTTTTAACGAAAATAGAACGTTACCATAACGTTATGGGATGGTTCCCTAAAAATAACCATAGGGGAACCAAAAGCTAACGTTACGGGAACGTTCTGTGTTAGCTGGGAAAATACATTTAAATCATTCCAGCAAGCCAGCAAGAGAATATTTGCAAGCTGCAATGCCATATTAACCGTCATTAAGTGTTTTAGTACGCCAAGGCTGTTTAAATATAGTTTAAATTACAAGTATTTATTGAGTGTGAACTCAATTTAATCATTAATAAGCTTGCCTATAATTCCTGTTGCCATTGTTTACATCTTAAAACACAAAGCCTGACACTCAGCAGCAACGCATGCGAACATGTTGCGGGAAAATGTCGCTCTTAGCTCATTTTCATTATGAATTTATTTAACATTTATTACGCCCGAAGGTAACATCGGCGGTGTTGCGGTTGCTTGGCATGCCCTGCGGTTGGCTGGTCTATACCGCGATATTTCAAAATTGCGGTTAGCGCGACAGCCCTAATTATACTACACATACTCCTTTATTTAGCATTCTTTGCAGACTGACTAGGTAAAAAACACTTTAATCCGCCTCTGCTAAAACATGCATGCTGCTAAAACATAGAAAAAATACAAATGCTACAGACATGATTCTCTATCATGATTCATGCTAATTTTTTACTCGGTTAATTTGACTTTTAGTCGAAATTAAATAGTAAAAGTTGTTTGTGTTGTATGTTTATGCTGTGTCATATTTAAGCAACAGGTTTGGGTGCATTATTTTTTGATTGCTTAGTTACAAACTTTATATCCACATGGAGATGGTACATTTTCTCCTGTTGGTGTAGGCCTGTCACAGTGAATGCATTTTAGCTAAGAATTAACTATCCTCAAAGCTGATCATTGTATTGGGTAATTTGTTTGAGATTTTTTTTTTATTCACGTTTTGTAAATTTGTTACCTTGTTAAAAATTATATAACAGTGGTTATATGAGCATTGGTACTTTAAACCTGGAATCTCTATTTATATTAATTTAATAAAATTCAGATAAATTACTTAAACAATGTTTTGGTAATATATGTCTAACATATTATTCCTTGGAATTCTTTCACAATTTTTGGATTGTTTGTTATACCAATAACTATCACATAACTTAGCTTGAAATTTTTCCCTTTTTCCACCAGATTAAGCTGTACACTAAACAAGGCTCCCTGAAGTACCAGACGGACTGTGCCCCCATCAATGGCTATTTTATGATCCCGCTTTATGACAAGGTACAGTACTACAAACGGTTGGGTTGTTGCTAATATTATGCTGTTTCATATTTATAGAATGTTTATGAACTGCATGCGTCAGTTTAACTTTTTATGTGGGTAAATTACAGCACTTAATGGAGATTAACATTTGTAGCCAATTAAAGCTGCATTAAAACTGTGTGGACAAATGAATAAATCAGGCATCATGAAAGATTCCCTGGTTTTACTGACTTTGTTTCTGGGCTGTTTAATTTCTACTAGCCACATGAAGTAATGACATGCTATGCCAATAGCCAGTTGTTTTCAGTTGTTAACCAAAGGAAAAATGCTTTTGTTGGATATTATCTTAGATGGTACATGCTGAAATTGGATTACTTACTCTGTATGGCCAAATATTTGTGGACATTCCATCTAATTACTCAGTTTATGCATTTTGGGCACACCAGTTGCTAACAGATAATAAATTATTAACTTTGTGGCAATAAATTAGGGAAGTTTTTTAGTTCCAGCATGACCATGTGCCTGTGCATATATTGAGGTCCATACAAACATGGTTTGATTTTATTTTTTTATTTTTTAGTTTGTTGTGGAGTAATAGTGCTGATAGTTTAGCTTTATGCTACTGTATTATTTTAACCATAAGTGAAGTAATAACAATAAAAGTAAAATGGTTTTAATACATTTGTTTATGTTTTACAGGGTGACTTTGTCCTCAAAATAGAACCACCTCAGGGATGGAGCTTTGGTAAGAATATTTTTATTTTTCTGGTAACAGCTGTAATGATTGCTGTAGTTTAATCGTAATTCCATTGCTTTGTTTATAGCAGACCATTATTTCTTTAAAAAAGATTAAAGAAATAATTAAAGAGGAAATATGTATATAAAATGCGTTGAATACATTTTGTTTATAAGAATGTCAACAGGGTATAGTTCTGACCTGATTTTGGTAAAATATATAAGTTTTTCTTTTCTTATCAAAAACAACTTCAGTAAAATAGTAGATTGTTCAGTTTTTCTTTAGTAAAATAGTAGATTGTTCAGTTTTTCTTTAGTAAAATAGTAGATTGTTCAGTTTAAGATATACCATAAAGACATTTTTGTTAACCTTTTTACCCAACTTTTTTCAAACTTCCAGTATTTTTTTTTCATGCTTTAATCTACTCTTGACTTCTTTCACAGAGCCAATCACTGTGGACCTTCATGTAGATGGTCTTACTGATGTCTGCACCAAGGAGCAGGACATTAACTTTTTCTTCACTGGATTTTCTGTGATAGGAAAGGTAGGAAACACATACTCGAGTGCTGTTCTGATAACTGTATCCAGGTACAGCCAGATTAAACATTGTTCCTTTTCCTCAGGTGCTAAGTAAAGGTCATGAGGAAGGTCCAGCAGGAGTTGAGGTCAGCCTCAGGAATGCCGAAAAGGATGAAACATTTCAGACTGTGTTTACACAGCCAGCAGGACAGTACGTTTATTTCACTTTCATGCCATTTCTATGGTATCTGCACAGTGTGTAATCTGTGTAAATAAATTTGGTCCAGTTAAATAGATCTGACATGCTGATTTTCCTGGTTTACAGGTACACTTTTACAAAAGTACTTCCTGGAAATTATGACATCAGGGCAGTTCATGCATCGTGGACCCTGGAGAAGGTAAACTATAGCAACTTGTAACACAAGTTCATAGCTTGGCTAAAAATTAGTCTTTATTTGGGTTAATTGAGCATAATGACTATTGCAGAAACCATACATCCTACTACTAATGAAACAGATTTTGTTACAATAAATGTTTATTTAAAATGTGATGCTTTGTTATTTACCATTAATTATTGACTACACTATGGTGCTAGTATGGCTCTCAGAATGACTGTACTGTATATATAATATGTAATATGTTATTTATATTAGTTTCAGTGATCTTGCTGACTGCAATTATTTGTCTAATTTCATAAGTGTTGATGCACAGACAAACACTAGGTTAGATTTGCAGTGCAATCTCTGTTTAATCATAATGTAATCATTTTTGCTCTTTTGAATGATCCTTTTGTTTTAAAGTTATTGTATCGTTTATCAGCTAATATTAATATTTCAAAGCATGCTTTTGGCATTGGGGTGTAAATATGGACATATATTAAATTTGTTACAGTGTCAAAGTAACATTGTTACAAAACCAAATTCACACCGGATGCGTCAGTAAAGGAGTGTGAGGCAAATCAAGTGTCGCATAGAAAAATAGTCAATCCGCACTGTATGTAGCTGTGTTGCCTCTATGCAACTGACAGCAAGCCCAAAAACAAATAATCTTTGTTTCCCTATGTTGGAGCAACATGAGGATCATAATGTACAAACAGATTTTATTTTAAATATAATTCATAGCGTATAGAAAGTAAAGTTGTGTTTTGGTTTTTTTTTGTTTGTTTTTTTCCATTTAAAATAAAGATCACAATCGTGGTTGTTCAATACCCTGTGCAGTTCACAATAAAAGGAATGCAAGCACAGTTTTGGAAGCACAGTTTTTGCAGGCTGTTGACTGGGTTTTTGACTTAAAAGTCAGCTTGTTCTGTATCTGGCAGTACAGAACAATGGAGCCTGGCGTGCTTCTCCGTACGCAATACAGCTTTTTGTGGGAACCCAACACTGGCATGTGATAAGCAGCCACAACTTGTGTAGAAGGGAGTGTGTGGTGATCCACCTCTTCTTGATTATATAAGAGGTTGTACAATCAGCAGTTAAACATATTTAAAATAAAAGCTTAATTGTAGGAATAGTATGTGTATCTGGTCATAAGCCATAAGTTCACATTTTGATTAGTCCCAGGACTCTACAGGCCTATCCAAATTCATTCTGGAGTATTCCAGTTGACCCTGTCTGTGGTTCTTTATCAAAAGTGCCATGTGTTGTGGAGTCCAGCCTAGAAATCCTAGGGTTTTAAGTGATCATCTTAAAACACATTTGTCCCAGCCTTTATCAGGTCACCCTGTAGGTCTTGCAGTAACACTGGGGGCTTTCTTCACTGTCCTGTTGAGATTGCTAAGACCTTTCCCAAAAAATCTAATATGTAAGAACAAGATTAGATGAGTATATAGTAATGACCACAGTACACATGTAGAGATGACAAGGTAAGAAGAATTTGGAGTGCTCTCTTCATTTTTGCTCCAGAACTCTATATCTGTGAATATATAAACAGGAGAATAAATTAGTTGTTTGTACCTTCAGCCGTTTTTCATGAACTTACAATAAATACAGGCTAAATGTCTAAACCAGTCAGTCGATAGTCCACATATTCAGGATTTGGTAGTCCAAGATTTGCTAAATAAATCACATAAACGCTTTACGTAAGTATAAAAAGAACCTATGAGTATTTTCCTAAAAGCTATATTCTGTATGTTTGGACCATAAGGACCTGTATTACAGATATCAGTTTAACTGAAATGAGGGCTTTCTGCTGTTTTAACAGAGCTCAACCTCTGTGGTGGTATCGAATGCGAATGCTCCAGCTGTAGCTCCGCTGGTGGTTAAAGGCTATGACGTCTCTGGTGAGGTGCAGAGTGATGGTGAACCTATGAAGGAGGTTAACTTTCTTCTCTACTCCGCTACCATTCCAGGAGAGGTAAACACGTAGTTTGGTGATTTGCTCATTTGTACAGTGATCATTTTCCAGTGTTGTTAATGCACTGTTTAAAACCATTGCTGTGTTTTAAAGCTAAATAGTGTCGAAGTCTGCTTCTCTTTTCTCTAGGAAATTAGTGGATGTAGTACAGCTCCTATAGATGGAGCCATGTTGGGTGACTCGTCATTGGTGTATCTATGTAGTGCACAGTCCCGTGAGGATGGCATCTTCTCTTTTCCCTCTCTGCCCAGTGGAAAATACACCGTGGTAAGACCATCTTTCTATTTAGTATTTGTTGTTAACATACAGACCAGTCATGTATGACATTTACTAAGGCGTTTAACTGAGGCTTTTTAAAATCCCAGGTTCCGTATTACAGAGGAGAAAGAATCACTTTTGACGTTGCTCCATCCCGGCTAGATTTTCAAGTCGAGCACAATAGTTTGAAGTTAGAGGTAAGGCTACTATTATTACTTATTTTTATTAGTTTTTCTTATTTGGATTACTTTGAAGTGTGGTGTTGGTTGCTATTAGCAGCAGTATTTAAACATCATGTTTTACCACAGCTTTATCCTGGTCAGGGTTGCAGTGGGTCAGTTTTCCCTAGAATCACTGGGCCCAATGTAGTAACGCACCCTGGACAGGATGCCTATCGATCATGGGGGCTCAGCCTACCCCCCCCCACTTAGACACAGCTGTCTGGATGTAGATGCCTGACCGGTCAATGGGTGGTAGCGTAGTGCGCTAGAATAATTTACGGCTGCATCCAAGTGGGGGTCTAATCAGTCTAACACAGTTTAAAAGTACATTTACTTCAGTTACATTTATTTTGTTGTCAAAGATGCTTTATGCTGATCTGGAGTTTTACAATGATTTGAAATTGGTCATGCACAATTTTTTGACCTCTACAGCAGTGAGAATGTCAAGTAAATATAAAACTATGTTCATATTTGTTGCACTAAAACACAGGTCTAGGTTTTTAATTTTATGACATCATCCAGTCAGCATAGCACAGTTTGGCTTGCCAATCTTTGCCCTCTCTTCCTTGCAAAAGTACCGTAAATCTGTTAAATTGTGAGGGTATCTCCTGTGCACAGCCCTTAACAGGTCACCCCACAGATTGTCAATTGGATTCAGGTCTGGGCTCTGGCTGGACCATTCCAAAACTTAATGCAGAATGCAGAAGATGTGGATGTGGGCTTTCTAACAGAGGCTTGATGTTTTGGTGCCAAAATTGACTGATTATTAGAAGTGTTTATAATTTCTTTCCACTTTGTCAAAAAACCCTGCTCCAGCCGCATAAAAACAGAGGCAAAGCATAATGCTGCCACCATCATGCTTCACTGTGGGTATGGTGTTCTTTTTGTTATATGCAATGTTGTTTTTGCACCAAACATATCTTTTGGAATTCTGACCAAGAAGTTTAACATTGGTTGCATTTCCCCACATGCTTTTGGCAGACGTGATTTAGGTTTTTGCAAAATGTAGCTAGGCTTGAGTTTCATTGTGATTGGTTTATTCTGAACATAGCCACATCCCTAATCATAAAAGGGTGTAGTGATTTCAGTTTGTTTTTTAATTGAGTTTTACAGAATATGGGTCACATTTAAGGTAACAATTTGAAATTATTTATGTTGGTCTCATTTTTGTTTATGTCACAAAAACCATTTTAACATGGGTGTGTAGATTTTTTTTTTGTATCCACTGTATACATGTATATGGATGGGCATGTGGATGGATGGATGGGTAACGTTTGTTCCTTAAATAAATGTTTTTTTTAATTAATGTGTTGCCTTTTTACTCAGGTTACCTTTGTGTAATATTTTGTTTAATGACCTAAACATTTTATGGGTAGGAAAAAATCATAGCTGTCAGGAAGGGGCAATCATTCTTCAATACAGAGGCACTTTGTGCTGCTTTGAGGGTATCAGTTACATTTGGGGTTGATGTTCATGTTTCATTCTTGGTAATACTAATTTAACCTTTTCCTCCCTGTGTAGCCAATTTTCAGAGTGATGGGTTTCTCTGTAATGGGTCGCGTGTTGAACAGCCCTAATGGCGAGGGAGTGGCAGAGGCCATCGTCACTCTTAATAACCAGATTAAAGGTATTTACAATATACACATACATACCCAAACCCCTCTGTCTAGATAAAACATCACAGGAACCTGAACCTATAGCGAATATTGACTGTCTAGTTTGTTCATTTTCACTTCGAAAAAAAATCTGATGCAATATTATTAAAAAGATTTAAGATGCACTTGTAAATGTAATTTTGCTAAGTTTAGCTGTAGGGCTTTGGAGAAGTGTTTACCTTGTATTCTGTGTTACTGTCTGCAGTCACAACTAAAGAAGACGGTTCATTCCGACTGGAGAACATGACCACTGGCACCTACACCATCAACACCCAGAAGGAGCTCATGTTTTTTGAACCAGTTACAGTAAAGATCGCACCCAGCACCCCTCAGCTCCCGGATATTATCACAGCAGGGTGAGTGCTAATTGTGGTCATGTCAAGTTTACCAGGGGTGTGTAATAGTAAACTTCTCAATTTTACACTACATGGCCAAAAATATGTAGCCGTTGGACATATTCCAAAACAATAGGCATTAATATGACTTTGCCACTTCTTGCTGTTATAACAGTCTTTACTTTTTTGGTAAGGATAATTAATGTGTTTGTTGGTATATGTGCCCATTCAGTTAAAAGGGAGTTTGGGAGGTCAGGCATGAATGATAAATCAATTAACTACTGTAGTTTTAACTAATCTCAATGATGGGGCGGTAGGTGGCTCAGTGGGTAGCACTGTCACCTCACAGCACCAAGGTCCTGGGTTTGATCCCCAGGTGGAGCGATCCTTTCTGTGTGGAGTTTGCATGTTCTCCCCGTCACTGCACGGGTTTCCTTTTGGGAGCTCCAGTTTCCTCCCACA
Source organism: Trichomycterus rosablanca (assembly GCF_030014385.1). Taxonomy (NCBI): domain Eukaryota; kingdom Metazoa; phylum Chordata; class Actinopteri; order Siluriformes; family Trichomycteridae; genus Trichomycterus; species Trichomycterus rosablanca. Next base: position 28,433,174 of record NC_085993.1, read on the forward strand.
GTCCAAAAGACATGCAAGTGGGGTGAATTATACAAAACTCTCCATGACTGTGTTTGACATTAAAGACTTGAAGGGACAGTGGTACTTGAAGGGACAGTGGTAGCCTAGTGGGTAGAGCTTTGGGCTATCAACCAGAAGATTGGCGGTTCAAATCCAGGCTCTGCTATGCAGCCACTGTTGGGTCCTTGAGCAAGGCCCTTAACCCTGTCTGCTCCAGGGGCGCCGTAAGGTGGCTGACCCTGCACTCTGACCCCAGCTCCCAAAACAAGCTGGGATATGCGAAGAAAGAATTTCATTGTACTGTACAACTGTATATGTATATATGACAAATAAAGTATATCTTCTTCTTCTTCTTCTTCTTTTTCTTGAACTGATGAGTCTTGTGTAGCCAGTAACTACCTGTTCTGTCATGAATGTAACCAAAGTGTGTCAAATATGACGTTAAAACCCTTATTTATAAATAAAATTCCAAAGGTGTTCAGTAGGGTTGAGTTTAGGGCTCTGTGCAGGTTGGATTTCATCCATTTGTTAAACCATGTCTTTATGGACCTTGTCTTGTGCACAGGTTTAGGGACATGCTGGAACAGCTTTCAGAATGGCCCTTGCTAAACTGTTGGCCTATATTTGTACACTTTAGCAATAGTTGTGGTTGAAACGCAGTAAAAGTATCTAGTCCAGTCCACATACTTTTTGCTATAGAGCGAATATTAAAAGTTCCCTGGTTGATATTTACATTTTCAGCATTTAGCAGACGCCTTTATCCAAAGTGACTTACACAATGAGCAATTTAGGGTTAAGGCTCTTGCTCAGGGACCCAACAGTGGCAACTTGGTGGTGGCGGGGCTTGAACCGGCAACCTTCTGTTTACTAGTCAAGTACCTTAACCACTGAGCTATCACTGCCCTATCTGGTTCTGCAGATCAGAGAATTTAGTCTGTATGCATTTAGTCTCCAATGTAAAGACAAAAAGCTGCCACTGTGAATGGTGAGGGTGCAAACATGCTTGTTGCTTATTTTTTCAGGTTCAGCATATGTGGTCAGATCTTCCTTGCCCGTCTCCCAGAAGGCATAAAGCACCTAGGCCGCTACAAAGTTACGCTTTCCAGCCAAGAACGCAGCCAGGGTGTGTTGCGTGCGATTGAGAGTGACCACCAGGGAGCGTTCTGTTTTCAAGCCAAACCAGGAGACTATAGTATTCAGGTATTAACGGTTTGTTCATATAAACAATACAATTTCAGAAATTCATGCTGTTGTGTCAAAAGTATTTTTGCATTAGAAAATTTTACACGTTTTAATATGAACTAGGGCCAGACTGTTAATTTTTTTTCCCCAGCAATACAGATAATGAGATAATCTGTGAAGTCTTGATTTTTTTTTTTTTTTTTTTTTTAACAAAAATAGGCAGATAATGACAATTTTGCATAAAAAGTGTAGTACTGATGGTACTGCATGTTTAGCCATTTACATAAATCGCAAAGACATTTCATTTAATAAACATAAAAATATGTTTTAGCTGTCTCAAGAGGCTGAAAGGTCAGTTCAGGTCAGTTTTTGCTGTGTACATTTTCAGATAAAAAGCATAGACAAAGTAAGTTGGGTGAAAACATCAGCAGATGATAGTTCACAGATATGGGTGTTTCTTTGTTTTAGCAGTATTTTAGCAGACTTCATGCAAAGCAAACAGTGAGAAATGCAGACTTAAACTTGGTTCACACTAGAAGGGGACAAAGCTGCAGACAGCCATTCATTTTCTATGTAGAGATGCAACATGATTCAAGAAACACATCATTTAGAAATTTATTTTGGGACATTATTGAACATCATGGTCACAGAACCTGCTTGAAGAAAGCATGCTGCCCAGGGCAGTGGGCTTCTGAGCAAGGCCTTTAACCCTTAAATGCTTGCATTGTATTTTGTCATAACTGTTGCTTTGAATAATTATGTCTGCTATTCAGTTTTTTTACACAGTTATTGTAAAAGTTTAATAAAATCTTTAAAGTTTACATACCCTCATCAAACCAAATCGCACCTACTGATGTTTATGTAATCTATATAATATCTATGTGTGTATAATGAGTGTTCAGTAATCACCGACTTAAAGCAGATTTGCCAGTTATCCCCAATTCTAGCCGATGTTTTCAGCCCTAAGTAGAAGCCTAAAAGCTGTTAGTAAAAATCTTGTGGAACTTTTACCACCATGTTTAAGAGGTTTTACTGCCATATCAGCTATATGCACATACATGTTGAAACAAAACAATGTTCCTCCTGCACCAGGATGCAACAAAGAACACATGTGCAAACAATATACACAGTGCAGATAAAAACAGGGTAATAAATACAAGGATCTACTATAAATACAAGATAAATTTTTTGCCATAAAAATGAAGGGGGCTAAACAAAAAGACAAGACTGGTGATTGGCCTGTACATGCTACTGTGTACAGAGTAAATGTAATCAAAAGGACATTGTTTTGCTGAAAACCCTGTTACACGTTGTTTTACACTTTACATTTGCAGCTACATTACAGCATTTAGCAGATATTATTATCGTAGCTGACTACTGTGACTGAAAAAAATGCAAGCAGTTAAGGATTAGGAGCTTTGGCAGTGGCAAAGCCTGAACCAGTAATATTCCAATCAGTTGTCTAGTCAACTTCTAAGCTACCACTGTCCTTACCTTAGACGAAACAGACTAAGGTTAATTTTTATACTATTTTTTTCCTTATGTTTTATGGATTTAGGTGACCTTACCAGAAGCAGAGATCAAGGCTGGACTTGCTTTGCAGCCTCAATCACTTGATATCTCCTTGGTTGATCGCCCAATCAGTGACCTGCTATTTACACAATTCATCGCATCTGTCTCTGGCACTGTCTCATGTCTGGGTAAGTCATGTGTGTAGCTTGTGTGTGTAAAAAACGTTTTAAGGTTGACATTTTGGACATGGCCGTAAGATGCAATCTGATTAAGAAAATAAAGTAAATTAAAAAAAAAAAAGTGCTTGAATAATTTTACAAAATTGTTAGATAAATTGCAATTTGCTAGAGGTTACAATGTTAGTTAAAAGGTAAGAATACTTAGGTATTGGTATTGACAGTGCATCTGAACATCTGTACTAAATCCTTTAAAGAATAAAAACTTTACTGTGCACATTAACATGCTGGTCACGGTAATTTAGTAAATTTATTACATTACATAGTAAATACATGTGAAAACTAATGTATGGTTGGTAGCAATAGGGAGCAAACTATCTACATCAAAACTATGTAGCTTAATCTTATTTTATTAACTAACCTTGATTGTTTCTGCTCTTTGCATTTCCATTTTGCATTTAAATCCCAGCTCTGCCATGCACTCACTGTTGGGCCCTTAACCCTGAGCAAGGCCCTTAACCCTGTCTGCTCCAGGGGCACCATACGGTGGCTGCCCTCTGACCCCAAACACGCAGGGAAATGTGGAAAAATAATTAATAATGTAATGTACATGTGTATATATTTGGGCTTTGCATTTATCATTGCAGAGGTTCACAGTTGGCATCTCAACTCAACTGTCAGATTTAAACATACAACTTTAGTGTCTAGGATTGTGCGGTGTTGATTTCAAATGTTCCAAGTCTAAAACTCACCATATTTAATCTGACAGCTTTTTAAAAAATTCTTTACAAGGTCCTGAGAGATGTAATTAACAGCATTTTTTTCTCTCTCTGCTGTTTACTTATACCACTACATTATCATTTGCAGGGCTGATGGCTGTTATTATATGGTTTATAAATGTATTTTTATTGAATTGAATCCCTCAGCTGCATGTGGGGATCTGACAGTAACTCTTCAGCCTGTAAGCAGACAGGGAGAAAGACAAAACGTCCTGCTTTCTGGCAGCAGTGAAATCCTCAGCTTCACCTTTAATAATGTCCTGCCTGGAAAATACAAAGGTAAGAGGAAGTCTAATTAAATCAGTGTCTTTACAAGAGAAACACAGAACAGGCCACTGTGCAGGCCAATAAAGATCCTTCACACCAAACCTGTCAAACTATGTTGTTCCAGAAACAGTTCTGTACAATTAATGTGGGTAAATATTGTCACTGATGTTGGGGATTAAAAGGTATGTTATTCTGTCCGGCCATTCTTCCATCCTTGTTAATAAAACATTTACATCTCCCTTTAATGCATAGAACCTAGAAATAAGTTCTATGTATAAAAAGACTTATTTGACATCTAATCTATTAAATAGTGGGAACACAACAGCAAAATGTGTCCTGATGTGGGCCCAGCAATCGATTTGTGCCTTAAGAAATGTCTTAAACCAAGGCATTTAGCTAACACTGCATTATGTACGGTTTAAAGCAAATTCAGCACTTCAAAGTAGGTACATTACACTATCAGTCGAAGACGACAGTAGTAGTAAGAATGACTCGAGGTCCTACATCAGGACCAGGCAACTTGCCATATGGGGGAGGCAATCACTTCTGTTTTCTATCATGAAAATGTTGATAGAATGTAAGATGGACAGATGAACGGACAGACTGCTTATCCTCAAGGGAAAATCTGTGTGCTTCAGTAACAAACATCAGTAACAATATGTACTTGCATTAAATACATCCACTCACACATATTTAGACATTTACAACGTGAAAAAACAGTGTGCAAAAAAAGCAATACAACATAAAACAAATTGATGATGTGTGGTACAATTGGCTATTTTAATGCTGTGACGCCGTGGACGGAAGGCCACGTTGATTAAAGCTATTGTGAAGTCGGACAGCAGGTGGCAGCAAAAAGACCTCCAATAGCGCTTCTTAGAGCATCTTGGTGAAATCGGTTTGTGGCTGAAGGTGCTACTGGATATTGCTCCATTAAGAGGTTGAGCAGAAGTGTTCAGAATGTCCACTTATTGTCAGTCCATTAAGGTCATATGTTTGTTTGCTGAAGCAGAGGCTTAATTGGGTTATGATGCAGGAATGTGATCCAAAATAGAAAAGCAATTCTACACCTAAGAGCGCATTTTTATGAGAAGCTGCAAAACACGCGAACCAAATTGGCACTTCGCTTGAGCCGAAGTGTGCCACAACACGAATATGCATTTGTGTGAAATAACCGTCAAATCCTCTCTAAAAGCATTCACATACATCTGTGTTTAGCTGGATTTTCCTCACTGTTTCACTTTTAAACTTGTGTTATAGCTTGGGGTGCTGAGAAATTGTGAGAATCAGCTTTTCAGAGAGTCTAAAACACATTGTTAAAAAAAAAAAAAAAAGCTTAACGTGGTTTAATGTATTAAATAAGTCAGTCACAAATACAGTAAGTTACGTTAAGCTTTATGTTAAGCATTGTTCGTACTGCCTGCATCGCTTTTACAACGTCATATCAAACAGTTCATCTCATTGGAGGTGCTTTGAAAAGGTCGGCGGCAAACTGGGTCAAACTTCAATCAGGTTAACACCGCCTCCACACTCCATAGGAAACAACAGTCAGCACAAAAGCGGTTTTGCCACTTTTCATGTGAATTTGCCCTAAATGGCTGAATACCAAAAAAATTTTGGAATGGCTTGGTCACATTCCTGTCTGAAACTTAATAAAGATACCACGTGCAGACAATGTGTAAAAACCTAGCACTGTGTCTGATTTCAAGCTGTTCTGCTTGGCAGTTGCATGCTAAAGGTAATAAAACTTTTACTTGAGGGGCTCATCTGAAATTAGCAGCAATCAGAAAAGGGCATTTACTTTTCCAAAGCACAGTTTCTGACTGCATTGTGTCAGTTTTTGTGAATTTGAGAGCAATCATAATCAAAGTGTTGTCTGTATCAGTGGCTATCAGTCATGAGGAGTGGTGCTGGAAGCAAAAGTCAGTGGAGGTGGAAGTGCTGGACTCCAATGTGGAAGGAGTAGAGTTCAGACAGACTGGCTACATGCTGCGCTGCTCTCTGTCCCATGCCATCACTCTGGTGAGAGCAAGACACTTTACAGTTTGCATTTGTTATGAATAATTAGTGATACAATCTGTTTGACTATCCTTTTTTACTCCTGATGGTGAAAAGTATGTTGTTGTTTTTTCAGGAATTCTTCCAAGATGGCAGCAAACCTGAGAACGTTGGAGTTTACAATCTCTCGAAGGGAGTCAATCGCTTCTGCCTGTCTAAACCAGGTCTCTTTGGATTGTTTACGTCAGCTGTTTTTAATGATTCTTTTTGTTGTAAGTATAAATGCTGACATTGTTGCACTGTTCTTTGAAGGTGTGTACAAAGTGACTCCACGCTCCTGCCATCAGTTTGAACAGGATTACTACACTTACAGCACGTACGTATACATTGCGAATAAGACTTTCTTTATTAAAGGATGTGTATTGTACATCTTTATATTTTATTTTTATGAAGACTAATATTAGTGCTTATATTATGGATACATAATTACTGCTAAACCATTAGTGTCACTAAACGTTTACCCAATTTTTATTTTTTTATGTTTTTCAGGTCTGCCCCCAGTATTTTAACCCTTACTGCTGTCAGGCATCACATGACCGGCCTTATTACCACAGACAAAATGCTGGACGTCACAGTTACCATCAAGTGAGTAAGGGCTACATATAATTCAAAACTTAGCTATAAATCAATTAAGAGGGATGTTCCATGATATAACATCCATCTTTCGATCTCAGGTCCTCCATCGAGAGTGAGCCAGCACTGGTTCTTGGACCCTTGCAGTCAGCCGAGGAGCAGCGGCGTGAGCAGCAGCTGCTGGAGATTGCAGCTCGCAGGAAAGAAAGGGAGGAGAAAGGAGGAGATGATAAAGGCCCACCAGTTGAGGAGAAACCAGAAGAGCTTCATGAACCGTTCCACTACGAGTTCTCTTACTGGGCACGGTAAGCTGGCGCAACGGTGCGGTTAGGATAGTGGGTGCCACACAGCAACATAGATTTTAATGACCTGGCTTCTGTCCTTGGTCTGCGATGGATTTTTGCCCTGAAAAGGTTCCTAATGCATGTAATGATTTAAAAATATAGTTAAGTGAAACTTCTTGCTGACAGACAACAAATGAAAGCCAAAGATCTGATACAGATATTTATATATGTGGATGTTTCACAGACAGATATTCTACTAAACTAGTTGTTAAAGCTGAATTTCATCTGACTTACAATCTGTTTTCTTTTAGGGCTGGTGAAAAGATTATAGTCACTCCTTCCTCCAAAGAGCTTCTGTTTTACCCATCAGAAGTAGAAGCCACCATTACAGGAGGTTAGATTTTAGGCTCTCGTTGTTTATGTCCGTTTTTTATATTCATACTTATTTCAATGAATTGCTAAATGCTCCTTAGTGATTACTTTGTGATAGATGCTCTTAAACATTTAAGAAATTGGCAACTGCTTATTTTTACCTATTTTTATATCAGTAAAATTTAATTACAATTCTTTTATGTTTGCAATCATCATAAACTGGCCTTTTACTGTAAATGAAATAACTGTACATGATTAATTTCATGTGTAAGTATGTAATTAGAGCTGACTCTGATACTTTGCTTTGACAGAGAGCTGTCCAGGACAGATGGTGGAGATCAAGGGTCGAGCCGGGCTCTTTCTGCAGGGCCAAGTGACTCCGGAATTGGAGGGTGTGGAGATCTCAATTAAGCAGAACGATGCCACAGAACCTTTTCTCACTGTCCTCACTGATGAAAGTGGAATGTACAGGTATGAAGAGCAAGAAATGTATTTAAAATTCAAATGCACTTTTGCTTCATTCATCTCTCAGCTGAAAGAAGTGTCAAACTTTCAGGCAGTATATTTTTAACAGCTTATTCTTATTCATGGGTGAAAAAACTGGATTATTAGCATGCATAGTGATTGTGTCCAACTAAGGGCAAAAAATGTATGTACATCATTGGTTGTTAGCTTGTTTGTAGTAAGAAAAGTAATAGGTAATAGAATCGCTGGCCACTTCTTTACACCAGTCAACAATGGGTTCTATGGTGCGCATGGAGAGTCACACTATACCATATGTGAATCTCCACTGCCTATACAAGTGTCTCAAACAGACGGCAGAGTTTGCCGCTGTATTGGCAATGAGAAGAAACCTCATTCGACCTAACCTCTCGCAGACACAATTAGTTGTGGCTGTTAGGCAGTTGTAGCCTAGTGGTTAAGGTACTGGACTAGTAATCGAAAGGTCGCTGGTTCAAGCAAGGCCCTTAACCCTCAATTGCTTATACAATATACTGTCACAGTACTGTAAGTTGCTTTGGAATAAAGCGTCTGCTTAATGCCGAAAATGTAAATGTAAGTGCCCAACCTATAGTATATTGCCAAAAGTATGTGCATACCACTCCAAACTATCGAGTTCAGGTGTTTTAGTTACACCCAAACAAACAGATGTATAAAATGAAATAAAACATATGCTTCCAACATTGTAACAGTGGATCAGGGAGGCCCTACATCCCCACAGTCTTACTTTAAAATCTTGTAATATGCCTTCCAAGAGGATTTGTGAATGTTATAGCTGCAAGAACGATAATTGCCCATGGTTTTGGAATGGAGTGTTTAACAAGCTTGTGGTCATGTGCCACATACTTTTGGCCATACAGTGTATTATGTTTCCTAACCCATTTTCAATTCCTGTCTTGAAAGTAAATTGTTAAGCATTAAAATAATTGTAAAAGATCATTTTCAAGAAAAAAGCATTTTTGTGTTGCATTATTTCAATTTAAGAGAAAAATAATGATTAAAAGTTGTCTGCATGAGATCAGTTTATGACTCTTGATGTTTTTCTGCACAGTGTGGGACCTCTGCACAGTGACTTGAAGTATGATATTAGTGCCAGCAAAGAGGGATTTGTTCTAACTCCGGTTGAGGGCAAACCAGAAGATTTTAAGGCCTTTGCCCTGGCAGGCGTCACTTTTGAGGTAATGCATGCACATATCAAAACACGGAGCACAATCTTGGAGTTGTTTCAAGGAGCTGGCATACGGTTTCTTTGCAACCCTGTTAATGGATGGCTGCACCGTGTTTATCACCAGTGCACCAGATCTGACTTTTATGTTACAACACAGACTGCCATTTGTATGCTAAAATGTGCCAAACTATTCACAGTTAGCTGTGTGAACTGGACCGGAACCTGTTGGTCGAAAAGGGCTGACAGTCTACCTAAAATTCCAAGTACATTTAGTACAGTCTACATATTTTATAATGTGCTGCTCTTGAATCTGGGTGACCAGATCTTACAGTTCTCTAAACACTGAAGTATAGCCTGTAGATTTTAAAATGTTTGTCCTGGTTACTTTGTGACTTCCAGGACGAATTGGCAGTGAACTTTTATAGCAGTTTTGATAAGATGGTGTTGGGAGGGTTCACCACTTTTTATTTTCACTTCTTTGCTGGAGTCTCAGAGCCTGAAAATGGTAGTTTGCTAGTTGCTGAGACCTTTTTAATCACATGTTTAAGTGATGAGCAGTTTTTACAGGACTTTAATGAAGCCTGGGTGTGTTTGATCTAATTATACTCAAGTATCAATTAAATCAAAGGTGTCAATACTTGTACAGCACTATACAACATTTGTTCCTGCTCTCATGCATCTTTTACATCTTTTCTTCTCAGATCAAGTCAGAGGATGGCCAACCTCTCTCTGGAGTGCTTCTCTCTCTAAGTGGTGGAAACTTCCGCTCTAATCTGCTCACACAGGACACAGGCCTGCTCACCTTCAATAACCTGGTAAAGACTGATCTGTTACAATCAGACAACCGATCTACAGTTTAAATTGGACACATACATGAGCTTTTAATGACATCCCATTCCAAATCCGTAGACATTAATTTGAGGTCCCCCCTCCCCCACCCCAACTGCAGTGTGGTGATATCTGACCTCACAAATGCTCTTTTGGATAAATAAGCAGATACTGATGTTGGACAAGGTTTGTAAAAGCAGAAAGGCTAGGTGTTAAATTTTATACACATGTGGCGATAGGAGTTAATGAAATACCTAAATTTACTAATGATTAGATGTATCCCAATACTTTTTTCCAGATAGTGTAGTTCAAACAGTTTATAAGATAAAACATTGTAACAGAGCTAAACATGCTCCTGTCCCAATCTTTTAAAACATATAATCAAATGAACCAAACCGCAATCCTAACCAAGATAACGCAGTTAATGAAAATGTAAAAACATTGCCCTTAATGCACAAGATTACAGTCGATTACATCATTACATCGATAAACAGTAGAGGAACTCTGTAGTAGTCTTGTTTTAACCAATCCTTACTAGGTCCTTCCTAGTCGCTTTTTTATACCCAAAAAATAATGATCATTCTTAACATTTTACAATGTTCTTAGTCTTAAATTGCGCCTGCCCAACTTTTATGAAAGAGACTTTTTAAAAAGTGTTTATTTTCATAAAAACATGAAATGTCTTTGTAAATTTACTTGTATTTAAACAAAACCAGTGCAAAGTCCTTTTTTGCATTTTGCATACTGGCCTTAAAATTTTGAATTAAAATTTTTTTTTTTAGAATGTAGATTTCTTCCAGAGTGACATTTGTCAATTGATTGTTTATTTTTTAGGTCATTCTTATGCAAAATTATTCATCACATTGTCTTTACAGAGTCCTGGGCAGTACTACTTTAAACCCATGATGAAGGAGTTTCGCTTTGAGCCCTCTGCACAGATGATCACAGTAGAGGAAGGCCAGAGTCTCCGTATTCCCATCATTGGCTTTAAAACTGCATACAGGTATAGTATGCAATTTATGGTGTATATTTAGAAAATCTTTTTTTAATTTCTAAGTATATCTATCTTTTAACCCTATGTTTGAAGTAAGATAATATGTAAAATTAGAATTTGAATAATTTCTTACAGGTCTCTACAGCGGATCACTCTGGTCCACAATGATTTCAGTTATCAATTTTAGTCGCTGTAGATTTTTATCAGCTTGTTATAATGATCACTGGCTCGCAACCATTTTAAAAGTCTTGAAGCATTTTGTTTGATTTATCATTTTGTTTTTTGCTCTACAGTTGCTATGGCATGGTGCAGTCTCTGAGCGGTGATGCTGAGCAGGGGGTGGCTGTGGAGGCAGTGGGGCGGGGAGAGTGCAGCATGTACAGCGAGGATACAGTGACAGACGAGGCAGGCCGCTTTAGACTCCGAGGCCTCCTGGTAAGACTGCTTGTGTACTACAAACTATTCTTTAAATACAGGTAAATTGTGACATTTTGTGAGATGCAATAAAAAGAACAATATGTGATTTAATTCTCTTTAATCTTTATTTAAGTGACAAAAGTAGAAAGAAAAGATTAACATTTTAAATTCAATGTCTTCAACACATTCAAAGTTAAGACAAGGCAAGTTAGAGGTAGTTAGAGGTTTCTAGAATATTGAAGTTCCACAATAAGTAGATGATTGGTAACAGGTGAGGGAATCATGATTAAGTATAAAATGAGGATCCACCGATGTCAGTGCAAGCAATGGTGGGTCATGCCTTACCACTTTGTGCCAGCTTTATGAGAAAATTGTCAGTCATTTAAAAAAAAAAAAACAACAATAATCAGCATAAGATTGCAGATAATTTAGGTCTCTCACTGTCTACCATACATAATATTGTAAAAAGATTCAGGAAATCTGGAGAAATGTCAGTCTGTGTTGGGCAAAACCGGAAACCACTGTTGAATATGTATGACCTTCAAGTGCTCAGATGGCACTGAATGAGAAACTGTCATGATATTGTGATAATAATAGCTACATGGGCTCGGAAGTATTTTAGAAAACCATTGTCATTTATCACAGTTTGTTGCGGTATCAAGAATGCAACCTGAAACTGTCAACCTGAGAATGTCAAATGTCAGAAACATCTTTATGTTTTTTGGGCCCAAGCTCAGATGTAGAAAGTGGAAAGACAGTGGAAACATAATAAAAACAGAGTTCTATGTGCCAAAGACAAAAAAAAATGTCCAGACTTATCAGACTTATTGGCAAAAGCCAACATCTGTCATAGTGTATAAGTGCATCAGTGCCCACAGCATGGGCCACTTGCATTATGTGAAGGTTCCATTGACATGGAGGTGTATATTGGGATTTTAGAGTCACATGCTGCTTTAAAAGTAATGTTGTTTTCTGGGAAGTCCATGATTATTTTAGCATGACAATGGTAGGCCTCATTCTGCTCACGCTACAACCCGGCGGCTTAGTAAACACAGTGTGTGTGTGTGTGCTTGACTGGCCTGCCTGCAATCCAGATCTGTCTCCTGTTGAAAATGTATGGTGCATCATGAAGAGGTGAATCAGACAACGGTGACCATGGACTTTTGAGCAGCTGAAGTCTCATATGAGACAATTCCAATTGCAAATCATCAACAATTAGTGCCCTCAGTTCCCAAACCATTAAAAAGTCTTATTAAATCCTTCAAACTTTCGTATGGCAGCTTTAACATTGTGTAACATGTTTGGCCTTTGCAGGAAGTTTTAGTTTGATGGTTGTTTATTTAGTGACTTTTTATTATGATTATTTATTATTATTATTTGTGTTTGCAATTTTAATATTTATAAATATTCATATATCCTGCGTTTTATTTTTAATAATTTAAAATTACTATTCGATTGGTACTTAACAGCACTAACTGTATTTCTTTGTTTTTTTTTAAACAAGCCTGGATGCACTTACGTCATTCAACTGAGAGGAGAGGGTAATGACCACATTGAGAGAGCACTTCCTCAGCACAAAACTATAGAGGTACGAGCCAGAAATGCAACCAATATCACCTGGCTTGAATAAATATTTAATTTAAACTATATTTGTTGTATATATATTGTATATTTAAGGTTGGTAGCAGTGACATAGAGGGTGTCAACATCATCGCCTTCAGACAGATCAATCAGTTTGACCTAAGTGGCAACATCATTACTTTACCTGAGCATTTACCAACCCTATGGGTAAGAATATTTCTTTTTTGAACAGGATAATAAATTAAATCATTTTGTTTAAATAAAGGAAGAAACACAAAAACATCTTTCTTTTCAGGTTAAGCTTTATAAAAGTGACAACCTCGACAGTCCGTTCCAAAGTGTGCCCTTAGGCCAATCGCTTTTCTTCCATTTCTCCACCCTCCCGCGTGATGGAGAGGTAAAGTTGGTTCGCCTCATAATTCAAAATGAGCTCTTTCTGATGAGCACAGGTTTTCTCGTTACTTACCTTTGTATTTGATGTTTTTTACAGAGTTACGTGTTGATGTTGGACACCACTCTCCCTCGCTCCCAGTACGACTTCAAACTCCCTCAGGTCTCCTTCACGTCCTCAGGCTACCATAAACACGTCACGCTCACATTTAACCCAAATGTAAGTACTCACAAAAGTTATTTATATACACAGGCATGAAAAGAAAGTCAGGCTGTTACAGGCTCTGGTCATCTGTATATCACTATTTATTGCTTTTTACAGAGAAAACTTCCAGATCAGGAAGTTGCTCAAGGATCCTACATTGCGCTGCCTTTTACTTTGTTGTTGTTACTGATGGTGTATAACCACGAAAGGGTAAATATTTACTTTCTCTGTATTTTAAAAGTGCTTAGATGAAATGAATACAGAATGGTTAGATGAATAGTATTGTATTTGCTTTATTTCTTACGATGTTACACCAACAGTTAAAAGTAGAAACAATTAGAAAAAGTATGAAAAGTAATGTATTGATGAGATGTAATATATTTGGATTTATGATAAAACTATGCTTGCTTATTGTTTATAAACAATTCAGCTGATGTTTAAGGTAACATTATGGGTCCTAATATATCCTAATATGAGTATAGTATATTTAACTAATAGTAACATGGAACTCTTTAATGCCAAGTTCACACTTCACAACTTTCCAAGTCTTTAGATTCCCGACTGCAAGAGATCCAGTTGTGTAGTGTGAACTGTACAGCGACCCGGCAACTCTAAAAGTCGTGTAGTGTGAACTTGGCATAACATGCTAGATATTTTTCTTGAGTCAGCGAGCCGCTCGGATCGAGTCATTGAACAGTTCACACATAATGATCGAGTTTCAACGCAGAGTTGCCTCTGAGCTGCCACATCTAGCGGCGACCTGTCGGCAAACGAAAATCAGGGCAAAATCGTGTAATGTGAACTAGGCATAAAGTACATTTGGTCAAAAATCCACCCAGAAAATTCCACCCACTTTAAAATAGAGCTGTCATGGCTTTAATGTCTTATACTCGTATCAAACACACAGAACATGATGATGGCATGGAAGGTGGTGTTTACGAAAAAGAATGGTTTAAAACCATTCTTTGTTGGCAGAGAAAATACCACTCTGCCTCATGGTATGGTTTTATTTACCTCTGTCCACCACTCCTTTATTACAGTCCTCAGACAGTAAATCCAAAAACACACTAAACAATCCAATACAATTAGACAAACATTTTTGTATAAAAACAAAGACCATCTCAAACCATCTTGAGGTACAATCAGCCCCAGATGAATAGAAGAGTGTTTTAGTGTATTCTGTGTTTCTTTTTGGGTTTTCTTTTTTGTTTGTTTGCTTTTTTAATAGATGAGCAGGAACAGCTTAGTTAGTTTTACATGCTGGAACCTAGATATTCTCCTAATCATGTGTTACAAATGAGGTGCATTTAATTTCTGTATTCATAATATGCTAATGGTTTGTACTTTGTGATCTTCAGGTGATCCCACTCTTCCTGCGGCTACTCAGCCGCATTCAGGGTGTCCGCAGCCTGGCACAGTCTAACAACGAAGTGCAGGCTGTCGACGATGCCAAGCGGCAGCCCAAAAGACCCAAGACACGACGCACATGAGATGCTAGGGCCACTCCCACCACTACATTCAGAAATTAATATGATTTTTTTTCTTGCCAACACATAAGACATTCTCTTAAAAACTGAGAAGTTTTGTAACACTTTAATAAAGTGTTTCTTGGTATTATGACATCTGGTGCTATGGATAAGATGCAGAGGCCAAAGGGATTCAGACCCATCACATCCATCCCCAACATGGACTTCAATTACAGTGCTGGTTAAACAGATTGATGTACATGTGATTGATTTGTCTCTGATCCCTGGTACATGTGAAAATGGCTTAGCAATCGTGTGTATTTATGTGTGAATGTGGATACTCAGGGTGGACTGTGGATCTGAACTAATGATGTGTTTTTATTATTTGGTAGAATCTAAGGCTAATAACTGACCCTAGTAATTGATCTTAAATAAATAGAGTATTTATTAACAAGTAAAATTTGTAAAATATAGCTGTATAGCTGGCCAAACTGAGTTAAGCTAGAAGTAAGCATTATTTCATTTTGATTATGCTTTATAATTTTAGTTTCTTCCATTTGAATTTTTTTTGGCATTTTGTCTTAACAAATGTTAATATGCACTGACAAACTCGTTGAAGTGTTTTCTTAGGAGGTTATATTGATATTATTGATTATATAAATTTTTGTGTGAATACAAAGTTTTATATCATGAAATATGCCTCAAATTTTACATATGATCCCATGTGTGTTTTTTCTCAAACGCCTGTAGTAGCTACTGATAAATTACTGTTTGTAATGTAATTCTGATCCAGTTAGTCCTTAGGCAACAATCCCATTTCATTAATGGCTATTCTGAATCAGCAGAAAGAAAAATGAACAATAAAGTTACAAATCTTAATGTGTACTTCATTGTGTATTGATATGGTTTAAATCAAAGGTTTTTGCTGAGTTTAACTGCCATAAGTTCCAGACTATCTGTCAAAAGTCAGAAAAAGGGTTTAAAATTTCATTCGGTGGGAAAGGAGTTTTTATAAGACTTACATTTTCAAGGGCTTTTTTCCAGTGTCTATCCGGTATATTTTGTGGTAGTTCTTAATAATTATTGAAATACTGGTGGCATTAGGCCGGCGCAGTGGTAAAAACACACACTAGCACACCACAGCTGGGATCTCGAACACGTCGTACCAAGTCTCGGCTCTGCCTGCCGACTGGGCTGAGCAATTACATGAACTAACATGGGTTAGCTTTGTTCTCCTCAATTGGAGCCGGGCCACCATTAGTGGAGAGGAAGCATGATGCAATCAGGCAATTGGACTCGCTAAAAGTCGGGAGAAAAAAAAATGGGGAAACACAGGGCTTAGCATGACCCACTGTGTGTGGTATGGGTCTTAGATCTTTGTAAAGAAGAGGAAAGGCGACTACCTTGAGGGTGGGTGCTCCACGGCCAGTGATGCATATGAATACATGTAGATTTTAAAGCATATGCTGCTATTTATACATCTGATAATCAGCAAGACCATCCCAAACTTCATTCTGCATGTGTTACAACAGCATGACTTTAATAAGAGTGCAGGTGTTAGACTGCCTGTAGTTAAGACCTGTCTCCAGTTAAAAAGTGTGTTTCATTATGATGTGCATCATACAACAACAGAGACCTCTGACTGTTGAGGAGCTGATGTGGTGAAATGCTGTTTAAAGGTGAGTGATATAACTGATAAACATGATCTTGTCCTAGCTCTTTTGAAATGTGCTGCAGCCATCAACTTTAGAATGTATATAGACAAAAATAATCATTGACTGTTATTGTCTTAATATTTATTCGTGGTGACAAACACATTTTGATATCAAGTAAAGTTTAGAATTTAGATACACCATCGACCAAACCCAGGGCTGTCTACCCACCTACACCCAGCAATGTTTGGTGGAGAGATGACTAGTGATGGGAATTTCGGCTCCTTTTAGAGAGCCGGTTCTTTTGGCTCGGCTCACTAAAAAGAGCCGGCTCTTTTGGCTCCCAAGTGGCTCTTTAGATTTTTTGTTGCTTAAATTAATTTATTACCAAATTACATGTAAAATGAATTACTAATGTAAAAAAACATTGTATCAAATGTTTATTATTTAAATTGCTTTATTTATATACTCAACATGGAACAGAGTGCCACAACAATAAATTATAAAATACAAAAACAAAGACCCATCTCAATTAGACAAAAAGGTCTGATTGTGTATATTATTTGTACGTTTGCATCTAAAGTGGGACAGCATGGTGGCTAAGTGGTTGGCACTGTCGCCTCACGGCAAGAAGGTCCTGGGTTCGATGCCCAGGTGAAGAGCCCGTGTCCTTTCTGTGTGGAGTTTGCATGTCTTTCCCGTGTCCGCGTGGGTTTCCTCCGGGTGCTCCGGTTTCCTCCCACAGTCCAAAGACTGCAAGTGAGGTGAATGTTCCGGTCATGAATGTAACCAAAGTGTAAAACGTGACGTTAAAATCCTAATAAACAAAACAAAATAAACAAGCATCTAGAATGAAACAACACATCAAAGAAGCATCACTCACACTCAACAAAATATAAATGAAAATGTGCAAAACATAAAGAAAATAGTATTTGTAAGTATTTAGTGAAGATTGGCATTCAGAAAAACCAAGGAGCACCACCAAAGAGCGAAAGGGAAGAAATTTTTCTATCACAGCTGTGACTGTTCTGGACAGTCTGTCTTGCCTCGGAATATCGTAGTCCAATCAGCGTCGAGTTGTGTTCCGTACAGTACCGCCCCTTTTTGGGGTGACTTTCAGTCAGACTGCTCTCATAGACTCTCATGTTAAGGCTCTTTTTTTCGAACTGCAGGCACTGCAATACAATCTGAATGAGTTCCGGGAGGGCACACACTTACGTGCTTGCGTCACACATAACCTGGTGTCGCGATCTCGTCACCATGACTACCATTACCTCAGTTCGGAGCGACTCCATCCGCTTGTTAAGTCGTGACGTGTCGACCTTATGAAACGTCACATCCGGGTCCAAGTTGGCTGAGACCCCTCGTATTTTCAATATACACAGTGCTGTGTCCGAGTCGGAAAAAAACTACCCAACTGTCTTTCTACCGCTTTTCTTGCAATTAGATATCATGAAGTAATATTTTTGTTCATAATTTAATGTAAACTGTCAAATTGTATATTCATTACACGTGTTTCAAGCTGTTTTTAATTTACATGTAATATGTTCATATAATTTACATGTGATATCCTGGATTTTTGATTTTTATAAGCTATAAGCTATACTGATTAAAAGTAAAACCAAAGAGTCAGAAATGTCAGTTTTCATGTAATGAATTAAAAATATGACCGCTTACCTCTTGATGAGTTGACATGAAATTAAATAATGACATGAACTAGTGTACTGCACATCTTGTCTATATATATATATATATATATATATATAAAAGACCTTTTCTCGTCCAGATCGCTATTGAGAAGGACTAGAAGTTTATGACTCGTGTTTGTAAACCCAATTTCCAATGACAGCGACACAGAGTTCCAGATGTTTTCCACAAACATTATTTATTTTAACTTTCTTCTTAAATTGGCTTATCCATTAATCCAAGTTTCTTATAAAAACAAAATAAAAACTCAATATGTTCGCAATTGGCGTATAACAAACAAAACTACGGTAAAAAATCTACTGCTCCGCGTCCTCTTTCTTTCCGTATATTTTATATATATTTTCCGTATATAGAGCCAATACAATTCTGCCCTCTTAAGGGCTAACCAAAGAGGACTAATGAATAACAGCATACATTGATTACCAGGAAAAATTATCAATAGTTAAAATACCAAGTCTCCACTTCAAATAAGTATTATTTAACCAAACAGGAAATATTTATGACAATAAACATAGAAAATTACAATTAGTGCAATATTGCTTTTACAATATATATAAAAAGGTTCAGAGGTTCAGCCTTATCTTATCTTATCATATCATAGTTGTTTGCGTTTGGACCCGGAAATGGTCCGAACGTCACGTGTGACGTCAGACTTAACAAGCCCATTGTGTCATTAATGCCATTTAGTCGTCGTAGTAATCAGGATAAATTAGCAACTAAAGAATTTGGGCCACCCAGACCAAATTTAAACATCAAGTATCTACAAAGGGGGGGAAATCATATAAGTTACAAGTAAATTACAAGTAAGTAATGTAATTTTTAAATTGTGAATTGTGATTGCACTTATTGTATCTCTCCAATTGTTTAATTGTACTTCTTTATTCATTGCACATCAGCCCCGATGCCAATCTTTATTCTGGATCTGCTGTACCTAAAATAAAATGCTATCTGATGAAGACTGAATTAAATTGTTAGGGTGAAGTCTTTACTTCATTTTATGATTAATGGTAAAGCTGGTCTCTCTCCATGTTCAAAGTTATTTGTGAGGGCAAACTGACAGATGACTTAAGATGTTAATTATTTAAGCTTTAATTTACCCATTGAACGGGTCACCTTGGCCATCATCGCAACAATTGCCGCCACTGCACATAAGCATAGTTCAGGGTAAGAAAAGGAGTCCGACAAGGACGTAACGTCTCACCATGTCTGTTTAACATCCTTGGAGAACAAGTGATGAGAAAGGCGATACAAGGATTTGCCAGATGATTTAGGATTGGTGAAAAGACTGTTAGCAATCTCAGGTATTCTACACAAGACAGAGGGCATCGAGGAAAGCTCACCCATCTGCAAAGCCAACTATCGCAAAGAGATGACGGCATAGTCGGCACATTGGAAAAATGTTATTTGTCCACTGGTTACCAAATTTATTAGAATTATTAACTGGTAAGCAAAATCTTAGTTTACACAACACTGTCAGTAAAGACTATTTGCAGACATCCCAAGTCTCCCAAGTCTCCCGCATATACATAGCGGCTCCCTGATGCCCGCAAGTCAGATAAAATCTCCCGGAATCTGGAACGACCGGCCAAGAGCGCACACACACACACGCACGCAGGCGACACAGACTTTTTTCCCCGATCGCGTATTAAATCCGTTATCTGATATACAATCTAGCGCACTGTGTAGGGAACATAAATCGTCTAATATACTGTCTAGTGCACTATGTAGGGAACATAAATCCGTTATCTGATATACAACTTAGTGCACTATGTAGAGAACATAAATCCGTTATCTGATATACAATTTAGTGCACTATGTAGGGAACCTAAATCCATTAACTAATACGCTACCTAGGGTTGGAAATAAGGAACACCCTGGGCTGGCGGGTTGGCGGAAGGCATAGGGTGGGGGGGGGAGATGCCAGGTGTTTACCTGAGCTGGGGGGAGGGGGTTAAGGTTGCACCGGCCCTGCTTGTGTGTTACTTTAGTTTCGCCCTAAGCCGGAACCTAAGGCAGAAGAGCGTGCGCGATGTTGAGTCACTTGTACTGACATTCTGATTGCGACTGATTTATTGCATTAAAATGCATCCAAATATTACGTCTTCCATGCACTCATCTTCAGTAAATAAATCCTTCTCTCTTAATTCTCTTGGCACCTCACACCTCTCCTGTCAGTGACAAGTTGACACTTTTTTTAAGTGAAATCTTGACCATGTGGGAGGGGGGGTTGAATCACCTACCAATCAAATGGGTATATTAATGAGCCAAAGTGTTTAAAATTACCATGGTGGCTATGATACTCCTTAAGTGGTACAGTACTAAAGTAGCCTGTAAGCATTTGCATTTTAATAATAATATAACTATATTTTGTTATTTTGCTTACAAGAAAATATGCTGCATTACTAATCTCTTCCACTACTACTGATAATACAGTGTGTTTAACCACTTGTTTATTGGAATATTTAACTTATTACTTAGATTCACAGACTGGAGTGAAGTCGGTTCAGCCAAATCATCTGAGTCAGAGGTGTTTCCAGTGAGTCGGCTCGTAGGATCCGGGTTAATTGAGATTTCGGACTCGTGATTCCTGATTCAGTACAAAGATTCGAATCATTAACCCGGGTGATTCAGGAACCGCCCAGCTCTAGTATTGAACAGTCTAATCTGCAGCATTTCTCTCCCATTGATAAAAATACGGAACAAAGCGCGTCCCGTATCTGTTCAATACGAAACGCGACGTTTAGTGTCCAAATACGGAACGATTCCGTATTTTACGGGACGGTTGGCAACCCTAAATCGCTACCTAAAGCATTATGTAAGAAACATAAGTCTATTATCTAGTACACTATCTAGTGCACCAAGTAAGGAACATAAATTCTTTTCTAATGTACAATCTAATGCACTATGTAGGGAACATAAATCCGTGATCTGATATGCAATCTAGTGCACTGTGTAGGGAACATAAACCAATTGTCTAATTCACTCTCTAGTGCACTACGTAGGGAACATAAATTCATATCTAAAATACTATCTAGTGCACTATGTAGGGAACATAAATCCGTTATCTGATATACAATTTAGTTCACTATGTAGGGAACATAAATCCGTTAACTAATACGCTACCTAAAGCATTATGTAAGAAACATAAGTCTATTATCTAGTTCACTATCTAGTGCACTAAGTAAGGAACATAAATTATTTTCTAATATACAATCTAGTGCACTATGTAGGGAACATAAATCTATTATCTTTCACACTATCTAGTGCGCTATGTAGTACACATTAATGTGTTTGTGACGCAAGCAGTTAGCTTAGTAGCTCAGTTAGCAGATCCTAAAAGTTCTGTTATCACCCATATCCTTTGGTGTGTGCAAGAGTTTTTTTTTTAGCACACTAAGGGGGGTCGGGGTCGAGGTCCGGGGGTACCTCCCTGAAATGAGTTTTTGCAACTTGGGATGTCTGTATTTGTCACGCAGACGTGTCATTATTAGTAATCAATTATGTTTATTATTATTATTATTATTATTATTTATTTGTTTCGTGTGGCTTGTCATTCCATTTTTCCCCCCCTACATTTGGCCCCCAACAAGTTTGTACACCCCTGGACTGGTGTGCTGTTGGTGGGTTGCCTCTTTAAATCGTTCTGCATCTTTAAATGTTCGGTCGATCAGTGAGATCTCAGCCTCCTCCCTGAGAAGCTCCGGCTCGGTGCTCATCTGAAACCGCCACCTGCGGCCATTTCACGATGCTCATACAGGATCACATGAATGTCCGCGGACAGAATATTTTAACTGACCGTTTTCGGACGCCAGGCTCGGTAAAATGGTGAAAAGGAAGAGCTTGGACGACAGCGACCAGGAGAATTGCCGAGGAATACCGTTTCCTATCCAGACCTTCCTGTGGAGACAGACCAGGTCAGTGATTTACACGGTGACAGGGAGTAGCAGGTGTTTTTAGTGGTAAATGTAAATATGCTTATACACACATCCAGCTGTTTATCTTTGCTGGACATTTTGTTTGGTAAATAGTATATTTAATAACATACTGCACTGTACGTCATCTTTTTAGACGCTTGTGTATCGTTTTTATTATAATAAAATACGCTGTGTATGTTATGTAGTGCGAATATGTTTAATATTATTAATATTGCTATGTGTGGGAGGATTGTAGGATTTTGTGTTCTTTACTGTTTTCTGTTTTAAAATTCTTACACCTTTTTGCAATTTTAATCTCTTTTTCCAATTTGTTTTACTGTGACCTGTCATATGTACAGTAAACCCCACTTAGGATAGATTTACACTGAAGGCCCAGTCTTTTTCACTCCTAAATATTCATGCATGTGCATGTTCCAGCCACCTTTATTGCTAACAGGTGTATAACACTTGCAATATGAAATAAATGATGTTCCCAACATGTAGCAACAGTTTAAGGAAGGTCCCTTTCTGTTCCAGCATGACTGCCCTTGTGCTCAAAGCCAGCTCCATAAAGACATAGAACAGTTAGGTGCAGAGGTAAACCAGTGGTCTGAACACAACTATAACCCCAATCACATTTCAATCATTGTTAAGATAAGATACCTGACTTCGTAAATGCTCCTTTGACTGAATGAGCACAAATTTACACAGGCACACTCCAAACACTGGTGTAAAGCCTACACAGGAGTGATGAGGCAGTTATATCTGTGAGCAACTCCATATTAATGAAATGAGATGTCCACCACGCTAGTTGTCTGGTGCGCACATACTTTTGGCCATATTGTGTAGGTATAAATGTTGGACACAGGCAAGAAGAAATGTAGTTTGCAATGGTATCCATTTGTTTTAAGGTACACTAGA
The DNA here is from genome assembly GCF_030014385.1 of Trichomycterus rosablanca. NCBI lineage: Eukaryota > Metazoa > Chordata > Actinopteri > Siluriformes > Trichomycteridae > Trichomycterus > Trichomycterus rosablanca. The sequence continues at coordinate 28,456,121 of NC_085993.1, forward strand.
CAGAAATCAGTGATTACAAGGTAAACTTAAAAACCTTGTAATTATCTGTTTTCTTCTTGGTCTTTTGACACAGGCTGTTTAGCGCTGGGGTTTGCCATGTTTGCTATTGAGTATACCATGTGACTGTTAGTAGATTCGTAAATGCAAAAAGAAGATGGACCCAGATCTGTGTTTTAGTGATGTGAAGTGCTATTCACATTGTACTTGTGCTTAAATTATTTAGAATTTATTTACAATAAAACATTCAGCAGCGCATATTTGATCATCCACTGTGATAATCCATGTAATTTCTATTTACCAAACATCTGACTGTAAATACAATTTCTTTTTTTATCATTTTAGTGCATTTTTGCGACCAAAATTGGGGAAGCAGTATGAAGCATCCTGTGTGGTGAGTATTCAGTATTAATCAGGATAACTGATTCCCCTCACCCATTCTTTTTAATCACCATTCACTTGTTTCACCCTCTGTCTCTGTCATGTGATCATTCAGTGCCTAAATCTCATGTCTTGTTGTGCACCTCTATAAAAATCACATGGACACATGTTCCAATGGCACTGAAAGTACAGGCCTCTTTATATACAGTCATCTTTTTTCTGTGGAATATTTATATTATGTCTTGTGACTGCCACAAGTATAGGGTGCACTTCATCTGTATCCATACAGTACCAGTGTCTCTCGCCATTGTAGTCAATGGAGCCACAACACTGGCCATATGCAAATCTTGCATACATGCATTAATGTACAGTGCATATGCCCCAGCCATAGCCAATCATGTCTGTATGTAGACATCAGACCGGCCATTAGCCCTGCTTCTAATTTAAAACCTGGATTCCAGCAGAAGTGACTTGTGTCATTTACTGCAGCACATCCAAGCATACATGTATAGTAATAATAAGACTAAAAACAAAAGTGTAGGATGCAGGTTGAAAACTATACAATTTTATACACTGCCCTGTACTGGTGTTTCTAGTGTAACCCAGCATCTTTAGAGTTTGCTGAGTTTACAATGAATAAAATAAACTGTACATAGACAAACTATCAGGAGCATAATACTTTACTGGCTTATTCTTTTGAGGCACAGCGCAGACTACAGAGAGATGATCACGTGTGTGGACAAACACACTTTTCTACTGATTATGGAATCCCCAAAGGGACAAAATGCACTCAATATGTAAACACATACATCAAACATTGTCAGCACACTACAGCACAGAGAAGTCTGTTACTCTAGCAATCCTATGGCAATTCAGTTAGCAATCAGTTAGTCAAAATGTCGAAGTTTAAAGCAGATAAAAACACGACTCGGGTAACTGAGTTTGGAAAACTCCCAACCAATTCTGTGGACGCAAGGGGGGGGGTCAAAATGTGGACAAAATTTTTTGTATTTGAGACAGAGCCTCGCACCGTCACTGGATGTTCTAGGTTAACATGCAACCATTAAGTATTGTAGCTTTCCATTTATTCTGTCATTCAATTGATGCGTGTTATTTAATGACTGCTGTGATATGTGGCACGTACAAATCTGAGGTCCATGAAATTAAGCACATTTTCCTGTGAATTTAGTAGGGTCATAATTATTGGCCATTTTATAAAATTTATTTATAGTGACAATAAAAGTTCTACTACTACTACTAAAAACACCTACTGACAAACTCCTTACAGAAATATCTTTCTTTTTTTTTCTTTTCTTTTCTTTTTTTTTTGCATTGATCCATTTCTTCATATATTCAATTCCCCTGTGGACCCTTGTGACTGCTGCATGACACTTGCTGATTAACAAGGGCTGCAGGGTAGTACATGCCTCCTCTGACATGTGACATATGTTGCCATGGGCTGCTTTTTTACCCAGACCAGTTGTGAATTTTTACAGAAAGGGGAGGATTCTTACAGGTGAACACACTATACTCTCTGTATTTTTCTGCTGCTTGTGCTGGTGCCTTGACCAGAAGGTAATATATACTTATCTGCAAGCAGACAGATAATAAGTTAATAGGAAGGTAGGAGTCACTTCTGTTTCTGCAAGGAGGTAATTCCTTATCCAGCCATCCCTCAGATGTAACTAATAGTGTCTGTAGAGCACCTGGAAGCACCATATTCTGATGAGCCAAAACAATAAAACCAACCCCAAAAATCTGTATGGCAATGGCTGTTTTGTAATAATTGTGTGTGACAGTAGGGAATCTATTAAATGTTGGGCTGATGGTAGTTACTCATAGTTCAGGGGGCGGCACGGTGGCTCGTGGGTAGCACTGTCGCCTCACAGCAAGAAGGTCCTGGGTTCGATCCCCAGGTGGGGCAGTCCAGGTCCTTTCTGTGTGGAGTTTTCATATTCTCCCCATGTCTGCGTGTGGTCCTCCGGGAGCTCCGCTTTCCTCCCACAGTCCAAAGACATGCAAGTGGGGTGAATTGGAGATAGTAAATTGTCCATGACTGTGTTCGCTATAACCATGTGAACTGAAGAACCTTGTGTAATAAGTAACTACCGTTTCCTGTCATGAATGTAACCAATGTGTAAAAACATGATGTTAAAATCCCTGTAAACAAACAAACAAACTTATGTTCAGGTGTTGAATCCGGCAGATATAATCAGTGAATGAAGTGAATATGTCACAACACACATTGCATCTTACCCTTTTTCTAAATTTAGTCCAGTCAAAGTGCCACTGCTAACTTGTCCACCAAGAAAGCAACTACAATGTGCTCACTGGGATTAAAACTGGACATCTGAGCAATGGAAGAAGGTCAACTGGTCAGACCAGTGCTGTTTTCTCCAGGATCATGTGGATGGCTGTGCATGTGTGCATCATTTACCAGTGGAAGAGACAGAACAAGGATGCACTGTAAACAACCCATTTGCAGTGTAAACAAGGTGAATAAACCACTGGTAATGTCCTGGTACCCACCACCACATGACTCCTACATATATCTTTTTGGAGAGTCCATGTCTCTTTGGGGCAGAGCTGTTTTGAGAGCGTATTAGGTGGATGGTCCTAATGTTTTGACAAGCATCTATCAGCAGGATTCCCAAACATAAACAGGGTTTCTTTTGCTATTGTACATATTGTTATCAAATAAAAATCTAATGAAATGAGATTAAATATCATTTTTACATTTGTGTTACTATAAAATTAAAAAGATGGCCAGTGTCTAAAATATTCACTTCAAAAAGTGTGCACAACACAATGATTGTCAGTTAAATTGTGTTGCTTGATAACCCTATTGTACACTTTTCTTTTACACAGTCTTTTGAGCGAGTGCTGGTGGAAAATAAACTCCATGGACTCTCTCCAGCTCTCACCGAGGCCATCCAGAGCATCATGCGCTGGGAACTAGTGCAGGCCGCATTGCCTCATGTTCTCCACTGTACCGCCATCCTCCTTTCCAACCGTAACAAGCTAGGTATGAACCCCACATATGTAAACTATTTCTTGCTATATTAAAACTCACTACAGTACTTACTACGTCTTTGCAAACCTTGCTGGGTCATTATTTCTTAAAACAATAATCCTATACCAGGGCACCAGGATAAACTTGGTGTTGCAGAGACCAAATTGCTTCACACTCTCCACTGGATGCTTCTGGAGGCTGCTCAGGAGTGCCACCAGGACCAGGGGCATGGCTGGTCTGGAGGAAGCAGCAGTGGCTTTTTTCAGCCTTTGGGCAACCAGGGCCCTATGGATCGAAATGGTAGTACCCCTGAAGAGAATGAGTATGCTCGAGCCAAGCTGTACTATAAGAACATGGCTACTGTGGAGCTGTTTGTGTTTCTCTTTGCTCCTCTGGTCAACCGCATCAAGGTAAGTTTTAATCTTTATTTTTCCAAATCAGTGGGATCATGTGGAATCCAGGCTGTGTGTTGTAAATGGAATTTGCTTTGAATTGGACAGGAATCTGATCTTACCTTCCGACTCGCTAGTGGACTTGTTATTTGGCAGTCAATGTGGGAGCACCGTCAGCCTGAAGTGCCCGCTTTCTCTGCCCTCATCAAACCCATGCGCAGCATTATTACTGGTAAGATCTGTTTTTTACGAAAATAATCAGATTTAATTCTTAAGTTATTGTGTCAACAATGGTTCCTTTTCTTATATCACTTATATCTTATATGTTTTAGTAATTTTTAGTAATTTTAACATAATCATTTGTTCTAAAATGGCCCAAGCTATTCAAAAAGGTAAAATAACAGCCTAAGCAAAATAAATTACTTACTATATCCCATTGTTTATATGTTTCCTGTATTATTAAAGCATTTAAATATTCTATTTCATTTTCATGTTTTACCGCCACTTTATCCTAGTCAAGGTCCTGTTGGTCCAGTCCCCCCAGAATCACTGGGCACAATGCAGTAACACAGCCCAGACAGGAAGCCAATCCACTGCGGGGCCTCGGCAATCACTCCTCTCAGACAGCCAATCATGTCTGTATTTAGACACCTGGCCGTCTGATAGCACCACTGTTGATTCCAACCCTGAAAGTCAGCAGTAGTGGGCTAGTGTAATTTAGAGCTGTGCCACCCGAGCACCCCTCTTTGTATTTGTTATATTTTTAAAAATGAGTATAGAATGCCTTTATTTGTCATATATACATATACACGTGTACAATACAACAACATTTTTTCATCGTGTACGGTGCCCCCTGGAGCAGACAGGGTTAAGGGCCTTGCTCAAGGGCCCAACAGTGGCTGCATGGCAGAGCCGGGATTCAAACTCTTAAAATTTCAGTCCCTACCCACTAAGCTACCACTGTCTGGATAAGCAAGTCTTTTAAAAAGTATAAATAAAAATGAATTTTTACAGGTTTTGGTAGTTATTTTTTATTTCCATTAAGTGCTTTATCCTGGTCAGGGTTGCAGCAGGTCCACCAAGAATACTCCTCGGCAAGGCACCAGTCCATCACAGGGTTTTGAACAAACATGCATTTAATCAGATGTGTCCATCTTTTTGTTTTGCACTGCTCTCCTTTATTCTATCATTTGTTTCTATAGATACAAATCTCCTTTATTGGATTATTGTCTTTCACAGCCAAAAGAAACTCTCCAGTGAATAACCAGTGTAGCCCCTGTGGTTCCAGCAATCCATGTCACACTGTGAGTATCCAATCACTTCATTTTGCCAGTTTGGCCACCGTGTACGTGCCAAACTAAAACATGCATAGTGTATATCCTGTATTTATATATGAAAACAAAATATTTAGTTCCCTTCATCATGTACCTCAAATAGAAACTTGTTCAGTAAAAAAATGTAACTGATTAATTTCCCGTGGTTCTGTTAGCATCTGCACAGCCTTCAGATAACAGCCTCTGTGATCCTTAACTTAATATGATTTATTACAGGGTGGGTCATGTGATGTGGCTTCCTGTTTTTTTTCCAGGTGGTGTGTGAATCTGCACAATCTGACTCCTCCTCCCCCCTGATAAAGGGACAGAGCTGTCGCCGTGGCAACTCGGTGGAGCAAGGAGGCTCTTCTCAGCAGCCATATGATCGAGGCCTTTCACAGAAGAAGTAAGCACAGACTTCATATCACGCACACACTATTCACCCAGCTAGGGCTACACATACAGCATAATTAAATCTTGATCACTCAGGTAGCATAGTGGGGGGTGACTGAGGCCCTGGGATGAATTGTCATCTTGTCTGGGATCTTTTACCACTCATTTATCCTAGTCAGTGTTGTGGTAGACTCCAGTTGTAATGCAGTAACACATAGCCAATCATGTCTGTATGTAGACACCCGACCAGCCTGATTGCACTTCTGACATTTGAATCCAGATCTCAGTGGTGGTGGGCTACTGTAGTAGACCACTGCACCACCCGAGTGCCTTCTCATGTGTTACTTCAACTTTCAATTGAGTCATTTATAGAAAATATATTGTTACTTTTACCTAAATATGAATATTGGGTACTTCAAACCACCTTGCAAGCTAATTGGTTAAAACAAACACTGCTGTCACCTAGTAATTGTTCAAGCTTTTCTGCTATTAAACACCATCTCATTCAGCCTCCCAAATTTACTAGCATGATCTTGGTTACATTGTTGCTGCTTTCACATGATAAGCGTTTTGAGTTTTGGTCACCACATCTGGCATCTCTGTGTTGAACATTATTAGGGTATTAACCAGTGTTTTGTATTATTACAACCCAAATAAACCAAACTGTATTACAGCTAAATGCTGCAAATGTAAATAAATGACAGACTAAAGTAACTGCTTGTGCTGGTCAGGATTTAAGTCTGACCAGGAATTTGACATGACTAGATTGGGTGACTAGATCATGCTTTCACATGATAAGCGTTTTGAACTTTGGTCACCGCAACGGTGGGCGCATATTGCTGCCCACATGATACGTAGCAGTATCACTTTGTGCTGGCTGTGCGACTGAGCACCATACTTAAAAATAATACTCAGCATTAACAGTATTGACTGACAATATTGACAGTTTTGTATGAAATGTGTTTTATCTTTAAACAAAAAAACCCTGGCAACGGTTCTTATTTAGAGACATGAGAAGATATAAAAAAGGGGAAGCAGGTTAATAATACTTTATTGCCCTATTCAAATGGCACATTAAGTCTTATTAAAGAGCTATGAAGCCACGACAAGCTATTTTAGAATGAGGAAACTTGAGGAAGCTAAATGCAAACCAGTCTCACTGTTTTATAGCTCACTAGTCACATGCCATATTTTTTCTTACAATAATCATGCTTCTAATTTATTATTACACTGATTCTAAACATTCTCTGCCCCTCTGTCCATCCTCTACTCTTACTGATAGAATGTCAGCACCTGGCTCAGTGCCCGTGTGCCAGCGGGCTCGGTTTGCCAGTTACTTTGATGTAGCAGTGTTGCGATGCTTGCTTCAGCCTCACTGGACGGAGGAGGGCGTGCACTGGGCGCTCATCTATTACCTGCAACGGCTACGGCAGATTTTGCAGGAAAAACCAGAGCGCCCCCCTGAACCTCCTACAGCGCCCCTGCCTAGACCAAGGAGCAGCTCCATGGTTGCTGCAGCTCCCTCTCTGGTCAACACACATAAAACGCAGGTTGGTTTCGGTGCAATTCTTACAGAGGTTAAATGGTAAAAAATGTACCATGATGTAGAAAATAAACTTGTTGTGCTTTCCCCTGAAGGACATGACCCTAAAGTGTAATGAGGAGGGAAGGTCTCTAAGCTCTGAGACCTTCACCAAAGTTTCCATCACTAATCTCAGAAGATCAGCCATCCCTGACCTCTCCGCCGACATGAGCATGAACATTTTTAAAAAGGTTTATTTGTTTGCTATTTCCAGCACAGTATTATTAACCCATTTTGCCCTCTGGAGCATCTAACGACTTTGGTTTATATTTAGTTTAAGAACCGCAAAGAGGACCGGGAGAGGAAAGGTTCAATCCCATTCCACCACACGGGGAAGAAGAGGCAGCGGCGCATGGGTGTGCCCTTTATCATGCATGAGGACCACTTGGATGTGTCTCCCACACGCAGCACCTTCTCATTCGGAAGCTTCTCTGGATTGGGTGACGACCGCCGCCCCCTAGACCGAGGCGGCTGGCCCTCAAGCATCATGGGTATGGCTTTTAACACTGGATTAAAACCATAATACAATACAACACTGCCATACATTACAATTGTAGACCTGTTTTGGCTAAAGTGAGGGTTGCTTTGTTGTCTGGCAGGAAAGTTAACTCGCCGAAGCAGCACTGACACAGCAGCAGATGTGGACAGTCTCGGAGTCAAACACTCTCACTCACACCATAACCTGCCTGACCACTCCAACAGCCACAGTGAAAACACCATCAAAGAGGGGGGTATGGCAACCCATTTGCCTATTTTTTATGCACTGTTCCCTAGCCTTCTTCTGTACTGTTTATTTCAATCGAAGAAGTGCAACGTTCAGGCAAGTTGCCCATGTTTACACTAAAATAGTGCAGTGAAACACTTTCCGTTACCTTAAGGTGTAATTACTTTAGAAGTCTTTTTCATTAAATCATAAACCAGGGTTTACTGCTGGCACAAGTCTTTTTGATGGATTTTACATGTACATTTACTTTTTCGGCATTTAGCAGACGCTTTTGTCCAAAGCGACTTACATTACACAGTCTTAACAATTCAGTGTTAAGGGCCATGCCCAAGGGCCCAACAGTGGCAACCTGGCAGTGGTGGGGCTTGAACCAGTGACCTTTCGATTACTAGTCCAGTACCTTAACCACTAGGCTACAACTGCCATAAATAATACATTTACATTTTCTGCGTTTATCCAAAGCGACTTACAATTATAACTGAACCCAATTTTAAGCAATTGAGGATTAAGGGCCTTGCTCAGAGGCAACTTAGCAGTGGTAGGGCTTGAACCGGCAACCTTCTGATTACTAGTCAAGTACCTTAACCACTAAGCTATTACTGCCCTATCACTGGATTTTTCCCCTTTTATCTCCCAATCTAGTCATTTCTGATTTCTAGTCATACTTAAATCCTGACCAGCACAAGCAGTGACTTCGGTCTGTCATTTATTTACATTTGCAGCATTTAGCTGTAATTCAATTTGGTTCATTATTTTTGCAGTCTTAGTAGAACATTGGTAAATACCAGATGCCAGATGTGGCTGTTTACAGGTCTCTGATGCCCAAGGTTTATCATTAGCCCACTTTAGCCCGGAGTCACTAGGTAATAAAATAATTGTACAAATTATATTTATATGTGCTCTGTGGGCACAGTGATCTGTAACGCTAGCCTACCACTGCTAAGATCCGGGTTTGAATTTAGGCAGGTGCTCTCTGCCAGTTGGGTGCCTACACAATCAAGATTGTTTATGTCTAAGGGGGAATGGCTAAAGCCCTGTGATGGATTGACTAATATTTAAAATTGTACTAATAATTATAAATGAAAGACTATAGTCTAATCCTGATTGATATCCACCCTTATTATTGAATTTAAGTGTTTCAGCTACATCCATATCTGAAAGGTAAATAAAATAAACAATGTCAAATAAATTATGTTTCCAATTTTGTGGCAACAGTTTGGGGAAGGCCTTACAAACTTTCCTCTCCCAGCATGACTGCACACCTGTGTCCAAAGCGAGGTTCATTAAGATCTCCTCAGTCCTGACCTCAGCCTCATTAAACATCTTTTTAATGAATTGGAACGTCTTTTTCAAGCCAAAATGCCCTTTTGATTAGGTGGGCACAAATTCTTACAGACACACAGTTTTGTGAAAAGCCTTTGCAGAGAAGTGAAGGCTTTTATGTTCATAGAGGAGGTGGGGGTGGTGGCTGCTCCATATTATTACCAATTGTTTTGAAATAGGATGCCCAACAAGCTTTTAGCCAGATGTCCACATCCTGTAAGCAACACAGTGTAAATACAACTGAAAAATGAACTGTTTCTGTTTGCTTAGTAAACTCCCTTTTTTTTCTTTTGTGTCTTAGTTCGCTCCCAGATCTCAACCATTACTATGGCCACCTTTAACACAACAGTGGCCTCATTTAACGTGGGCTACACTGACTTCTTCACCGAGCATATTAAGAAGCTATGCAATCCCAACCCCATCCCAGAGATGCCCTGTGAGCCGCTGGCATGTTCCAACCTGCCCCGCAGTCTAACTGATTCCTGCATCAACTACTCATGTCTGGAAGAAAGAGACACCATCGAGGGCACCAACAACTTCATTATGAGGAACGGCATGCTTGATCTTTCAGTAAGGGGGAAGCTTTATAAAAAAAATAATCTTGTATGATTGTGTTTTGGTTAATCAATATGAGCCGTACTTAATTTAAATAAATAATAACATTGTATAAAATCAAATCGTCCTTGTGCACACATGCCTGAGCCAGGATTATTTCTAGGTCAAGGCTATGCATGTTCAGTAAATGCAGTTGCAAAACGGTTATAAGAAGCGGCTTATAGAATTGCTTAGATTTTGGAATTGATGACTCATAAAATGTGGTTGTATTATATTTGAGCCAATAGGAATAGACAAACACATTATTCTTATCAGCGAGGGCAGGCACCTCCCTTAATTCCAGTGTTGGTGGCATGTGTATGAGCCTATATCAACAAATAAATAAGTATTACATTCTAAATGAACGTTACTGACGCCAGCATTATCTTTGGGCTGTTGTTTGGCACAGCAGTAAATTAAGGAAGGCCACTACTGCTAAGATCCAGGGATCCAGGGTTTGAATCCATTGGCCAGTTCACAGACATGATTGGCTAATGTTGTAAGTGAAGAAGGGCCGAAACAGCCTAGCCATTGGGAGGTGCACTTGTCAGTGTGCTTTCAGTGCTGGTTTCAAGCTTGGATAAAAATAAGAGGGTTGCGTCACAAAAGACGTCCAATGGAAAAACTGTGCCAAATCTGGTCCTCATACCAGACCTGTTTTGGCAACCACTAAATATGAGAGAGCAGCCGAAAGAAAAAAGGACTTGCATTAACGGTACTTGACTGGTACTAGTCTTGACCGTCACATAGTCCCCCCTAGGTAATGCAGTTTATATACACTAATCAGCCATAACATTAAAACCACCTCCTTGTTTCTACACTCACTGTCCATTTAATCAGCTCCACTTATCATATAGGAGCACTTTGTAGTTCTACAATTACTGACTGTAATCCATCTGTTTCTCTTCATATATTTTTAACCTGCTTTCACCCTGTTCTTCAATGGTCAGGACATGGTTTAGGCATCATGTGCTGCTTTTTTAGGCATCATGTGCTGCTTTTTTAGACCCTCTAGTCTGCTTCACATTGCCAGACTGGTCCTATTTAAGTGATATTTAGATTCAACAGGTCTGGCAGGAATCATGCCTGGGAGTGGGTACTTGTCAATTGATATTGGTTAACTGGTTGATTAAGTAGATAAGGGTCAGTTACTTTTTCATATGGGTAATATTGGATTGGATCGTTTGGGAACTGAGAATACTAATAGTTGCCGTTTTGCAAGTGGAATGTTTGTCACCTTGATGGCAGAGTATGTATCTCTAAAATCCCAATATACGTCTCTGCATCTGTGATACCTTTACACCTATGCTATGGGCACATGGGTTCTTATTTCATCTGATTTGTCTTGTTTTTATTGTATCTTACACGAAGTCCCAACTTCTTAACCTTTATGATTTTTAAATGAGCTTTTTTAATGTAAAAAAGTAAGGTTCCTTTCTTCTTATTATCTTGTCCAGGCTGTTCTAAGAGCAGTGTACGCCGTCCTCACCCATGACATCAGCTCACGGATCTGTGACATTGCCCTTAACATTATCGACTGTCTCCTGCAACTGGGTGTTGTGCCCAGCTCTGCCAAGAAGGCTGCCAAATCTGAGGACAAAGCTAAAGAGGCAGAGCATACAAAGGAAGGAGTCAGTCAAGGCATGGCCGGGGCACATGGAGTTGTTTCTGGTGGCACGGCGGCTGTTTCCAGTGGCGGGAGTGGAGATGGTGATGGAGGGGGTGATGGAGGAGGAGGAGGCGGAGGAGGAGAGAGTGGAGGTGGAAGTAGAAATGATATTAAAAACAGCAAATCCAGTAAGGTATACAGTCTAAATTACAGTTTGTGTCGCTAAATAAGTGAGACTTGATTTGGAGGAAGGTTTATGGTAAAAAAAAAAAAAAGTGTTTAATTTTTATTGTTTCTATATACACATTTGACAGTAAACAGTAATTTTCTGATAGAGCTTTCTGTACATGTACCTTCATTGCATTCTCAGGAGGACGACTCTGCCCTCAGTTCCCATAGATTAACTCTAACTATGCTAATTAAGATTGTGAAGTCTCTTGGTTGTGCTTACGGCTGTGGAGAAGGCCATCGTGGGCTCTCTGGTGATCGCCTGCGCACACAGGTAAATATCTCTGCTTTCAGATTGTATGGTCCAATAGCTTTTAAATCTATTAAATCAGGACATAAACTTCTTAAACTTCATTAAATTAGTTTAATTATTATTAGCTTGTAGCCTTTGGGAGTCATAATTTTCACTGTTGGAACAAATATTGAATTGAATGCACTCCGTTGACACGCTGACCTGGCCCAGAGCATAATACAGCAGAAAAAAATAACAAACTATTAATTTTATACTGTCCCAAACAAGAGACATTTTATACAAACCCAGTTTCCAAATATGTCGGGACATTTTCTAATACAAAAAAAGAGCAATCTGTCCCAAATAAACTGGGACAGAGGTGTGTTTCTTTGAACTGAGAACACTTTCTGTTGCAGTTTCGCAAGTACAATTTTTCTTCATTCTTGCTGATTCTTCTCTGCATGCTGCACCATGCATTTTAATAGAGGACAGATCAAGCACACACATTCTGTGTCCATGGTTGTAGCGCATACAGAATAAGGTCTGGCATCGTCTTACTGAATTAACCATGGACTTCCCGGGAAAAGATGTTGCCTTGATAGCAGCATGTGCTTCGCTGCTTAAATGGTACCTTCACACATATGCAAGTCACTATCGTAGTCACTTGGCTAATCGTAGCCACCTTTAGTGATCAATTATAAAGGTATCCTTGATCCACAATGCACTGTAGGATGATCCACCATACAGAAGTTCAAGTTGACTCCTGATGTCTTGGGAAGTCCCTGGGTGGGTCAGGCTGTTTTGAGAGCATGTTAGGGGGGGGTGGTCCTAATGTTTCAGCTCATTCATGTACTGTATATCTAGTGAATTCAAAATGTATTCAGACCTCTTTTTTTTTCTCCCTTTTATTTGTGTTGTGGTATTTATTTTAAATTCATATAATTGGCATCTTACCTATCAATTTACTCTTAATAACGCATAGTAAAGTAAAAGCATGTTCCCATTAATTTTCAAGAATGAATTACAAATCAATCAAAAATTATTCAGGCTTCTTATTCAGTACTTTGTAGAGCAATTTTAGCTGCAAGTCTTTATGGATACAGCTTTACAAGCTTTCCTTACATTCTTTATACAAATCCTCTCAAGCCTTATCAGAGAAGATGATGAGCATCTGTGAACTGCCATCTTCAGGTTTCAAATGTTTAATGGGTTGCATGTCTGGGCTTTGGCTGGGCCATTTAAAGAACTGCCTTAAAGCCACTCCAGTGTTGTTTTGACTGTATGCTTCAGGTCATTGTTACGTTGTTATGAAAGTGAACTGTCAACCCAGTCGGAGCTTGCATGCTTTCTGGACAAAGTTTTGCAACATTCAGTTATCATAAATGTCAGTTAAAAGTTTTTATAATAGTATTATTGATTACAATACTGGATTGTGTGTTTAGACTGTGTGGTTATTTCTGTGTGTAGGCCCAAAACTGTCTGACCAGTCTGTACAAGCTGGATAAAGTTCAGTTTCGACAGACCATGAAAGAGTATGTCAACAAGGATTCTCTTAACAACATCGTCGATTTTCTACACGCTCTACTTGGCTTCTGTATGGAGCCCATCACTGACAGTAAGCAAATTAAGCCACAGCCATTCTGAACATACTTGTAGTCATTTAAGACAGGTAATTGAAGAAGAATCATTAGCCATTGGTTATAACTGATATCTGTCATTATTGGTAAATCATGATCTTTTTTACTATTTTCACATTAAGTAATTTTATGCCAATTGCATTTTCAGATAAATTTTCTAAATAATTAGATAAGATTGTGAAACATAAACTTTCACCCTCTCTACTGCATATGTGTGTTTGTCAAGGCTTTCAGTGTTTGCTAGTGTGTGTCTAGCCTTTCTTATGTGTCTATTCAACATTGTATAGAACATAAAGAACTGGTTATAGTATGACATAATATTTAACTCACTTTGCTCTGCCTATAAATGCCTTACAAGGCAATTCAGATGTTTAACATCATAAGTGTACAACTAAGGAGGGGAGTGTGACATTAATATTAACATTATTTATAGTTATAATGAATATAAACCATGGTGTGCATAACTATTGTTCAAGATACACAAAGTTAAAAATCGAATTATTGTTCTTAAACAACACACCTAAATAAATGTAAAATTGTAGCCAGGGCAATGGGCATAGTTGGTGGTCTGAATGTTTTTCTTACTTTTTTTCAACCTTACTTCATAAGTTAGCCTGGTTTTGTGTATGTGGTTGATGGTTATGTGAAGGTGAAATGGCACATAAATGGGAAAGAGGTTTTGGAACTACATCTTATGGTGTAATTTAGTAATCAATCAATCAATCAAACGTATCTAAATAGACCAGCCTGCATAGTGGGGGTTGTTGGATTCAACCCTAAACCCTAGTTGAGTTATAAAGTAGTAAAGTAGTAATTTTTGAGGACAAATAAGTAGACATTATTGATTTGTGTTTTATATATTTTCCTGCTGTGTTAGATTTTTTAATACCTGAGCCATATAATCACAATAAAATTTAAATCCCTTTTATTTATAAAATGCTATCTTATTTATTTGTAATGCTGTATGATTGAAATCACATTCTCCTCGCCACATTCTATCATCACTTTTATCAATCCCGTTTCTGACTTGGGACATTTTGTGAAATGCAGTAGAAACTAAAATCTGTGATTTGTTATTTCTCATGAACCTTTATTTAACTGATGAAGGTAAAAAGAAATGACTTGCGTTTTGGCTGAAACAGTTGGGACAGGACAAAGAGTAGACATTTATATAATTTTGAAACATTCCACATTAAGCAGGTGAATTGGTAACAGGTGAGGGAATCATGACTGGGTATAAAAGGAGGACCCATCAAATGCTCAGTTTTTGACAGTTCTCCTAATAAGTGGTGAATTGGGCAGTTGTAGCCTAGTGGTTAAGGTACAGGAATAGTAATTGAAAGGTCACTTGTTCAATCCCCACCACTGCCAGGTTGCCCATGTTGGACCATGTTGGACCCTTAACCCTTAATTGCTTAGACAATATACTGTCACAGTACTGTAAAAAAAAAAAATCGTCTTAATGCAAAACTGCAAACAATGTTGTTTTTTTTACCAGCTACGTATCGTATGTAATATTGTAAAAATATTCAGGTAATCCAGACAAATTTTAGTCCCTGTAACCTCTAAGACCTCAGAACAGCATTGCATGAGAAACTGTTATGCTTCTCTGTTAAATTTATCAACATGGGTTTGGGAGAACTTTAGAAAACTGTTGTCATTAAGCAGAGCCTGCCACTATATCCTGAAATACGACTTGAAACTTTATTACTCAAAGAGAAAGATATACATCAATTCTTTTAGGCAAGCTGCCTACGTCTAATGCCAAGTTCACACTACATGACTTTCAAGTTGTTCAGATTGCTTTACAGTTCACACTACACAACTGGATCTCTTGCACTCGGGAGTCTTTTAAGTCGTTGTGGATTTCACACTACACAACTGATCGGCAATAGGGGGTTTCACACTACACAATCTATCACCAGGAGGAATCTCATATGAGTCCATCCGGTCTCCCAAACTACGTTTTGTTTCAAAAACACACAAGAAGTGACAAGAGATTTAATGATACCACGTCCAAAATTGCACGTCAACAAGAAGCGAGCGATCAAAGTTGTTTGTGCACTAATGTGCAGCAAAAAAGCAAGTAGGAAAAATAAATTAATCCGAGTGGATTGGGCGACAAGCAGGGATTGTCTGTTCTGTAGTGAGTTGGAGATAAATGAATATTTTTCATTGGTATTATGGTTTGGCGTGGACGATAAGATCACAAAAAACTGTAAAGCTTGTGTGTGCCGATGTATTCTGATAGAAACTATATTATACCCCTGTCCCACATTTTACAATTCCTCCCCTGGGTTTCCCCTCACCATGTGTCTGTAGTTTGACATAGCTCTCATGCTAGATATTTTTCTTGAGTCTGCGAGGGCTCAGCAAGCTGCTCGGATCGAGTCGTTGAACAGTTCACACATAGCGATCGAGAGCCGAATGCTGAATTGCTCCCGAGCTGCCACATCTAGCGGCGACCAGTCGGCAAGCGAAAATCAGGGAAAAAATCATGTAGTGTGAACTAGGCATAAGGGTCCGAACTCATCTAAGATGTACCAAAACACAGTGGAAACATGCTGCAATCAGATGAAAAAGCAAATTTCAGCTTTTTTAGAGAAATTGGACATCAAGTTCTTTGTGCCAAAGACAACGAGGACCAACTAACTACAAAAGCGAACATTTGTCAAATCTTCATTCAGCATCCCTGTTACAATCATCAGTTCCCAAATTATTAAAATGTGTCATTTATAGAAAGGATGATGGACAGAGGCAAGTTTTCAAATTTTTTAGTGTGTTGCAGACATTAAATGCAGATAAACTTGCAGATATTTGACAAGTACTGTACAATTATGTTAATAGTGAAAACGTAGGAAAACTTTTCATTATACTTTTGTCAGTAAATAAAGGTTCAAGAGAAATCAGAGATTCTTCATTCATTGCATTATGCAAAAATGTCACTTTTCCTGAATCAGGATTTGTAGATGGAAATAATTAAACAAAATTTTTTTAAACAGTTAACAGCATGGTTGGAAGAATATTTATTTTATATAATTTATTTAATACTTTTGATTGTGACTAATACACCTAAAATAGTCATTTTGCCACACAGTATTTTGGCCACACAGTCTTCTTTTATAGTAATAACCTTGTTTTCTTTTCCTACTGACGCAAAGCTACACCACAGTCTCAATCCTATTTTCAGAAATACTATGCAGGAAATAGTATTGTTTTTAAAATGCTGATCATGGCATTTAATCGTACTGTTTTCATCTCTTCTCCACTCCCAATTTTCTCTCCTGTCTCCCTAATCCCTGAAAACTGTGTTTTAGAGACTTAAGTGGTTCAAAGGGCAAGTTCGAAGTATTGACTATTTTATTCCTGGTCTGCCCTTAGATCCATTTTATTCTCATAAAACACCAGTGTCTGTAAATCATCTTCCATTACTCAGTCACTCATCCTTTCAGCAGACTTGCCAATCTTTTTTCTATTTGAAATTAAAAAATGTTAAATTTTGTTAACTTTAAACTGTTGGCAAGTTAGTGAACATATGAGTGGAATGATAATGAACCCTGAAGGTCTCTTGAAGTGTGTATATGGTATGTGAGTGTGTTTATTTGGGGTGAGTTAGTGTTTTCCTGAGATCTTTATGTCTGTGCTGGCCTGACACCAATGTTGCCCCGCATCTCTTCTCTTGCAGAATACGGCAGTGCAGGTGAGAGGTCCAGGAGGGCGAATAAGCGAAACTTCGGTAGATACACAATATCTAAATTTACTGCCAAAAAAAAACTAGGCATTACACCCATTCCTGCACCCCTCCCTGTGTCTAAGGTGACATTTTCGCCTCCAGATAAAGACTAATGTATAAAAATCCCAAATGTTCATATGAAACCAAAAGACCATTTTCTAAATTTAGCAGAAAATAATTCCACCCACAATGCTGTAAAACTAAAGCATAACTTGAATGCCAAGCACTCAACAGGCCGCAGACATTTGCATGGTACAATCTTTCACCCCCCTTGAGCCCTTTCCCTTTCATGTGCTTGATTTTTTTGCTTGAATGTATTAATGGCTTTCTGCTTCTCTCGTTCTCTCACTCATGCCTGAGCCTAAATTCAGTTGCTCCATCATATCTTTCAGCCTCATGCTCAGCATCTAAGGTGGTTCTTATGTGTTTACAGACAAGGCAGGCTTTGGAAACAATTTTGCCACCGGAGGAGATAAGTCTCTGGCCCAGAGTATGGAGGCTGTGGTGGTGGGCTGCATGTTCAAATCCCTCATAACCAGATGTGCATCCACTACACATGAGCTACACAGTCCAGAAAATCTGGTGAGAAGCTCAGTATTAAACAAGTCAGGATTTTGTGAGTGGTCCTACAGCTGGCCATGTATTTATATATAAGGGGTTGATATATTGCCTTGAAAAAGTGTTTAACTACTTTTATTAGGGTTGTTCCAATACCCTTGCTGTATCTGTATTGGCAGCGATACTGGCACAGGCAGTATCAGCACAAAAAGAGCATTGTTACCAACTGTCATTCAGTGTTAATTTTGACAGCAAATTTTGATTTAGTTTTAGTCATAGTCTTTTGACTAAAATGTCATTTAGTTTTAGTCATAATTTAGTCATCTTAATTGTTTTAGTTTTAGTCTAGTTTTAGTCGACTAATTATTATAAGAATATAGTCGACTAAATCTACAGTCGATTCAGTCGACTAAAATATAAAGGGTGTAAAATGTAAATGCTTTGTCATCAGTTCCCCTGAATTATTTAAGTCATTATATACACTTACACAAAATGAAACATTTTTAATCAGTTATGGAATATTATTAATGTTTGAATGTGCAATACACACAAAAACAGATTTAACTTATTTCAAACATCTTTATTTACATGACCTTGCTTATTGAGCATAACAATAACAAAATATTAATGACCAGTAGGCCTGCTCTGCCTGAAAAGTATATGCATTGTTTATAACAAATTGCATATTACATTCTTTATAAAACTGGGTACCATAAAAGCAGCAGTGCCATTATGTTGCCATTATACTGCCAGCAGTGCCAGATGTTGTTTCAGATGTGTTGTGTTTTTACCCGAGATCGCCCCACATGGTTTACACATCGTCTTGTTTTTCATGACGTCAAATGAGAAATGTGTCCAGATATCGGCTCTCCTCTTTCTCCCTGTTGACATTAATCTAGTTTAATGAGTAAAGACAGTTCACAGGCTAGTCTGGACTTCCCGGGTTTAGATCAAATTTGTGCAAGTGTGGTCTTACCGTGGTACTGCAAAAGAGATTAGTACTGATTGGATGGCTACCCGGCTTGTCCCGCCTCTCCACATACGCTAAAGTAGTTATGATTGGATCTCTTTCTAACTTGTCCCTACCTTCCACAAAACTAAATCAGGTCTGATTGGATGTCGTCCCTGCCAAACATTTTCGGTTTTATTCGTTGACGAAAGTGTCAATTCATTTCGTCATAGTTTTTATCCTTTTATGTAGTTTTTATTTAGTTATCGTCTCGTTTTCGTCATGAAAAAAAGGTTCGTTGACGAAAACTATGACAAATCATTCGTCAACGAAATTAACACTGCTGTCATTGCTTTAACTGTCATTGTAATGGTCTCATGCTAAACAATTCTATGTTACTAAAAAAAAAAAGAGTCCTTAATGTACCAGTTGTTCTTTAATTACCAAGCAATATTCCAACTGTAAGTAACTGTAAACAATTTCACTTCACAAGAAGGGCGTTTGAAGGGTGCAGGACTAAATTATGACAGCCTGCTACTGCTGAAATCCAGGGTTTAAAACCCCAGCAGTGCTATCAGCCAGTCAGGTGTCTGCATATAGACATTAATGTCTGTGGGGGGTCATGATTGAAGTCCCGCAATGAATTATTACCTTGTCCTGAGTGTATTACTGCATTGCGCCCAGTGATTTCAAGGAAACCTGACCCACTGCAACCCTGACCTGGGCATTACAAGTAACACTGACAGACTGTAATACACACATAAATAGCCTGTGAGTGCAGCAGCCAAAAGAGGTTCAAACTATTGAAGAATTCTGTATTGTATCTGCTGTGCTACAAAGGTGAACAGTGCCACTGTCGTACTGTCAAGAATATTACTGCAGTTGGCTGGATTTATGTGTCTTGTAGTTCTTAAAAGTCTACCTGTCCCTGCTGCTGAAAAGCGTTTTTCTTAGCATGAGGCTGCCACCACCATGTTTCACAGTATTAGCCAGGTATGCCAGACGTAGACCTTGCTGTTATGCCCAAAGAGTTTAGTCTATAAGACTGTACACAACAGGGTCAAGTACAATTTTCTTTCTATGCTGTGCAAATTCATTCAAAAAGGCTACTGGCTGTAAAAGCTGGCGAAGGTGACTCAGCCAAGTACTAAACAAGGGGGTGAAAAGTTATGAATGTTTAATTTTAAATGAGTGTCTGATTCACAAATTACTGATTCCTGTTAAGTTGATCAAAATCTCTGGTAATGTGAATGAATATTTTTTCAAGGTGTGTGTTGTGTATGAATGATCTAGAGTAGACCACCATCACTCTTAACCTGGTTTTAAGCAAGTATTTTGTCCTTCCCTTTTCTTAAAAACACACAAAACAGGGCCTGTACTGCGACATTCGGCAGCTAGTTCAGTTTATCAAAGAATCACATGGCAACGTGTTTCGTCGAGTGGCCCTCAGTGCTCTGCTGGATAGCGCAGAAAAACTCAATGCCACAAAAAGGCCTGAGGATAAAGAGGAGACCAAGTCGTCTGCACAAAAAAGGTTTGCTTGCAAAACACCTAGTGCATTGTATTAATACACATATTAATGAGGGTAGAATGATCTATCACTGCTGAGAATTCAAACCCTAAAGGTGTCATCGCCAGGGTGGGTGTACAAGAGAGCTTTAATGGCCCATTGTTCTCTGACTAGCATTTTTATTAGAGTGCGTTCTGTAAAATGTTTTTTTGACTTTATTTTATTGATGCTGAGTTCCTGATTACAAATGATTTCCTGGCATGTGTTATCTAGTGTGTAACTATACCATCTGTGGTATACTGTAGGCAGTTGAAGCCTAATGGTTAAGGTACTAGTAATCAAAAGGTGGCTGGTTCAAGCTCCACCCATGCCAGGTTGCAAACTGATGGGCCCTTGAGCAAGGCTCTTAACCCTCAATTGCTTAGACGATATACTGTCACAGTGCTGTAAGTCGCTTTGGATAAAAGCGTCTGCTAAATGCATCTGCTATGTATAGCGTAAGTGCTAGGTAGTATGTGATTTAGGACACAGTATGGCCATAAATAGTGCCCATAAAAATCTCTCTTTATTTAACATGTGAATACCACACTGAACGTCTGCATGACCTGCTGTGTCTAGCACAATGCAAATGACTCGCCACCCAATGAGGATTAGTGCGTGTTTCTTATGTTGGTGGGTGCAGTATTTGTAAGCAGACATGTCACACTTAGTAAGGTCCGACACAGCAAGGTTTCTGAGGTCCTGGGTTTGATCCTCGTCCCCGTTTGTAGAGATTGCCAGTGGTTTCTCTCTTCTGGATTATCAGGTTTTCTCCCAAATGTTATTAAAAAGGCAGATGTTAGGTGGATATTAGTGGGAATGTGAGAGTGTCATCCTGCAATAGATCTATGCCCATCAACGGTGTGTTCTTGCCTTGTACCTTGTGTTTCTGGGTGGCACTGGACCCACCACAACCCTAAGATAAAACACTTAAGTAAAAGCAAATAAATAAATGTATTTCCCTACTTTATGAAGCACTTTGTGACCTATCAATGGTATATAAAAATAAAGTCTTTATTCATCATGTGTGTGTCAGCGAGGAGCAGATCCCCGGCGCTCTGTTAGGAAGAAAGGACTTCTGGAGGAAAATGTTCAAGTCTCAAAGCGCTGCCAGTGACACCAGCAGTCAGTCAGAGCAGGACACATCAGAATGCACCACTGCCCACTCTGGCACTACAACAGACCGTCGCTCACGCTCTCGATCTAGGCGTATCTCATTGCGCAAGAAGCTTAAACTGCCCATAGGTGTGTGTGTATGTGAGGTCTATTCTAACCATTTTTTTTTCTCATTATGGTATTGATGTTATTGAAATATGCTTAGTTATTTGTGACTCACAGGTAGTATCTATCAGATTGTTATTTCAATGTCACTTTACATTTCTGGACCTTCACATATAGTTGGTCTTGGCTTGACATTGGTGTTTTTAGGTAGTTCGGTTCCCTATAACTGTAACATAATATTTCATTACCTTACATATAGGCTATGTGCACATTTGTGATACTAGTATGCTCTTGTCCAATCTGGCAACCCAAAAGAAAAAGTCAGATTAATAAAGCAATAAGCCACGAGAGGCCGTGCATTACTGTGATTTTATAATAGTACATATATAATAAATACAACAATGTTTAATTCATAAATGTATTTATTGTGTATAAACTTACAATAAAGCGTTCTTCCGCGACGCAAAATAGTTCGATTAACAGTGTTGCTAGGCAACATGAGGGCGAAAATAACATTAACTTTTGTATTCAGTGGCGTATTAATATGGAATGATGTGAGGTGGTCCTAGGTGTGCGTTTATCGGGGATTTTACAACGCGGCTCAGCCAATCAGATTTTAGGACCGGAACTATCCGTTTTATAATTTGGAATTTATTCAATGACGAATGTGCACAAGCTGTGTCTTATTAATGTGGTAATAATCTGAAAACCAACCTCTGTTTGTGTGTATGTGTGATCTTTTTGTCACCAGCATGCCGTAGGACAGTCCGCCCTCCGTTCACTCTCTCCATCCTACGTATGTGTGTATCAGTGTGCGTTTTTGTGATCACCAGTGCTAGAAGTGGGGAAATAAAGTGCCTGTACTCCCCTTTTTTACATATTGGCAACTGATATCAGCAATTCATTACATTCTTACATCACATGACATACATTCAACAGCGGCCAGCATGATGGCTTGGTGGGTAGTACTGTCGCCTCACAGCAAGAAGTTCCTGGGTTTGATTCCCAGGTGGAGCGGCCTGGTTCCTTTCTGTGTGGAGTTTGCATGTTCTCCCTGTGTCTGCGTGGGTTTCCTCCAGGAGCTCTGGTTTTCTCCCACAGTCCAAAGACATGCAAGTGAGGTGAATTGGAGATACAAAATTGTCCATGACTGTGTTTGACATTAAACTTAAAGTAAACTGATTAATCTTGTGTAACCAGTAATTACCTGTCCTGTCATGAATGTAACCAAAGTGTGTAAAACATTCAACAGGAACAGGTAAACATTATGTAGTGCCCCTTGGATAATGGAGTGTATATACGATTATTACGAGTACCCCACTGAAAATATGTACATAAAATAGTCACGGTACACCAAAGAGTAAAATGTAGAATTGCCGGTATTGTGTACCGGTGAGTACTAGCCCACTTCAAGCACTGCTAATACCATGTTAAATGTTGAGAAATAATATATGGAAATGCTTTATAGCAACTATGTAGTATATTATATGCTTTTGTGTCTGTAAATCCTGTACTGTCTTTGTCCATACCAGTGTGTGTAAGCTATTGTTCCTACTGTCCCAGCTCAGATCAGTCCAAGTTCCTTTCCATTTTCCATGTTGCTGTAGATTTAAGTGTCATCTTGGTCGTGCTGGCCAAACTGGACTGTATAAGTAGTGCATTTATCTAACAAACAGAAAGTTTAAGTGATGCTGCTAATTGCAGTAAATAAGTCAGGTGACCTGGTTTTGTGTGTGTTTGTTGTTCACCGATTTATGGCTCCGTGTGCAGGGAACTGGCTAAAGCGCTCGTCCCTGTCTGGCCTTG
Organism: Trichomycterus rosablanca; assembly: GCF_030014385.1. Lineage (NCBI taxonomy): Eukaryota > Metazoa > Chordata > Actinopteri > Siluriformes > Trichomycteridae > Trichomycterus > Trichomycterus rosablanca. The sequence goes on from NC_085993.1 coordinate 28,479,355, forward strand.
CTGATGGAGTGGAAGACCTGCTGGACATCAGCTCAGTGGACAGACTTTCTTTCATCAGGCAGAGCTCCAAGGTGAGATCCAGTCAGACATTGAAAAATTTTTGTTTTTAAAGGTTATGCCTAATATTTTACAAGGGCTTTAAGAAGGTCATAACTCCTGACCCATACAGGTTCCCCTGCTCATCAAAGTATTTTATTATGAACTTTGCTCTTGTTGCATATTTCATTATGAACTGTGGTGCATATTTCATTATGAACTTTGCTTTTGGTGCATATTTCATTATGAACTTTGCTTTTGGTGCATATTTCATTATGAACTTTGCTTTTGGTGCATATTTCTTTATGAACTTTGCTTTTGGTGCATATTTCTTTATGAACTTTGCTTTTGGTGCATATTTCATTATGAACTTTGCTTTTGGTGCATATTTCTTTATGAACTTTGCTTTTGGTGCATATTTCATTATGAACTTTGCTTTTGGTGCATATTTCATTATGAACTTTGCTTTTGGTGCATATTTCATTATGAACTTTGCTTTTGGTGCATATTTCATTATGAACTTTGCTTTTGGTGCATATTTCATTATGAACTTTGGTGCATATTTCATTATGAACTTTGCTTTTGGTGCATATTTCATTATGAACTTTGCTTTTGGTGCATATTTCTTTCCAGTCATGCTGGTGCACATTAGGGCCTTTTTGAAACTGTTACTTGAAGATGAAAGCATATAATTGCCCAATATGTATTTGTATGCAGTAGAAATAAATGAAATAATAACGGTACATGCAGGCGCTTAGCCCATTCCTGAAACAACCCCAGGAAGGACATTTGGATGTTGCAGTGGTTTAACACACTAGCACACCACTGTTGAGTGTCTCAGCAGAGCCACGGGCATCCACACAGTTGGCCGTGTTTGAGGGTGGGAAGGTCGGATGAGGTCGGACAGAATGAGGTCACAAAGAAAGGACCCGGACCCGGAAAGGACCCGGATCACCCCACCTGGTGAACGAACTCAGGACCTTCTTGCTGTCAGGCGACAGTGCTACCCACTAAGCCACCGTGCCGCCCACATGATGCTGTTGGAATTACATCAACAAAGAGTTTTAGATCGCATGATGCTGTTTGTGTTATATTTTTGAGGGGTTTTTGATCATGTGATGCTGTTGGCACTATTTATTTGTTTATTTTAGGAATCCCAAAAACACTGATGCACATAATATTCCATACCTGTAAAATTTTGTCTCTGAAAGTGCATAAAAAGAATCAGGTAATCACTCAGACTGACCATTTTGTCCCACCAGGTGAAATTTACAAGTGCTGTAAAGCTGTCGGAGGGAAGTGTCATGGAGTACGGTCGGGAAGAGGAGGAGAATTTCTTCAAGCGGCTTGGTAAATGGCGGTCCGGTCGGCGGAACCCATCCAAGATTCACCACACAGAGGAGAAAGATGGTAGAACCCTGGGGTTTTTTCCCCCTCGCTCGTCGACCCCCTCGTCACTCGCTCTGTGTTTGTGCCCGTCCGTGTCCTGTGCTGTGCTTCTGGTGCACTCAGTTTTTTCTACCATCTTCCATGGCAACTCTGTGTGTGTGTTTGTGTTTGTATGTGCATCTTTGTGGGAAGCTGTCACAAAGCTGTCTGGTGGCTTAAAGACAGCGGCTTCCAGTGTTTATGTATCTGGCTGTTCTGGTACAGTGACAACAAAATTAAATACCAGAACTTCCAGCTCTCCATCTGAGGTGCCTAAATGTAAAGTATTGGATGTTTTAGCAGATTGTAAAGACTTCAAAAGCATTATATTTGGTTATGTTTTCATATGTTTATTTCATATATATATATATATATATATATATATATATATATATATATATATATATATATATATATATATTAGGGCTGTCAAACGATTAAAAATTTTAATCGCGATTAATCTCAGAATTTCATATAGTTAATCGCGATTAATCGCATTAAATAAAATCTGTGTAAATGTTATAGAAAACAAGGTTTTTTAAGTGAAATGTGAAAAGTGGACGTTTCTACACGAAGTGAGTGTGTTTTGACCCTTTTGGGGCTTCCATAGTTCATGGACTAGCATGCTTGACTCCGGTATTCAGTGCCGTAACAGATTAAGTTAATAAAGTGTTTTGCTCCCGACAACTTGTGAATATACCGTGTATTTATTTCTTTATTATGCAAGTGCATCCCTACGACGCTCAGTTATATTATTTTAACAAACCGCAAATGAACAACGGTGGCAAGTCCGACATTAAAACGTTGGTTCTACCAGTCAAGTCTCAACATGAACTAGAATTTGAGTTAACGGCACTTTTTTTTAATCGCGTTAAATTGAGATTGCGTTAATGCGTTATTATCGCGTTAACTTCGACAGCCCTAATATATATACAGTATATATATATAAATGAAATAAACTATATATTGTTGTATATTGACATGTTCACTGTGGGGTGTACTCACTTATGTTGCCAGCCATTTAGACATTAATGGCTGTGTGTTGAGTTATTTTCAGAAGACAGTAAATCTACACTGCTATACAAGTTGTACACTGACTACTCTAAGTTATATCCAAGTTTTAGTTCTATAGTGTTGTCCCATGAAAAGATATAATAAAATATTTGCAGAAATGTGAGGGGTGTACTCACTTTTGTGATACACTGTATATATATATATATATATATATATATATATATATATATATATATATTAGGGCTGTCGAAGTTAACGCGATAATAACGCATTAACGCAATCTCAATTTAACGCGATTTAAAAAAAATAGTGCCGTTAACGCAAATTCTATTTGGCCCTGCGAGTCATCCGTAGTTCATGTTGAGACTTGACCGTGCACCAACGTTTTAACGTCGGACTTGCCACCGTTTGTTTCATTTGCGGTTTGTTAACATAATGTAACCGAGCATTATAATGATGCACTTGCTTAATAAAGAAATAAATACACGGTATATTCACAAGTTGTCGGGAGCAGAACACTTTATTACTTCCTCTGTTACCGAATAGCAAACAGCTAGTCATACTGTTAGCCAAGCATGCTATTCCATGCACTATGGAAGCCCCAAAGGGTCAAAACACACTCACAATGTTTGCTGATGGAGAAATTTTAACCTACAATCTGACATTTATACGAAGTCAAGGGTCTCTTGAGTGAATAAAACTCCCTTACAGTTTTCTCTTGTCCCAGCAGTTTTTAACATAAGTACATTTAGCATAAAATGTGTTCACCATTTTAATTGTAACATTTCACTTAAAAATCCTTGTTTTCTATAACATTTACACAGATGTTTTAAAAATGCGCTTAAATGCGATTAATCGCGATGAACTATATGAAATTCTGAGATTAATCGCGATTAAAAATTTTAATCGTTTGACAGCCCTAATATATATATATATATATATATACAGTGTATATATATATATATATATATACAGTATATATATATATATATATATATATATATATATATATAGTTACATAATTGATTTAATAGATAACATAACATCATACCTTGTTCTTTTATCATTACCAGGATGTCCCGGGTTCCAGGAGCGCTTGGCTACCAGCCAGGAGGCCATGAAAAATAAGAACATAGTCAATCTAGGTGCCATCAGACAGGGCATGAAGAGATTTCAGTTCCTCCTGAACTGTTGTGAGCCAGGAACTATCCCAGATGCTTCCATCCTAGCTGCTGCATTAGACCTGGTAGGTACCTAAGAGTCCATTTACAAGTCTGACCCTTTCTCATATTGAAAAATACTATAATTGTTGTGTTTGTCTCTGTTGTGTCATCTTTGCTTGTTAAATGCTCTTAAAATGCTGCTTTATCATTTTCCTCAGGAAGTAATTGTGTGTATATGTCTGCTAATGGGATTTTGTTTACTTCCCAATAGGAAGCACCAGTGGTGGCTAGGGCATCACTGTTCCTGGAGTGTGCTCGCTTTGTGCACCGCTGTAACCGTGGGAACTGGCCAGAATGGATGAAAGGTCACCACGTCAACATTACCAAACGAGGGCTTTCGAGAGGACGCTCACCTGTAGTTGGCAACAAGAGAAACAACAAACTGCAGTGGAATGCAGCTAAGCACTTCTACCAGTGGGGTGATGTAAGTTGTTCCATTTCATTTTTACCACCTAGTTTAGTGTAGTCAGGGTTGCAGGGAGTCCAGTTCCACCGCCCAATCCTTTACTCTAAAGTCTTTGTTCATATTCCCAAATGTATGACCTTTCTTTGTGCTTTCGTTACAGGCAATTGGCACTCGTCTGAGTGAACTATGCCACTCGGACAGTGAGAGTCCGGCCAGCATTTTGGGTTTTATTTATGATGAGGAGAGCAAGAGGAGAGCAAGGAAAGAAGATGATGAGGAGGACTTTCTAGATGACAGTAAGAGAGACAATAAAGATTTGTAGTTTTTTCCTTCCTGGAATCTATTTCTTATTACTGACTTCTGGTGTCACACCCATTGCTAACAGGTGTATAAAATCTATTATGAAATATAATTACATGTTCATATTTCATTTCTTTAACCACTTTATCCTGGTGAAAGTCACTGTGGGTCTGGTTTTACCGGGAAACATTGGGCCCAAGGCAAGAATTCCCTGACTTCGGTACAGCCAATTTTGTCAATGTGAGATTCAAACCCTGATCCCAGCACTGGTGGGCTAGCATAATAGCTTATATAAATTCCACAGAGCACTAATATAAACTGTATGCTTCCAGTAGTCTGAAAAAGGCCAGTGTTGAATATTTCAGCATGACTGTGCCTTTGGTGCACAAATCAAGGTTTATTTAGTAGTAACCTTAACCTCATTAAACATCTTTGGTATAAATTGATAGTTGATTGCAATCTAGGCCTTTTTGTCCAGTCATTGCCTGACCTTACAAATGCAGGGTTTTTTTCTATTTATTTTATCACGATTTAGTGTGGTCAATTTGTCTTCCACAGTTGTGGATCCCTGATTGCGTTCGAAGAGAGTATATTTGCTACAGACACGTGCGCAGTCCTAGCGGACCCATTTTGTTACGCCAATGCTTCTGCACAGACACCTCTATCCGCTAACCAGGGTCCTTGCACAGCGTTTGAAGACCCCAACCACTTAGTATGGTCATTTCCCCGGCCAATTTGTGTCTGTAGCGGAGCTGAGATTCGAACCGTGGTGTTCAGAATCTTGGCGCTGGTGTGCTAGCGGAATGTCCCACTGCGCCACCTTGATTAGACACCAGTTCCCAGGCCCAGTCCAAAATCCTTAGCCTTTCCAGAAAATTGGAGGCTGTTATGGCTGCAAAGGTGGGAACTCATTATTAATGTCTGTAGTTCTGTAAAGGGATAGACAACATCAACAGTCAGGTGTCCACATACTTTTTACCCTTATTGATGTATTCTTTAAACATAAGGATCATATTTCTCATGCTGCGTACCTCTTATTAGTTCATTAATGGTTATTTGTGATTTCCACAGGTACTGTCAACCCGACAAAATGCAGCTGTCCCTTTGCTCTGAAGATGGCTGCTTGTCAGCTGCTGTTGGAGATCACTACTTTTTTAAGAGAGACCTTCCCCTGTCTCCCTCGCCCTCGCACGGAACCCCTCATGGTCAGGATGAGAACTTTTTTTTTAAACACATTGATAACTGGTCAGATTTAATGTTACTGTAAAAGTATAAGTGAACATTTTACCATCCATGGAAAACATGGGTGACATTTAAGCAACCTGTTACATTGTTTTAGGATTTGGAAAGCTGCCGACTGCGTCTGGACCCCGAGCTGGGTCGTCATCGCTATGAGAGGAAGATCAGCTTTGCAGGAATCTTGGATGATGAGGATGGCCATGATTCCCTAAACAGTAGTAGTCACACTTTAAAGTCTGATACAGCATGTGATGAAAAGAAATCCTCACAAGAGCCTCTGGGTAGGATTTATTTGCGCCTGTCAGTGTGATCAGTTTTTCACTCCATTCATGCATTTGATTCTGCTGTTAAACAGGTCTGATGTTCTTTATTTAGCTCCCACTAGAAAGATTCGCATAGGAGGTTCTCGGTTGCTGCAGATTAAAGGAGCCAGGAGTTTTAAGGTGAAGAAAGGCGGTTCCCTGTCCTCCATCCGCCGAGCCGGCAGTCTAAAGAGCACCAAGATGTCTCGACAGGACTCAGAGTCTGAGAACGATGCAGAGTCTGATCGTATGCTGTCTCAAAGCAGAGACACGGTCACTGATATAGGTGAGAAATATTCCTATATACAAGTGTATGCAAACATTAGGGTAAATTGGGCTTTCTTGATGAAGAAAGCCCCACTTACTGTGCTTATTGTCTACCTTTAGAGAAAGTAAAACTGTAGCAAACTGTTTAATAAACATTTTTACTTACAGTTAAATAGGGCACATCAAGACAAGTTCACTTGGTGCAAAAAATGGCATTTAATAACAAACTATTAACACTTTTTGCTATTTTATTTATGCATTTTCTCCCCTTTTTGTCCCAATTTAGCGTAGCCAATTTGTCTTCCACTTCTGAAGACCCCGGTCATATCAGAGGAGGGTATATTTACGGTCCAAAGACCCTTTGTATTTGCCCATACTTTGGTGGATTCGCATGTGAGGCCAGTTTCACTCATGGAGAGTCACGCACTGACCCCGTGTTTCTCCACCTCTGTACAGGCGCTTTGGCCTTTTAACCAGGGTCCATACACAGCGTCAGTGACCCTGTCCCTTTTTGGTCTGGTCTAGCAGACTTTAGTGGCTAATTTTGTCTTCTGTAGGCACTGCTAACTGTGCCCACTAGGGGGCCGTCCAACCGACCGGTAGCAGAGCTGAGATTCGAACTCAGGGAGTTTAAAATTCCAGCACTGGTGTGCTAGCCAGAGGTGGAAAGAGTACTAAAATATTGTACTCAAGTAATAGTACTATTACTTCAATGAATTTTTACTTAAGTACGAGTAAAGTTACTAGTCTAAAAATCTACTCAAGTAAAAAGTAACTCATTTAAAATGTACTCAGAGTAAACGTTACTTAGTTACTTTTTTAACAGCAGGGGGGGTCTTTTCTGTATAATGCAAACAGGACAAGTGGATATAAATCTCACAATAGTTCTTTTTCCTTCAAATATCATAGAAAAAAACATGTTGATACAACATTTAAACGTTTAGGGATGTGTAATGTGTCATTTTAGTACAGACCATCCCATAAAACTTTTTCAAACTGTATAACCGCTAGTGATGGGTCGTTCACGAACGATCTGATTCTATTGAACAGCTCTTTAAAATGAAATAAAGGAACCGAGTCGCGCCTCTGGGAGTCGTTATATATATATATATATATATACTGTATATACAGTGTATCACAAAAGTGAGTACACCCCTCACATTTCTGCAAATATTTCATTATATCTTTTCATGGGACAACACTATAGACATGAAACTTGGATATAACTTAGAGTAGTCAGTGTACAACTTGTATAGCAGTGTAGATTTACTGTCTTCTGAAAATAACTCAACACACAGCCATTAATGTCTAAATAGCTGGCAACATAAGTGAGTACACCCCACAGTGAACATGTCCAAATTGTGCCCAAATGTGTCGTTGTCCCTCCCTGGTGTCATGTGTCAAGGTCCCAGGTGTAAATGGGGAGCAGGGCTGTTAAATTTGGTGTTTTGGGTACAATTCTCTCATACTGGCCACTGGATATTCAACATGGCACCTCATGGCAAAGAACTCTCTGAGGATGTGAGAAATAGAATTGTTGCTCTCCACAAAGATGGCCTGGGCTATAAGAAGATTGCTAACACCCTGAAACTGAGCTACAGCATGGTGGCCAAGGTCATACAGCGGTTTTCCAGGACAGGTTCCACTCGGAACAGGCTTCGCCAGGGTCGACCAAAGAAGTTGAGTCCACGTGTTCGGCGTCATATCCAGAGGTTGGCTTTAAAAAATAGACACATGAGTGCTGCCAGCATTGCTGCAGAGGTTGAAGACGTGGGAGGTCAGCCTGTCAGTGCTCAGACCATACGCCGCACACTGCATCAACTCGGTCTGCATGGTCGTCATCCCAGAAGGAAGCTGACGCACAAGAAAGCCCGCAAACAGTTTGCTGAAGACAAGCAGTCCAAGAACATGGATTACTGGAATGCCCTGTGGTCTGACGAGACCAAGATAAACTTGTTTGGCTCAGATGGTGTCCAGCATGTGTGGCGGCGCCCTGGTGAGAAGTACCAAGACAACTGTATCTTGCCTACAGTCAAGCATGGTGGTGGTAGCATCATGGTCTTGGGCTGCATGAGTGTTGCTGGCACTGGGGAGCTGCAGTTCATTGAGGGAAACATGAATTCCAACATGTACTGTGACATTCTGAAACAGAGCATGATCCCCTCCCTTCGAAAACTGGGCCTCATGGCAGTTTTCCAACAGGATAACGACCCCAAACACAACCTCCAAGATGACAACTGCCTTGCTGAGGAAGCTGAAGGTAAAGGTGATGGACTAAACCCAATTGAGCACCTGTGGCGCATCCTCAAGTGGAAGGTGGAGGAGTTCAAGGTGTCTAACATCCACCAGCTCCGTGATGTCATCATGGAGGAGTGGAAGAGGATTCCAGTAGCAACCTGTGCAGCTCTGGTGAATTCCATGCCCAGGAGGGTTAAGGCAGTGCTGGATAATAATGGTGGTCACACAAAATATTGACACTTTGGGCACAATTTGGACATGTTCACTGTGGGGTGTACTCACTTATGTTGCCAGCTATTTAGACATTAATGGCTGTGTGTTGAGTTATTTTCAGAAGACAGTAAATCTACACTGCTATACAAGCTGTACACTGACTACTCTAACTTATATCCAAGATTTATTTCTATAGTGTTGTCCCATGAAAAGATATAATAAAATATTTGCAGAAATGTGAGGGGTGTACTCACTTTTGTGATACACTGTATATTTATATATTTGTGCGCAGTTCTTATCGGCGGTAATCTATCCATTCTGCTTAACAGAAACAAACACAGGCACATCTCTGCACAAGAGTTTTTTTAACTAAATGCAATTTTTTGAACGGCTCTTTAAAAGGAACCGAGCCAAAAGATCCGACTCCCCATCGCAGAATTTACTGCAGCAGTTTCCCAGACTCGATTTGTTAGCGTTTTATTTTACTCAGTAACGAATGTTATTTAAAATGTAGCGAATTACAATTCCTAATACAAAACATACTTGAGTAAAAGTAAAATTACTGGTTGTAAAATCTACTTTAAAAAGTACAAATACACAAAAAAACTACTCAATTACAGTAACGCGAGTAAATGTAATTCGTTACTTTTCACCTCTGGTGCTAGCAATATATCCCACTGTGCCACCTGGGCACTGTTAACTATTTTTACGGTTTAAGTTCTGCTGCTATGAAATGATAAAGGTGCCTAAGAGAGTCACTGCTGCTGTAGTGAAGTATTTGTGTTTTCAAGTGTGTGTGTGTGTGTGTTTGTGTTATTAGGGAGTCCCTGGAGTGCCAGTGAGCCAAGCATTGAGCCTGAAGGTACTGGGAGCACTGGTGGAGTGGAGGACTATCACCGCAACATGTCGTGGTTACACGTAAGTGCCAGCCCATTAAAGTGCCCTAATGGGTTTGTAGAATAAGTACGTAATGGTAAAATATTGTGTTGCATGTCTGGAAGACATTTTTACATAACTATTAACATAGTTATTTTTACTAACATTTGAACATCATACTAATCCTCTACTATGCATGTATTCTCTCTTTATGCCTTTCAGATCATGATCCTGCTGTGCAACCAGCAGAGCTTCATTTGCACCCACGTGGACTTCTGCCAACCACGCTGCTATCAGCGCCACAGCCGATCCTGTGCTCGACTTGTGCGTGCTATCAAGCTGCTATATGGCGAGACAGTCGACAGCCTAAGAGAGAACAGTGCCAGCGGTGTCAGCAGTGCTCGTGCCAAGAAGAGCAAAGAGGTGCAACAAACACTGTGTTAACATGTTTAGTGTGAAACGTCTAGCAGTATCTAGTTTCATAGTATCTACAGTATGAAGAATAACTATGGATTCTCCAGTAGTGCTAATCACAGGACAATAAAACTGTTAAAATTAAATGTTAGCCTAGAATGTAATAATTATTCTGTAACGCCTAAATCTGCCACACCTTAGTGTAAACATTGATGATGATTTCATTCGATTTCTATATACAAGGGAACTTTTTTCTAAAAGTTTCCACTCTTTTTTAAACTCTATTTATTAAGATTTTCAAAAACAAATTGCATCATTTTTCTAGTCACCTTCCACACCAACGTTTTAATGCCATCAGCAAAACATTTTTGATTGAGTGTGTAGCCACTGATGCACCGCTGATTTCACATCATCACATTAAAATCTTCTTCCCCTTAAAGCTTTTTTGAGCGGTCCAAAAAGGTGGAAATCAGATGGTGCTAAATTCAGACTATAAGCTCTCCTTAAGTCTCTCAGACCTGACTAATTACTACTCCTCCCGCCCTCACCGTTTCTAATGAAAATATAAAAATTCTGAAACTTTTTGAAGATCCCTCATAATGAATGTAGTGCTCTGGTGGCTCAGCATTAAATTATGTTGACCCACTACCACTGGGATCCAGGGTTCAGCTGCATCTTAATGAAGAAGACATGAGGAAGGATAAAGAAGAGTAAGGTCTCATTCATAATGATGAGCCAAATCATTAGGACCACCTGTTTATATCAATAGTAGATGTGACAGTTAGGAATCTATTAAATGTTGGGTTCAGGGTAGTAACTAATACTTTACATGCACCAGGCAACTGGGTTAAAGATTAGGCCAGTTAAAGTGCCCATGCCAACTCCTGTCCAGTATTGAAAGCATCTACAATGGCCATGCAGGAATTGGAACTGGCCATTAAAGCAATGGAGGAAGGTTTGTTTTTCCCAAGATCTTGTGAACGACTAGGAACACTGTAGGCTGATTTGCCTTGCAGCATACAGAAGTTAAAGGACTAGCTGGTAATGACTTGATACCATTCAGATGTCTTGTATTGACAGCATATGTAATGGGTGGTCTTAATGTGTTTGCTACAGTTTTTGCTAATGTTCGGTGTACAGTTTACAAACACTTGTAAGGGATATGAATATTATTTCATTTTGGGATTTCAGTAATTTCTGCAGCTGTACTTTCGCTCGGGCTGAATAATTCTGAAAAATATACAGCAGCTTTAATTTTCTTGTACATGACTTAGTGTGGCCTCCTTATTCCATATTATTCTTTGATTTTCTATAGCTAGGGATTTCTCTGTGCCTATATAAATAGAGCTAGTTGTAGCCATAAGACTGAGCCATAAGCTCGGCAGTGAGAAAGATTAGAAAGCTCTGTACAGAACTTAAAAAGTGGAATGCCACTTGAAGCCACTGCTAAGCAACTTCTGGTCTAAATATTGTCTGTACAAATAATTGTTGAGTACAAGGAACAGTAGTCTCAGCTAAGGTCAGGGTGAAAATCTGAACTGTCACATTATGCTGAGAGGATGTTTGTCTAGGTCACCACAGACGTGGAAGTTTGCTGCACAGGAGGAAAAACATTTGCAGAACTGATTAAATCCTCAGACTACCAACATATACATGCTCTCTTTTAAAGAAAAGTAAACAATTAAAGACATTTGTATATGAATATTTTTTATATTTTTATTTTTTTATTGTTGTTATTATTGAAATGAGAGAAGAATTGTACATTATTATTAATGTAATATGATATAGTATAATATAATTTATTAATCCTTGGCATTCATGTGGTGCAGCGGTTAGTTCACCACCATTAAGTTACAACTTTGAGTCTCATCTGTGCTATTGACTGGCTGGGCGCTTACACTGACACGATTTACTGTGCCTGGCGACTATGTGCTTGCTGGGGGAAGTGCTGGCAGCGTGATTCGAAATGGGAGGAATTTAGAGACGACTAAATTCTGGTCTTCTGATTGATTTGTAGTGCTCAGACAAGTCATGCTTGCGGACTCCATCCATGAAGAGACGTCCTACTGACAACAATGCAGAGGGGAAAAAGGACACTGGAATGCTGAAATATATTCGCACACAGGTGCTCTATTTACATTTCTTTCACACTGTAGAACTTGTGGACTTTTGAACAAACAAACTCATCTACTGATTAAAAAAACACTCTAAATGGGCGCTCGGGTGGCACAATGATTACTAACTAGCTAGCCCACCACTGCTAAGATCTTGAGCTCTCAAGTTCAAATTGTCTGAGGGAGGGTGGGCTGGAAGGATTCTTGCTACTGCTGCAATTACGGTCTCTGCTAGCTGGTCCATGGCATCTGCGGAGATCAAAATAATGAAGATCACTGTGTGACTCTGTATTTGATACTAATCCCTTAAGAAATTAAAACACCCTAAATATTGTAATTGCACTTTTTGTTTGGCTTTTACACAAATATTTTTATTATCTAATTATTGTTTTTGGAGGCTAATGATTTGTCAAACACATTTATGATCAGGATTGTCTCAGGAAAAATGTTGTTGTGCCTTGCACATGCAGGTGATGAGTTTGTGCCCGGCGCCTCTGTCTCTACTAATAAAAGCAGCACCCATCCTGACAGATGATATGTACGGAGACGTTCAGCCAGCTGCCTGGGAACTTCTGCTCAGCGTGGACGAGCACATCGCTGCAGCTGCAGGTCTGGTTTAGTGTCTTTTACATTACCTGCTCTACGTGCCATTTACATTCTGTGGTTAATTAATTAGGTGATCCTTGGGGAAAATGAATTTTCAACCTCTGGTGCAGACCTTGCTTTATGCACAGGGGCACAGTCATGCTGGAACAGAAAAGGGCCTTTGGTATGACAAAAATCATAAGCTATGTGAATATGCTTTTGCATATTGCTTAAATCACTATGAATGTTTTATTTGACTCGATTTTATTCATTTTGCTGTGGTCTTTGAGACCCCGTTTCTAACAGGTGAATAGAAGTGGTCGATGGCAGTACTCTTGTCATGGGGTTGGGGCTGGGGGCTTCTTTTTACCTGCTAGAGGCGGGCTCTGTGTATTGAGTGTTGTGTATGGAGAGTCATGGGGGGTTGGAGAGGACGGCAGTTGCAAAATTGTAATTGGATACCTGATTGGTTGAAAAAGTGGAAAATGAACAGGGCACCAATCCATTGCGGTCTTTGAACCCGAATCTCAGCGGTAGTGGACTAGCGTGATTAACCTATTTCTGTTACTCATAATTCTGCATTTCTTGATAACGTATATTCTTCTTGCTTTCTCACAAACACACATGTCCATGCTTGCAGCGGCCATGTTCCTGCTGTGTGCAGTAAAGGTGCCTGACGCTGTCACTGAAATGATGATGGCTGAATTTCAACATCCGGAAGCCAGTCAAAGAATTAACTCTGTGCTTAAGTTCTACACCGTGTGGAGGTTCCGCTACCAGGTGTGGCCTCGCATGGAGGAAGGAGCTCAGCAGATCTTTAAGGTACTACTGTTTAACAAATGAGAGCTGGAGATAGATGGATATTTTTCAATTTTAAATATTTCTATCTTTAATTTTAAATCTCTTAGTTTATTTTATTTTAGTAATTTTAATGTTTTAAAACTGTTTAAGCTGCAGAGCAAATAACAAATAATGTTAACACAGGTGCTGTAAGATTGACTGATTGTATTGGTAGGACAATACAAAAAATGAACTGGTTCATGTCCTTAATGAACTGCTGGATGTTCTAATAGGTCCTTCGTGTGTAAATATAAGGTCTTAAAAACCACTCACAACAACTATTAGCATAATGAGTCCAGCTGGGCCCAGTTGCAGAATTCTGCTTCATCTGCAATGACATTTATGACTGGCAGATGGGGCATGGAGGCACAGATGATCAAAGTGTTCAGTTCAATCACCTGTATCTCACTGAGTGTTAATTCACTCCAGGTGGGAGTGTTTCTATATATCATGGTCTCTTACTCACAGACTTGTCAGTTCCTTTGTTGGCAACCTGCTTTTTTAAAACATTATATCTTGCTCCAAGTCCGGTTTTACACTGGCTTGGGAAGCCAGTGTCGGTGACATTTAAGACTCATGTCGGGGGGCAAACCATCTCAGTTAACTATCTGTTGTTTTTTTATATATAGATTATTTGACTTATGTAACCCAAACATTTACCTGATGTAAAAATGTATATTTAGCCAATAATCTATATTTATCAAAGTATAAACAATGTCCTACATTACTGAAGAGCAAAACATAGCCCACCAGGCATGGCATCGAATGTACTGACAGTTTTTTTACAAGTCCACACTAATGGCCCTTTTAATATTCAGCACCTCAATGCCAGACAGTCTCTCCAGACTCATATTGTTTCTCATGTTCAAAGGAACTACACTATTATTGATTGCATTGATTGAAAACCTACATGAGAAACACTCGGGACATGGACTTTGCATGCATTGCATTTGATGCTGTGCCCAGTGTGTGCCGTGTAATTTATACTTTGATAAATAAAGGTTATTTACTTAATATAGGTTTGTGCTTCAGATAAATGTTGGTTCATATATGTTTTCTTCTATTTGTCCTCTCTTTTAAAGCCCTCAGTAGGTTATAGTATGTACAAAATGCCTCTGCTAGAATTTTCAACACATTTTGACCACATTCTTCAGAGACTTCACTGGTTGTTTGTTACATTTCTGATTAATTACAAGGTTTTTTATAAGTATAAAGCTCTGCACACCTTGACTCCTCACTACCTGGTTGAGCTTTTGCATCTACAGTATATGTTCAATCTCATACCTTAAGGTTGCAAACTTTTGCCGTTCTTGATGTTACAAGATATAAATTGACCTCTTTGGTTGGACGATCATTTAGTGATTTAATTTAGCTCCCAAATTATGGAATACACTTCCCGAGTCTTTCCATCATGCCTCCTCTTTTTATTTACATTTCTGTCAAAGACTTGTATTAACTATGTCTTATAGTACTTTGTCTATACTTGAATATTATACCTCTAATGTCCTCTTTGTTGTTTACTTGTGTTCAGTGTGTTCATGTTCTTTGATTGGAAAGCATCTTTGAGCATGGAAAATGTGCTATACAAAAGAAAGTGATAATAAAAAGTGATCATATGTCAGAAATCTAAACAAAATAAATACAGTTTGCAAAATCATTGACAAAAATTGTTGTCACAGTTATGTGTGTGCATTCTCTCTTATAGATTCCCCCACCCAGCATTAACTTTACTCTGCCATCTCCTATTCTGGGGATGCCATGTGTGCCCATGTTTGATCCACCATGGATGCCACTGAACACCGGGACTGTTCCAGATGCAATAACTGAAGATCAGTCTGTAAGTGTACCCTTTAGACACTCTGAAGTACAGACAGAAATTGAGGGCTTTTTATTTAGAAAAATGCATGGTGATTTTTCAGAAATCATTCTCAGCTCGTGCAGTGTCACGCTCACACCAGCGTGCTGAGCATATCCTTAAGAACATGCAGCAAGAGGATGAGAAAAGGAGGCTGGGTCGTGAGGCCAGCATCATTACGGCCATTCCCATTGCCCAAGAAGCCTGCTATGAACCCACCTGCAGCCCTCCGCCTGAGCAAGAGGAAGAGGGTCAGTCAAATAACATAGGCATTCTTTTTTTGCCTTTTTTATATCACTTTATTATTATAAAAGTACATGCTTAGACTTCTTCAGGTAGAAGTATTCTTTGAATTTTTTTACTGTTTTAACAGTTTTTTTAAGACAGGCTGTTCTTGTCGAGTAACAATTATTAATCCTGTCATTAAGAACAAATTATTCAGAATGACAGTTTAAAATTGCGTTAACTAGTAATCTCATATATACTTCATAAATTCATAGGCCTGCTGATCTGAAAACAGTTGCAATGCGAACAATCAATTCCTTTAATCGGTTCCTTGCTCCACTACAAACTGATCTGAAAACAGTTCTTATTGCCTAGAATCAATTCCCTGAATTAGTTTTTTGCCACACTACAAACTAATCTGAAAACAGTTGTTATTGCCTAGAATCAATTCCCAAAATCAGTCCCTTGCTCCACTACAAACTGATCTGAAAACAGTTCTTATTGCCTAGAATCAATTCCCTAAATCTGCCCCTTGCTCCACTACAAACTAATCTGAAAACAGTTCTTATTGCCTAGAATCAATTCCCTAAATCTGTCCCTTGCTCCTCTACAAACTGATCTGAAAACAGTTCTTATTGCCTAGAATCAATTCCCTAAATCTGTCCCTTGCTCCTCTACAAACTGATCTGAAAACAGTTCTTATTGCCTAGAATTGATTCTCTAAATCAATTCCTTACCTCACTACAAACTGATCTGAAAACAGTTGTTATTGCCTAGAATCAATTCCCTAAATCAGTTCCTTGCCCCACTACAAACTGATCTGAAAACAGTTCTTATTGCCTATAATCAATTCCCTAAATCTGCCCCTTGCTCCACTACAAACTGATTTGAAAACAGTTCTTATTGCCTAGAATCAATTCCCTAAATCTGTCCCTTGCTCCTCTACAAACTGATCTGAAAACAGTTCTTATTGCCTAGAATCGATTTTCTAAATCAATTCCTTACCTAAATACAAACTGATTTGAAAACAGTTCTCATTGGCTAGAATCGATTCTCTAAATCAATTCCTTACCTCACTACAAACTGATCTGAAAACAGTTCTTATTGCCTAGAATCAATTCCCTAAGCCGGTCCCTTGCCCCACTACAAACTGATCTGAAAACAGTTCTTATTGCCTATAATCAATTCCCTAAATTAGTTCCTTGCCCCACTACAAACTGATCTGAAAACAGTTCTTATTGCCTATAATCAATTCCCTAAATCTGCCCCTTGCTCCACTACAAACTGATTTGAAAACAGTTCTTATTGCCTAGAATCAATTCCCTAAGCCGGTCCCTTGCCCCACTACAAACTGATCTGAAAACAGTTCTTATTGCCTATAATCAATTCCTTAAATCTGCCCCTTGCTCCACTATTAACTGATTTGAAAACAGTTCTTATTGCCTAGAATCAATTCCCTAAATCTGTCCCTTGCTCCTCTACAAACTGATCTGAAAATAGTTCTTATTGCCTAGAATCAATTCCTTAAATCTGCCCCTTGCTCCACTACAAACTAATCTGAAAACAGTTCTTATTGCCTAGAATCAATTCCCTAAATCTGTCCCTTGCTCCTCTACAAACTGATCTGAAAACAGTTCTTATTGCCTAGAATCAATTCCCTAAATCTGTCCCTTGCTCCTCTACAAACTGATCTGAAAACAGTTCTTATTGCCTAGAATTGATTCTCTAAATCAATTCCTTACCTCACTACAAACTGATCTGAAAACAGTTGTTATTGCCTAGAATAAATTCCCTAAATCAGTTCCTTGCCCCACTACAAACTGATCTGAAAACAGTTCTTATTGCCTATAATCAATTCCCTAAATCTGCCCCTTGCTCCACTACAAACTGATTTGAAAACAGTTCTTATTGCCTAGAATCAATTCCCTAAATCTGTCCCTTGCTCCTCTACAAACTGATCTGAAAACAGTTCTTATTGCCTAGAATCGATTTTCTAAATCAATTCCTTACCTAAATACAAACTGATTTGAAAACAGTTCTCATTGGCTAGAATCGATTCTCTAAATCAATTCCTTACCTCACTACAAACTGATCTGAAAACAGTTCTTATTGCCTAGAATCAATTCCCTAAGCCGGTCCCTTGCCCCACTACAAACTGATCTGAAAACAGTTCTTATTGCCTATAATCAATTCCCTAAATTAGTTCCTTGCCCCACTACAAACTGATCTGAAAACAGTTCTTATTGCCTATAATCAATTCCCTAAATCTGCCCCTTGCTCCACTACAAACTGATTTGAAAACAGTTCTTATTGCCTAGAATCAATTCCCTAAGCCGGTCCCTTGCCCCACTACAAACTGATCTGAAAACAGTTCTTATTGCCTATAATCAATTCCTTAAATCTGCCCCTTGCTCCACTATTAACTGATTTGAAAACAGTTCTTATTGCCTAGAATCAATTCCCTAAATCTGTCCCTTGCTCCTCTACAAACTGATCTGAAAACAGTTCTTATTGCCTAGAATCGATTTTCTAAATCAATTCCTTACCTAAATACAAACTGATTTGAAAACAGTTCTCATTGGCTAGAATCGATTCTCTAAATCAATTCCTTACCTCACTACAAACTGATCTGAAAACAGTTCTTATTGCCTAGAATCAATTCCCTAAGCCGGTCCCTTGCCCCACTACAAACTGATCTGAAAACAGTTCTTATTGCCTATAATCAATTCCCTAAATTAGTTCCTTGCCCCACTACAAACTGATCTGAAAACAGTTCTTATTGCCTAGAATCAATTCCCTAAATTAGTTATTTTCCCTACTTCAAACTGATCTGAAATCAGTTCTCATGGCCTAAAATCATTTCCCTGAATCAACCATCAGGCCTACTACAAACTAAGAGTGGTAATCATAAATCGGCACATAATGACAAACCTTGAAAAAAGACAAAGAGCACTTGAGGAAACATAAAATAATTTTTTTAAGTAATTGTTTCATTATTTGAAGAACCAAAGTTATCCAACGACGACAGGCTCTACGTGAAAACATTATTGCACCTTGGTAATTTGTTCAGCCAGTGAACCAAATATAATAGATAATTGCGTTCAATTAGACTAGACACACCCAGGCTTGATACCAGCCATGCTAAATCAGAAATGCGAGTAGGGCAGAGCTCTTCCCACAGTCGTTGTCTCCAAATAGTACAGAGGAGTTCCAGAATGCTGTAACACTCTTTAAACGTTTTGTGGACTGATCTCAAATGATCAAAAGAGTTTGGATGTTGCTGTTAGTTGCTGCTAAAGGTTGCACAACCAGTTATAAAGTTGAGGAGGTTTCTATTCTAAATTCTGCTTCGAAAAAAGTAAATGTGAACGTCTTTTAATACTTTTTTTTACAGCATTGCATGTAAGGATACATATATTTTAACATAATATAAATAGGTATAATTATGTTTTACAATATCACTAGCTAAAAAACTGTATCAGCACAAACTAACAGGTAGATCATGAAGCTAGGGGTCTGTCTGAAAACCTAGTGAGCTGCCTACTGCCTACTTAGGCAGCTGTTTAAGAGAGGATTGTAATAAGACATCGAACTTAGATAGGTAGATTATTCAGACGAACTTAGACATCGATAATGTCACCGCAGTTTTCGCTTACTAAGCTAACACAGTTAACCTTAGGTCATTCAAACCAATAGGCTGAGGTGGTACAACCCGCTAGCATGCCAGCTAACATCTCCCTCAGTGTACCGAGAATGGTTAAATTGTCACAGACAAGCCTGAATTTGCCAATAAATGACACTTGTACATCTTAATACGAATGTAAAAAAAAAAAAAGAAGAATTTATTTACATTTAAAAAGAACTCTTTGCTTTGCATCCGCCATATTTATATATATATATATATATATATATATATATATATCGAATTTCCCCCATGGGGATCAATAAAGGAATGTTATTTGTAATTTTTTGTGAGAAAGGTTGTTGCCGCACTGAATGCTGGGATTGCCTTCACCGCATTGGATGCTTCCTCATTATTTCATCAAATTATTGCTTAGATGTAAGGCACCCAGGTTACGCAGCGGGATTTTCCGCTAGCACACCAGTGCCGAGATTCTAAACTCCTCGGTTCGAAACTCGGCATTGCCACCAGTCAGCTGGGCGCCATCTACCGGGCATAATTGGGCAGGATGACCGGACTGTGTGGGTGGGGACTTTAAACGCTTTGTAGGGACGCTGATTAGCAGATAGAGAGGTGCCTGTGCAGAATGCATTAATGGGTGAAAAAGGGTTCCGCTAAGGTCTGCACTTGGGTCGGAGGAGGCGTGAGCAGCAATATACCTGCCTCGACTGCAATCCCCCAGCAGCGGAAGACAAATTGACTACACTAAATTGGGAGAAACTGCATAAATTAAATAGGGGGAAAAAAAGAATTAAGGCACCTCATTAAGCAGCATTTTAAGATATCTAAGAATTTAGAAATGTAGCCTTCTCCTCAGGAGTGTGCATAGGATGACGTAAAAGGTTTATGTAGAGAGCTTACTAGGTTTTCAGACAGACCCTAAGAATCCATGGTCTTCAGTATTGTTGTGTGCATTACCAGCAGAAGATGTAGTGAACCTGACTTCTCGTCGTCTCTCTGTGAGCCCTTCCTGCGCCTCCAGCAACTCGCACAGGAACTACTCATTCCGCCGGGGCTCTGTGTGGTCAGTGCGCTCAGTGGTCAGTGCTGAAGGTATGAGATTCATTCCCTTATCGTGTGTGTGGTTAGCAAATTGCATATGAAGTCAGCTGTAGAGTCTGTATTCGAGCAGGCCTGACTTGCTGACATGTTTGTCATTTCAGATGACGAGAACACTACAGAGCATACACCCACGCATCACATGTTACAGCCACCACAAGCTGTGTTCCCAGCATGCATTTGTGCTGCCGTGTTGCCCATAGTGCACTTAATGGAGGATGGAGATGTTCGAGAAGATGGTGTTGCAGGTACGCTGACCTCACTGAACTCTGGGAGATGACAGTTGTATATTAGATCAGAAAAGTGTGAAATTGTTAGAGTGCCTTTATGTGTTCATCAATAAAGTTTAAAAAAAGCAAGTTTAAGACTTTGTACTTGGATTAGTAAGTCTGATACAGTACGTTATCGGAACAAAAAGGTTTACAGTGTAGTTTTGGCCTAGTACTTTTGTTCAGTTTATAAAGCTTCTTCATATTCAGGTTGTCACTTGTCACAGATTCCCCTTTGGCATCACTGTTCCCATGGCGCCACTTTTACTTGTTGTTTAGTTTGTTTCTTGTTCTTTCGGATGCCCTTTCGCCACCCTTAGTTTTGTTATTTTTATCATCTGTGTTTGATTACCTCACGTTTCACACCCCTATTAAAATTCCCTGTAGGGGTGCCCAGGAGGCACAGCGTGATATTCCGCTAGCGCACCAGCGTCGAGATTCTGAACTCCTCGGTTCGAAATGACAGCTGAGCGCCATCTAGCGGGCATAATTGGCAGTGCCTGCAGCAGACACGTCTCTGCTAGGGCGGGATGACCGGACTATGTGGGTGGGGTCTTCAAATGCTGTGTAAGGACCCTGATTGGCAAATACAGAGGTGCCTGTGTAGAGTGCATAAGTGAAAAAGGGTTCCGCTAGGGGCTGTGCGCAGGTCGGAGGAGGCGTGGGCAGCAATACATTCACCTCGACTGCAATCAGGGATCCCCCAGCAGCAGAAGACAAATTGACTACACTAAAATTGGGGAGAAAGTGCATAAATGTTTTGGTTGGTTGGCATAATTAAACCTCATATTCGTCCACCTTGTCTTGTTTATTCCAAGTTCCTGATTCCAATCTGACCATTGCCTTTTCCTTCAATTTATTACTATGAATTCTCCTTGTATTTTGTATCTACATGTGTTGAACCCTGCTATGGACTTGTACATTGTTTCTAGGACCCACTTGAGCCATCGCACTTATGTTTTCGCCCCCTTCTCTCGCCATGCATTATAAAACTGAGCTGTTATCTAGAATTCCAAAAATGATTTTTTTTCTTACAAAATAATCAATGTTTTATAGAACTAATACATTTAATACATGCTTCACATATGGGCACTTGGGTGCCATGGTGGTAAAATACACTAGCCCACTATGTCTGAGACCTGGGGAGGTTTGAATCTCAGGGGTGCTTTTGGCACGTCAGGCATGTACACAGACATGATTAGCCATGTCTGAGGAAGGAGTGGAGTAACCAAACAGCCTAGTCCAGGGGTGCCCAATATGTCTACCAGTCGATCGCACAGTGCACGCTGGTAGATCACGTCTTATTCAAACTGTTTTTTTTTTATTTGCGATTTGTCACCATAGCTACACCTTAGCCCGCCTTAAGCACTGCAAATCTAGAACATTTTCATTTATCAGTAGTCAGTTTGCACTATTTTTACATTTTTCCTTTTGTAACGTACACTGTTTGTGAAGGTGATCTCAAGCCACGAAAGTGTGGGCACCCCTGGCTTAGCCATTGGCAGGTGCACATTTCAGTTTTGCTCTCAGTGCCGTTCCCAAGTCAATATACAATAAGGGTTGCACCAGGAAGAGCATTCAGCATAAAATCTGTGCCAAAGCAGGTATACGGACCACTGTAGTGACCCCTAATACAGAATATATACAGAATATAAAAAAATGTTACGCAGAAACATTACAAACATAAACATTTGAATTATTTTGTCATTTTGGCTTTTTTTTTCTCCACAGTTAGTGCTGTGGCTAAGCAGGTGTTATGGAACTGTCTGATTGAGGACCCAGCACTTGTTCTCCGACATTTTCTAGAAAAACTAACAGTCAGTAACAGACAAGTAAGGCAACAGAAAAACGTATGCACTTTATATTGATGCCAAATTCTTTTAATAAAGTCTAGGAGATGTGTTTCTTAAATAGTTATCAAGTTTGTGTTTCTTATTAGGATGAGCTGATGTATATGCTAAGAAAGCTTCTGCTCAATATTGGGGATCTACCTGCACAGACCTCACACATTCTCTTCAACTACCTGGTAAGGCCTTTTTGTTTAATCAAAGTGTTACCAACCATTTCATCAACACAGACCAAATTACAACTAACAGTTTTTATAGACTTGTGTTTTGGTGATGTTTATTTTGTTTATTTATTTTATTAAGATTTTAACATCATGTTTTACACGTTTTGGTTACATTCATGACAAGACAGGTAGTTACTAGTTAGTTCATCAGTTCGAGTTTTAACACAGTCAAACACAGTCATGGACATTTTTGTATCTCCAATTAACCTCACTTGCATGTCTTTGGACTGTGGGAGGAATCCCACGCAGACACGGGGAGAACATGCAAACTCCACATAAAAAAGACCCAACCCGCTCCACCTGGGAATCGAATTTTATTATTTGTGAGGTGAATGTGTCACAAGACACAGTGTCTTGAACCCTTCTGTGTATGGTCCTGCATAGTCACAGGCCAGTCATTTGAAAGCACCTATGATAGGCACGCAGGCATCAGAACTGGACGTCAGCGCAATAGAAGAAGGTTGACTGGTTCAACAAGTCCTGTTTTCTCCAAGATTGTGTGGAAGGCCGGGCACATCTGCATTGTTTACCCCTAGAATATATGGCAACAGGATGCACTGTAGTACAATCCACATCTCAACATGACTGGTACCAGATACCACATGACTCCTTTAGATGTCTTAGAAGTTATGAAGTCTGTGTCGTCAGGTCACAGCTGTTCAGACAGCTTAGCAAATTTCTGACTACAAAACACCTATGCTATCAAAATATCAGTTTCTTCCACTACCAAATAATGCAAGACCAGATGTTAATTCTTAGCCAGGTGGTTTTTTAAACCTGAAATGGAAATGTGTCCCTGAATTCTAAACACTGTTATGCTTTTTCCTCAGGTGGGTTTGATCATGTATTTTGTGCGTACACCATGCGAATGGGGCATGGATGCCATCTCAGCTACACTGACTTTTTTGTGGGAGGTGGTGGGGTATGTAGAGGGCCTTTTTTTCAAAGACCTCAAACAGACCATGAAGAAAGAGCAGTGTGAGGTGAAGCTTTTGGTTACTGCCTCTATGCCAGGTAGCACATTTCAGCATGACATTATAAGATATCACTTAGCGTCTGTAGTGTTATTACTTTTTTAGGTAGAATTCAGTGCATGTATTTATGTCATGGAGTTAAACTGCATCTTGATCTGTTGAATATGTATTTTGCATGTGCCTACAGGAACCAAGACACTGGTGGTCCATGGGCAGAATGAGTGTGATATCCCTACACAATTGCCAGTTCATGAGGATACACAGTTTGAGGCCCTGCTTAAGGTAACTAATACTGTTTTAGACTATTTTCTCATTTATTTTCTTTGCATTAAAACAACAATCATTCCACACAGAACTCCAAAAATGGACTGGGGAAAAATGATTAGCGCCCTAATATTATTGGTATTTGGTATTATTATATATATAATATTATATAGTATTTGGTAGCACACAGTTAACAATAAAACAATAATTGAAATATCTGTTTTTTGGGTCCTCCTGGGTCTCCTACAATATCGTCCCATTTCAAATGATGACACAGTGCAATCTGACACTGTTGTACCCTGTGTGTGAAGGTCAGAGCTCGGGCCTCAACCCCATTCAATATGTTTGAGATGAATTGGAGCAATGATAGTGAGCCAATGCCAGTGCCTGACCTCACTAATGCTTTGTTGACTTGGGCAAACGTTTCCATGAACACACTCTGAAAAAGACTTTGAAGTTGGGGATATGGTGGGTAAGAAAGTAGGAGCAGTCAACTTTATATTAACATACACTGTTTTGGTATTGGATGTCTTTTGTATTTGGTGTCTAGATACTTTTGGTTATATAGTTTACATGCAGGATCATGGTACAGTATAGATTTGACATATTCATTAGGAGAAAATGACAGGCTTATTCAACATTGTGAAATGTTAATAATTAATTTTTTTAATGATTTTCACTGAAAAAACCTGCACCTATTAGTTCATGCAGCCTAATTTATTCTGTATACCCATTCCTTTTCTGAATAATACAATAATGTTGTAAGACAAACATAAAATACGTGAGAATTTTTTTTTGACTCTTGTTAATAACAGGAATGCCTCGAGTTCTTCAACATACCAGAGGCTCGTTCAGCTAGCTACTTCCTTATGGACAAGCGCTGGAATCTCATCCACTATGCCAAGGTTTGCTTAGCTGATTATAGTTCAACACTTTGAGTTTATATGTATTTATGTATATAACTTGTTTATCACCTTTCATTTCTGTTTTTCCTTCTTTAGACATATGTGCGAGACATCTACCCTTTCAGGCGCTCAGTGTCCCCTCAGCTCAACCTGGTCCACATGACTCCAGAGAAGGGCCAGGAACTCATTCAGAAACAGGTAAGCATGCATTATTAAATGCTGTGAAACCCAGTGAAGTGTCATTCAGCACTTGAACTATGAGTAACTACTGTCAGTCCAACATCATGGTCCTAATGGGTGTATACTTTGATTTAAAAATTAATAATGGGAATATATTTAAGATTGAAAACTTTCATTTTATTTTTATGTTATACCACCGCTTTATCCCAGTCAGTGTTGCGGCGGGTCAGGCTTCCCAGTAATCACTGGGCACAATGCATTAACACACCATGCTTAGGACGCCAATTCATCGCAGGGCCTCAGCCCCTTCTCTCAGACATAGCCAATCATGTTTGTATGTAGACGATAGTGGGCTAGCATACAGACTTGCTATAGCAAATCTTATATTTACATTGATTTTCTGCATTTAGCAGACGCTTTTAACTAAAGTACTGTGACAGTATAAGCAATTTCAGGTTAAGGGCCTTGCTCAAGAGCTCAACAGTGGCAAACTGGCAGTGGTGGGGTTTGAACCACCAGCCTTTTGATTACTAGTTCATTACCTTAACCAGTAGGCTACAACTGCCCTTTTATTTCCTCTTTCAGAAGGCACACTTGATTCAGAGGTTGGGTTGGTTAAAGTCGTACTTTTTTTGGGTTGAAAGGTAAAGCTGGACAGGTTGAGGTGCCGACGTTCTCTGATCTCCGCCAGGTCACTGGGCTTAAATACATAGCTTTTTAATTTTTATATATATATTTTGTCCAAAAAAATGACTAGAGGGTAGAACTTAAGGTACAGGTCTAGTTGCAGGTTCAAGCCCTGCCTTTACCACCTAGTTGCCACTGTTGGGCCTTAGAGCAAGGCTCTTAACCCTCAATTGCTTGCACTGTATTCGGTCCCAGTAAATGCTGTAAACGTGAATGGGGAAGTGGACATGTATCTGCTCTAGACCTAAATTGAGGGCCTTAAATTAGCTGTACCTTCCTTTGTAGGTTTTCTCCAGAAAGCTGGAGGAAGTGGGCAGAGTTCTGTTCCTCATTTCGCTCACCCAGCGCATGCCTGCCATGCACAAGCAATCCCATGTCTCCTTGCTACAGGAAGACCTGCTGCGTCTGCCCTCCTTCCCTCGTACAGCTATTGATGCTGAGTTTACCCTCTTCAGTGAGCCTTTGGGTAAATGGATATGTTTGCCTACACATCTCTACAGCTCTTTTATACCAGTGCAGATATGAATCTAATAATAATGTTAGTTATTGTTATTTGCTAATTTAATTGTTTCTTGTTATTTGTGTCTTTTGGGGCTTTGGTTTGTTTTGTTTATTGGGTGGTGGGTAAATCTTAGGCAAAGAGCTATTCGGCATGGACACCTTACACAAGGTACTGTGGATCAAGCTGTTGGAGGAGATGTTTTTGGGCATGCCAAGTGAGTACCCCTGGGGTGATGAGATCATGCTCTTTCTCAATGTGTTTAACGGAGCCCTGCTGCTACACCCAGAAGACAGTTCCCTGCTCAGGCAGTACACAGCCACTGCCATTAACACTGCTGTGCACTTCAACCACCTGTTCTCACTGAGCGGCTATCAGTGGATCCTTCCCACCATGCTTCAGGTCTGAAACTCATTTAAATCCTAAACCTTTAATGTTAAATGTTAACTGGAGCATCAAAACAGTTTATAATACACATAAAATATACATTATTGGACAGCTTGTTGGACATCCATTTCAAAACCATGGCTATTTATTTGAAATTTCTTACCATTTTTGTGTCCACAACAGCCTTAACCCTTTAAGGAAGGCTTTTCACAAGGTTTTAGAGCGTATCCCTGGTAATTTGTGGCCTTTTAAATACGCACTAATGTCAGTTGAGAAGGCTTGGCTTGCCCTCTACGTTCAAGTTTATGAATATGAGGTTTAGTCTGGTTGAGGACCTGTGCAGGTCACTTCAAAAGATATTTTAAGGGTGTCTTTCCCAATCAGTTGGAAGTTGTCAGCATATCATTTATTTAATATTTATGAGGGATGCCCATATACTGTATATGTTATCATTTAAAAACCCAAACTTCACATTTATTGTGATCAGTTTGACTTGACTACTATTAAAACATCTATTTTTGTAAAGGGGTGGGTCATGCCTCTCTACTGTAGTGCAAAGTGAACACACCTGCAAGAATGGAAATAGAATACAAGTGCATATGTTTAATCAATGTAAAACAATAATGTGTCTAAAAAGACCAAACAAAAAGAGGAAATCACAAATTATTAAATAAATAAAGTGGCCTAAGTATTAGAAACAAAGTAACAAATAAAAGACTCAATAACATTGACAGCCCACAATGAAGAAAGAAAATAGAACAGGGAGAGCACAGAATTGAAAACTGGATGTCACAATGTAACAAGCTGCTTCAGCCATGTGCAACAGTTTTGGCAATGAAAACACTGAAACACAGGGATGAGTTCCCAGAAAGATACAAATGCTGGCAGTGCACACCAGCAGAAAACTGGACCAGACCAAGCAGCCTGGGACCAAAGTTTCAGAGAAAAGTAGGTTTGCTAGACGGATGTGCTGGTGAAACTGAGCAGGAGAAACCATGATATAACTTCCACCTGGAGAAAAATTAAAGCTCATGAGGCACAGGTAATTTGACAATCAAAAGAAACTGACAGATAAATCATCTGTGCCCCCTGCCCCATCTTCTGGCCAAATGTGGCAACTCAGAATGACTCACATTCATTCATTCATTCTAGCAAAAGAAAAACCTTGGTATACTTATTTGCTTTTAAAGTCAGACAACCTTAATATATCAAGGTTACAATGCTAGTGTATTTATATTATTATGAATTGGCATATTATTGCAATTATTTCAGGCAGCATTACCATCAGCGAATAAGTAATTAAGAATTAAAGTTGAAACTTAATTAAGAAATGAATTGAGAAATTAAAATTTAATCTCCCACTGTGATTAAGGTAGGCGCTGCTGAGTGTGCAGTCCACAGTTCTCAGGTCATTATTATATTAAACAAAAAGTCAGTGGCTCCTGGTTATTTTAAGTGGATATGCAGTAAGAACTACAAACTGACCATCTTTCTGCAGTGTCCTAAGCTTGCAAGGAAACAGACAAAATGGGTGCAGACGAGTGCAATTCTAGCATGCTTTAAAATCGTGTGAAAAGCCTTCCTAGACCAGTGTAGGCAGTTATTGCCACAAAGGGGCAGTACAACTCCATATAAATGCAAATGGTTTTGGAATTGAATGTCCAACAAGCTTATTGTCAGGCGTCCATATATGTCCATAAATATACAGTATCTGATTCTGCTAAAATTATAAATGGATTATAAATAGAAACTGTATGTGAAAAAAGAGTGTGATTACTGATTAGTATGTTTCTGAATATGTACTGATGTTATAATATGGTTTACTGTATTTGTTTGTTTTTACATTAGACATATGCTGATTATGAAAGTAACCCACTGCTGCGTCGAGGCATCGAGTTCTGCTGCCGGCAGTTTTACATTCTTCACCGCAAGCCCTTCATCCTGCAGCTGTTTGCCAGTGTTGCTCCACTGCTGGAATTTACTGTGAGTGCCCAGAACTTCATCACATAGTGATGCTCTAATACATTTATTGCCATTTATTGACTTGTGGTAGATTTTGTAACTAACTAAGTTAATCAAGGACCTTAGTACTGAAACAATAAATGCAAAGACGTTCAGAAAAGAAAGTAATACAGGACACTTGGGTGACACCAGCCCACCACAGTTAAGATCTCGAATTGTCTAGCTCAACTCTCAAGATCGGACAGGCACCTACACAATTGGCTGAATCTGAGGTATGGAATGGTAGAAATGATTGATGGTTCATTCACACTGCATAGCACTGCGTGACTCTCCGTACACAACACTGCTGTCTAGCAAATGATAAGAAGCAGCCGTCGACTGCATGTGCATCCACCTTGAGCAAATTAGCACTCAGCAAGGCACAGGTGACTGTTAATTATAAAGAAATGATACGTCAGTTGTCTGCGCCTCCATACGCCCTCTGTTGTCCATACATGTCAATGAAGACAGGTGGGAGGCACCAGACTGGCTCAGCAGTGCATTTTCTTAGTTCTTGCTAATTTTCTTATTTGACCATTTAAAGGAATTTTGGGTTTGGCCATTTCTTTAAATCCAGGAGACTGTGCTTTATTTTATGTTTTCAGACCTGCACCAGTACTGGATTGTCCAAAGGCGTGTCTGCACAGTGCCTGTTTGACCTGCTGGTGTCTTTGGAGGGAGAGACAGCTGACAGTCTGCATGCCCTTGAGCTGGTCAAGGCTGAGAAACCGCTTCGTTCTCTGGGTAAACTGTCATTTGCAGCTCCCTCTCACCAACTCTTGCTCTAATCTACATTTGAACGGTTCAGTCGAGTAATTGTTTTTATCCATTTAGATTTTTGTTATGGCAATGAGGACCTTGCCTTCTCCATCAGTGAATCTATTAAGCTATGTGTGACAGTGGTGGCCTATGCCCCTGAATCCTTCCGAAGGTTTGCACAGCTTGACTTATATTTTTGCTTTTTCCCATCACTTGTCTGTTCTAATGTTAAATTTGCCTGTTACCTTCATTTTGTTTATATTCCCATCCAGTCTGCAGATGCTGATGGTTTTGGAGGCACTGGTTCCTTGTTATTTGCAGAAGCTGAAGAGTAACAGTCAAGCTCTAGAGTCAGCATCTGTGGCCAGAGATGAGATTGCAGCCATAGCTGCGCTGGCCACCTCATTGCAGGCTCTGCTTTACAGTGTAGAAACCCTGACACGGTTAGTCCCTCTTCTCAAAACTTGTCTTGTTTATCGTCCACACAGCAAGCACTTTTATTAGGTACACCTATCTGGTATGTACATTCATTGATTACGTTATAAACCACACCCAACCTAGACATGGGTATACAGTTACTGACTCATAAGACCCCCACTGAACAGATGACAATGTGGTGCTGGACCATTCTCAGCTTTACAATGGCACTAACGTGGTAATGGTATGGTAGTGTGTGTTGTTCTGGCATGAGTGTATCAGGTGCAGCAGTGTTGCTGGGATTTTTAAATACTGTTTAGACTCACCTGGCCTCTTTATTAGAAACACATAAGCTGTTAGAATGCCACTACCGTATCATTGCCATGCCCAGAATGTTCCACCACCCGAATAATCTGTTGAGTAGGGATTTTTTGGGAGTCTCGTTTGAATACAGACCATTATAATTCTAAAATCTCTATTGTATTTGCAGCTTAGAAAATAGCCAATGAATGTACATGCCAGATAAGTGTACATTTGTGTGTGTACACTGTATGGCCAAAAGTCTACGTGTCAGCCACACCTATTACAAATACGTAGATGTATAGAATAAATTATCTAAAATAACTTATAAGCTTTAACATTATTAACCTTTTACTTTTGTTCGGAAAAAAATCTTCACTTGTCCAACAGTACTGTACCCATTTACAAAGCAAGGTCTATAAATAAATGATTTAATGAGTTTGGTGTGGAGGACAAGCTTATGGTCAGGTGTCCACATACTTTTGACCATTTTGTGTATATTTGTGTGTCTCAAATGCCAGCTTATTAACTACTTTGTGCCTAAACTCATCGACTTTTTATTGAGGCAAACAGAGTTTTATTCATGATGTTAGAAAAACATTATATGTCATAACTTTGCACACTTTTTCCACTATGTTAAATGTAGCAGTAATAGAGAGTAGTTGTGCATTATTGGGCAACCACTAATACTCTAACTACAGTTAATGTCAAAGAAAAGGTATGTAGCTGAAAGACTAA
Organism: Trichomycterus rosablanca; assembly: GCF_030014385.1. Classification (NCBI taxonomy): domain Eukaryota; kingdom Metazoa; phylum Chordata; class Actinopteri; order Siluriformes; family Trichomycteridae; genus Trichomycterus; species Trichomycterus rosablanca. Next base: position 28,510,122 of record NC_085993.1, read on the forward strand.
GAAATATACAGTATGGACCTGCAGTTTTTTTTTTTGGTATTTTGTGTAATGTCACTGGTGTTCTTCATGCATTTTGTTCATTGTTCACCAGGCCTATGACTGCACCTCAGATGAGTCGTGGTGATCAGGGCCATAAGGGAGGAACTGCTGCCAACCACACAATGTCTGGAGGACCAAATACAAGGTCAAAGCAATCCTGACACACATTAGTTCAAAATTTGTGTTCATTGTATATATATTTTGAACAAAAACAGTACAAATACTTAAACACTCACCGGGCACTTGATAAAGATCACCTACACACATGCTTGTTCATGTAATCGCTGCTGATCTCATGGTATTTTGACAAACAACACTCTCTGGACTTCAATGAGCAACAGTTCCGTCAGTACCTTTTTATGAAGAAAGTTTAGGCTGTTTGTGTGGTGCAGCGGTCTAATGCCTACCATTGCTGAGATCTGAGTTCAGACCTGATGTCTATACAGATGGAACTGGCTGAGTGTCTGTAGTGAAGCGAAAGGGGCCAGATAGAAGCTTCACATCGATTGGCCTTATCTGAGGGGTGGCAGAGGTCCTGTGTTGGACTAGTGTTCTGTCAATGCTGTATTACTGCATTGCACCAAGTGATTCCGAGGAAACCGGACACATGTAGACCCTGACCAGAATAAAGCAGTGGTAAAACATGCTAGAAATGCTAGATTGGTAAAAAAAAGGAGATTACTTGTGAAAATTATTAAAAAATAAAATAAAAGTAAGTAGTGTACATAATCTTTCAGTTCAGTCTGTGGTAGAATGAAGTCCAGTGGTGATTTCTGGACATTGTAAGTGCAGTCACTACAGATTTTATTATATCCAGTAGTACAGCAGAAACAGCATTGTTGGCATGACAGCCTCAGTTCATATTAGAGCTATCGTGGGGTCAAAAACTGAAGATGTAGTTATGATATGAGCAAAATAATTAATGATATGTCAAATGTACAAAGTATAGCATGAGACTCCGGCACATCTAATTATTACAGCATAAACTCTGTGCCTGTCACCAGGTAGACTCGGACCAGTTAGTGGAGTCAAGTGCAGGTTTATTGGTTCACAAGAGTAGTCATAAGAAACAGTGTCAGTACTGGGTAGTCAGGCCAAAATCCAAAGCAAACAAGACCAAAACAGAAAACCAATCAATAAACCATGAAACAGAAAGCAAGGGTCATAACCAGAAAGGCAAGGCAAACGAGAACGCTCAGAAATGCACTGCATAGCAAATACAAGACTTCGCAAGAGTCCAAGATGGCCGCTGATTAGGATCAGGTGAGCCACCAGCCAGCTAGTACTCGGACGAGGGTGCCCTCTGCTGGCGAGAAGGGGAGCCGCCAGCCTCAGATGTGACGGTGCCTTTGTCAAAAGTAGGGGTTGATAGTCCTAAGAGCTCTTATCCTAAGAGTATTTGTGCTGACCATGTGCATGACTTTATGACCCCAGTTTACCATCTTACAATGACTACTTTCAGCATGACAGTGCATCGTGTTACAAAGCAAAGTCATAATAAACTTGTTCCTGGAATATGATAATGAGTTTGATGGTACTTTAAAGGCCTCCCCTGTCCTAAGATACAAAATGAATAAAGCATGTTTGGGATTGTGTAAACAGGAGATTGGAAGCTTGAATATGACCATGTGTTAGTACGCTGTTTCCAATAATGTCATGAGTGTGTGTATATCATTTTCTGTTGTAAGATTTGATAGGCATTGTGAATTATGTGTAAGTTAAACTGCATGCATTTAATATGACCAGGGATAACCTGCACCTGCTGGAGGAGGGCCAGGGTATGCCACGAGAGGAGTTAGACGAGCGTATTGCCAGAGAGGAGTTCCGTCATCCTCGAGAGTCTCTGCTTAACATCTGCACCGAGTTCTACAAACACTGTGGTCCACGCCTTAAAATCCTTCAGAATGTGGCTGGAGAACCAAGAGTCACCGCTCTAGAGCTTTTGGACATGAAGTCGCACATGAGGTATGAAAAAGGAGCAAGAAATTTTTGAATGCTTTTTATATGGCAGTGCATAAGAATAGAAGAAGTTGTAGATAATAGACTTGTTTGGTTTGCTGCACAGATTTTGTCTTGTGTTGTCTTATCTTTTAATGAATGTTCAGTGATGGTCTTAATGTTTAAATGTGTATTTGATTCATATTATAATTATGAAAAAGTAATTGCCCCTTTAACTACTAAATTAATCAGAACTTGCCGGACTTGTTAAATCTAAACAGCACTTATACAAAACCTGACAATGTGAAGCGATGTGAAATCTACCAGGCTGAAAAGGGTTACAGAGCTATTTCTTAGGCTCTGAAACTCAAACTACAGCAGTGGCGATTTCTCTAAGACTGCAAGGGAAGCTCAGCTTCCCCTAAAATGTCAAAAATGAAATGGTCAAATATGTACAGTTGTGTTAACATTTTATTGACTACAAATGCGTTAGAACACGTTCATCTCGAAGACGAGTTCGTTCAGAATCAGCTACTTATCACAAATCGACTGACTCGATTTTGTTAACTCCCGTAGCGTCAATGCATTTGCCCGTAGAAGCTGAGCGTCTATTCACTTCAATGGGACTGCATGGAAAAGTTTTTTTCATTGCTTCGAAACTCGCCGGTCATTGGATAAATGCCACGATTTTGTCCCGCCCCCGGACGCTGAGCGTCTCTGGGGGTGAATGGAGCTGTGGGCGGGTCTGGACGCAGAGTCAAGTCAAGTCAACTTTATTTATATAGCGCTTTTTACAATAGACATTGTCTCATAGCAACTTTACAAAATCCAGGACCAACAGATACAAAAACCCCTGCTTCTGCAAGATGATTGGAGGATCAGTCGAAAGGCTGAATCCCATTTTGATTGACAGCTATTTTGAGATCTACCCGTCACTTAATCACTAGGAGCTTCAGTCCCATCGCGGATTTTGCGAGTGAAGTCGAAAAACAAACTGCAACCCATTTCTTGGTATTTGCTTGGTGAAATTACTTGACCATTTCCATTGTTCATTGTGTAAATAAAACACACTCATAGTATTTGTTTCAGGACACTGGTCAAGTCCCTGGAAAAGACGCCTACTTGGTACGATAGGATCACAGGCCATTTTCTTAAAAAGGAACGGAGGGCAGAATTTATGTGTAAATAAATTGACAAATTTTATGATGTAAGCCGACAATGAGCTTCCCCTCTTTGAAAGACCAGCAGCCGCCACTGAACTACAGTGAGAGCCAATATCCACAAATGAAAAAAATTTGGGACCATGATAAACCCTCTCAGGCATGGCTGGTTTATCAAAATTTCATCTAAACCATCTAAAGCACTGCATGCCTCATTCGCCTCAGATAAGTTCAATATACACAATTCCACAATTAGAGACACTGGACAAAAATGGCATCCATGGGAGAGTCGCAAAACACTGCTAACCATGAAGAACACAAAGGTGTTACATTTGCCAAAACATCTAGGTGAATTTTGAGATAATATTCTGTGGACTGATGAGGTGGAACTTGGGACTTGGGAAACATGGGTGGAGCTTGGGAAGCGTGGGAAGCTTTGCCTCCACTTCAACCTCATCTGATCTGAAACTTTTAAATGTACAGATCTATTGCAGCAGCAAAAAAAAAAAAGATCATGGTGACTGAAACCACATTAAATCATATACAGTGGGGCCAAAAAGTATTTAGTCAGCCACTGATTGTGCAAGTTCTCCTACTTAGAAAGATGAGAGAGGTCTGTAATTTTCATCATAGGTACACTTCAACTATGAGAGACAAAATGAGAAAAAAAAATCCAGGAAATCACATTGTAGGATTTCTAAAGAATTTATTTGTAAATTATGGTGGAAAATAAGTATTTGGTCAATAACAAAAGTTCAACTCAATACTTTGTAACATAACCTTTGTTGGCAATGACAGAGGTCAAACGTTTCCTGTAAGTCTTCACCAGGTTTGCACACACTGTAGCTGGTATTTTGGCCCATTCCTCCATGCAGATCTCCTCTAGAGCAGTGATGTTTTGGGGCTGTCGCTGGGCAACACGGACTTTCAACTCCCTCCACAAATTTTCTATGGGGTTGAGGTCTGGAGACTGGCTAGGCCACTCCAGGACCTTGAAATGCTTTTTACGGAGCCACTCCTTCGTTGCTCGAGCGGTGTGTTTGGGATCACACCGGGCTGGAAGACCCAGCCACGTTCCATCTTCAATGCTCTCACTGATGGAAGGAGGTTTTGGCTTAAAATCTCATGATACATGACCCCATTCATTCTTCCCTTAACACGGATCAGTCGTCCTGTCCCCTTTGCAGAAAAACAGCCCCAAAGCATGATGTTTCCACCCCCATGCTTCACAGTAGGTATGGTGTTCTTGGGATGCAACTCAGCATTCTTCTTCCTCCAAACACGACGAGTTGAGTTTTTACCAAAAAGTTCCATTTTGGTTTCATCTGACCACATGATATTCTCCCAATATTCTTCTGGATCATCCATATGCTCTCTGGCAAACTTCAGACGGGCCTGGACATGTACTGGCTTAAGCAGGGGGACACGCCTGGCACTGCAGGATTCGAGTCCCTCTCGGACTAAATACCTTTTGGCCCCACTGTAAATGCCCACCTACTGTAATACAGTAATACTGACAGCCCAGACAGGATGCCAATTCATTTCTGGGCCTCTTCCACCTAGCATCAGACATAGCCAGCATAGCAAGTCTGCATATGAATGCCCGACCGACTGTTGGCACCTCTGGGGACTCGAACCCTGAATCCCAGCAGTAGTGGACTAGCATAATTTACTGCTGTGCATGTACACAAATTCTCTTATTTTTTTATTTAATTTCATTTTAATATTTTACCACTGCTTTATCCTGTTCAGGGTCACGATGGGTTCAGTTTCCCAGGAATCACTGAGCACAATGTAGCAACACACTCGAAGAGGATGCCAATGTATTCCAGAGCTTCTTCCACCCCCCTCAGACACAGCCATTCATGTCTGTGTAGATGTCCGACTGGCTGATGGCACCACTGGGGATTTCAACTTTCGATCTTAGCAGTAGTGGGCCAGCATAAATTACTGTGCCACACAAGCCAAATGAATTCTCTTAATTTAAAATAAGAAAAGTTTTTTGAATTAAAAATATTGAAAGTTTTTATAAATGGAGATCATGTTTTATAATCAATGAAACTGACACATTATGACACTTTTCCTGTATGTCTGTTGGCCAGACTTTTTGGGTGGCATAACACCCACCACAGCCCTGATCAGGACAAAGCAATTAGTAAAGATAAATGAACACATTTATTTGGGCAAGCTGTAGCCTAGTGGTTAAGGTACTGGACTTGTAATCAGAAGGTCGCTGGTTCAAGCCCCACCACTGCCAGGTTGCTGCTGTTGGGCCCTTGAGCAAGGCCCTTAACCCTCAATTGCTCAGACTGTATACTGTAGCTGTAATGTAAGTCGCTTTGGATAAAGGCGTCTGCTAAATGCTGAAAATGTAAAATGTAAGTAAGCACAAGCGTAGTCAGTGAACAGTGTAGACGCCATTATTCAGCAGACACCTGAAGTACACCTTAAAACCAAAAGTATGTGGACCATTGGACATTACATTTTAAAATCAGAGACATTTATAGCAAGGCACTTCCCCTTTGCTGACATAAAAGTTTCTACTCTTCTGGGAAGACCTTCCCAGGTCAGGCGATGAAGGAAAAGGTTTTGCTCGCAGTTATCATTCCAATTTATTCCCACAGGCCAATGAAGTTCACTCCACATCAAAGTCGTCAAACCAAGTCTAAATAGACCTCGCTTTGTGTGCAGGGGCACAACAAAAAAAGAGCCCGTTCTCAAACTGTTGCTCCAAAGTGTGGATATACCAGACAAAAATAAGGGGTCTCCTCATATTTTTTATACTTCTAATCAAGTGTGTATTGGAGGTGTATGAAATAAATTTAGTGATCATAGACCGAGAAAATAGTCATTTAATAATATAATTAAATTTAAAGTGTGTCTTTATGCAGGCTGGCAGAGATCGCACACTCGCTCCTGAAGTTGGCGCCCTACGACACCCTGACCATGGAGAGCCGTGGTCTGCGCCGCTACATCAATGAGATGCTGCCCATCACTGACTGGTCATCGGAGGCAGTACGGCCAGCACTCATCCTCATTCTGAAGCGGCTGGACCGCATGTTCAACAAAATTCACAAGATGCCCACGCTCAGGTGCGCCCGCCCACAGGCTTTATACTCCAGGTCTGTTCACTTTTCTCTATTACTGTTTCTGTCTGCATCTGCCTCCGTCCATCGCATCTCTTTGAGATGTGACGTTTGCTTTGAGACGTGTCGTCTTGCTTTGGTGCCGTACGCTTCGTCTGTGCCCTCGGCTTTCTCTGTAAGTTCTTGTGTTTGAGTGTCTATGAAGTGGGTATGAGGAGAGTAAGCATGATTCTACGATTTATATTCTTTGAAGACTGAATTGTTAAGATGAAGGAAAGATAAACGTACATGCTGTGGGACCATAAAGTCTTACAAGATTTTTAATGATGAGTCAGTGCTTTGGCAATTTGGCAAAATTCCCCTATATTTAATTAGAATGTAAACACAATATAGCCAAAAGTATAGAAATACAGTACCTATCCAACTATGACATCCCATTAATATAGAGTTGGTCCCACTTATCAACATTTGTCTTCTTTTCTCAGTGCACAGGCCATTTATATTACTGCTATTTTTATATTTAATTTATTTCAGAAGTTTGTATTAATTTGTAATTTATGACTTTGGATCAGATTTGGAGCAGTCTGTTGTAACTACTATTTAATTTGACATGTATAATAAATGCAGTACTTGTATGTGGGCTTCTTCCAGGCGACAAGTAGAATGGGAAGCAGCCAGTAGTCTGATTGAGGGGATTTGTCTGACTCTTCATCGCCAGCCAATCATTTCATTTCTCCCTCACCTGCGCTCTCTCATCAACGTTTGTGTCAACCTGGTAAGCATCGCTGATTTAACTGAACTACAAAACTAAAAGTCTGGGTTAGCATGGTAATCCTGAGTTCGGCAAAAGGTTGCAATACACAAACGTTAAAGCTTGAACACAAAGCCAAATTGAAACCAAATTAAAGTTGGTATAAAATGTTGGGTAAAAAATAGAACTGCTCTGCTATGTTAACCTGTAAACTGTAAATACAGTGCATATTTTTAAATTGTAGTGTAAATTAGATCAATGTTTAAAAATAAAAAGTTTTTTGTATACGTGGGCCTTTAGCTCGGGTTTTCAATTTTAACTCGGACTGACGGCAGAAACAAACAAACTCTGAATGTATAAAGCTTTGTGTACATATAGAACCTGATTTTTGTTTTTCAATTTTTTCAATTATTTTTATTAAACTATATTTATTCATTCTTTTTATGTTTTACCACCCTGGTCAGGGTCGTGGTGGGTCTGATTGATTGGGCTAAATGCAGGAAACACCCCGGACATGTCCATTCACCAGTCCATGACAAGGGAGACACACAGACACATTCGCACACATTCACACAATTTTTAGTAGATTAAGTTGGCCTGGCTGCACATCTTTGGAGCACTCAGAGGAAACCCACATGGACACAGGGATAACAAGCTAATTTTACACAGAAAAGATCCTGGCTGATCATCTGGGGAATTTAACCCAGGCCCTTTATGCTGTGTGGCATACACCACCGCTATTTATTAAGCTTGTCAAACCAAAATACATTCTTATATTTCATTAGATATAGCTGAAATGCTGATCAAAAATGTTACAGTTTGTTCTGCATCATGAAATACAACAATTGCCAGTTCTTTTGGCACCAATAGGCTAATTGTTGAGAAGCCTTTGCCAGATTTCAACCATGCTTAAGCCAGGCATAAATGGAGGTGTTTTAGATGCATAGGTTATGTCGCCTGAGTTTGTTGTTTAAAAATATGCATCTACTTATCAGTGGCAATGTCCAGATACACATAACTCTGCTGAAAATATAATAGTTCGGCCACACAACAAATAATTTTACAATTCATCACAAAAAATGTTAAAAATTAAGGATGCTTCCCTTCAACTACTAAAATTGTTGTTTGAAGTGTAAATGAATAAGTTATGTGTTCAGTTCAAACTGTCCTTCTTTTATTATATTAATGATGTTGCCTGTCCTGATCGTAGTTTCATTTGTTTCTCTGTCTAGGTGATGGGTGTGGTCGGACCCTCCAGCGTTGCAGACGGGCTGCCGTTGCTGCACCTCAGTCCTTACCTTTCCCCTCCTCTCCCCTTTAGCACGGCTGTGGTTCGCTTAGTGGCCATGCAGATACAGGTAATACCACATGTGCATGAGGAGTTCACATCCTTGGACACAACCTTTTTCATCTTCTCCACTCGGGCAGACGCTACAAACGCTGCATTCTATGACTACCAGACACTGGAGCAGTTTCTTTCCTCATGATATTACTGGTCAGCTGATTATGAGTGTGATGGCATCACAATGCTTTAGATCCATAACACTGTACACTACAGTATCATTACCTGACATGATCCACACTAATGCTTTTTGCGCTAATGACACCAACGGTCGTTAACCAAAACCTGTGTGTGTGTCAACATATTATCTGATTCTGATGTTTTGATATATTTTACATATATTTATTTTAGTCATTTGGTCTTTTGTTTCTTTATAGGCTTTGAAAGATGACTTCCCACTCAGTCAGGTGATCTCCCCTTTTACCAATCAGGAGCGGCGAGAGGGCATGCTGCTTAACCTTCTGATACCATTTGTTTTAACTGTCGGCTCAGGAAGCAAAGGTCAGTGTTAAATAAATTGTTTAATCATTAAATAAAGTAAATTACTTATTGGTTTAATCTGTTCAATATAGCTGGTGGGGGGCGCATTGTTTTTGGACCAGCTCACAAATCCAATTCATCTTGAAGGTGATTGATGGGGGAGGTCAGTGATCTGTGCATACACCTGGAGTTTATCCACACCAGACTCTTCAAACTATGTCTTTATGGACCTATATAAAGTTTATGGACCACTAATCCTGAATATCATATTCAAATACTGGCTCAAAGTAAGCATTTCAGTTCATCTAAAAGCTGTTGGATATGGTTAAGATCAGGGCTTTGAGCAGGCTAGTAACGTTCTTCCACAGCAAACTAAGTGAAATTTTTTTATGATCGATGTTTGTGCATAGAAACTGCATCAACAGGAAATGGCATTCTTCAAACTTTAGCCACATTGTTTACTTCCTTTGATATAAAGACAGCCCCAAGTAATTTTTTATCCTTCACCAAACAGCCTTATGGTAACAAAATGCAGTGTTCTTCTCCTGAATTCTGCCAACCATGATAACTAATCACTCCAGAGAGCGTTTCCACTGCTCCAGAGTCCAATGGAGGTGTGCTGTACACTCCCCGGTCAATGTTTGCCTTTTCTCTTTGTGATTTTGGGCTGGTTTCTGGCTGGTTGGCCAGGAAAACCAAATTCATAAAGCTCTTGATGGACTTATTGTATCCCTATATGTTGCTTCCAGAGGCAGTTTAAGATCTGTTGTTAATAAACAGGTTAACAAAAATATAAGTTCTCTTTTGCAAAAACAGAAAACACACCTTTCCAAAATGATTTGTTTATGCGTTTACAGACAGTCCTCAAATCGAGCAGGCAGAGGTCTTTTTGCTTCTGCAGACAGTCATCAACATCCTCCTGCCTCCACGTATTATCAGCACCTCACGTAGCAAGAATTTTGTACTGGACGCGTCCCCGGCTCACTGCTCCACTCCTGGTGACACTGGAAAAGACCTGCGCCGAGAAGGACTGGCCGAGTCCACCAGCCAAGCTGCTTATTTAGGTACAAAGATGAGCAAGAGCTATAGTTTCAGTTGTTTTGGTTCTGTTTTGTACATGTTCTGTGGTTCTGTGTGCAGCTCTGAAGGTGGTACTGGTGTGCTTTGAGAGGCAGCTGGGTAATCAGTGGTACAGACTGAGTCTGCAGGTGAAGGAGATGGCTTTGCGCAAAGTGGGCGGTTTGGCTTTCTGGGACTTCATTGACTTCATAGTGCGCACTCGCATCCCCATCTTCGTGCTCTTGCGCCCCTTTATACAGTGCAAGGTGAGGGATCTGCAACCGGTTTTACATGTCGTTGTGGGGGGAAGGGGGGTTCCCTGTCCTCTTTCTATGGCGTATGAGTTTATGCACCTGCATACAGTGGGGCCAAAAAGTATTTAGTCAGCCACAGATTGTGCAAGTTCTCCTACTTAGAAAGATGAGAGAGGTCTGTAATTTTCATCATAGGTACACTTCAACTATGAGAGACAAAATGAGAAAAAAAAAAACCCAGAAAATCACATTGTAGGATTTTTAAAGAATTTATTTGTAAATTATGGTCAATAACAAAAGTTCAACTCAATACTTTGTAACATAACCTTTGTTGGCAATGACAGAGGTCAAACGTTTCCTGTAAGTCTTCACCAGGTTTGCACACACTGTAGCTGGTATTTTGGCCCATTCCTCCATGCAGATCTCCTCTAGAGCAGTGATGTTTTGGGGCTGTCGCTGGGCAACACGGACTTTCAACTCCCTCCACAAATTTTCTATGGGGTTGAGGTCTGGAGACTGGCTAGGCCACTCCAGGACCTTGAAATGCTTTTTATGGAGCCACTCCTTTGGTGCCCGAGCGGTGTGTTTGGGATCATTGTCATGCTGGAAGACCCAGCCACGTTCCATCTTCAATGCTCTCACTGATGGAAGGAGGTTTTGGCTTAAAATCTTACGATACATGGCCCCGTTCATTCTTCCCTTAACACGGATCAGTCGTCCTGTCCCCTTTGCAGAAAAACAGCCCCAAAGCATGATGTTTCCACCCCCATGCTTCACAGTAGGTATGGTGTTCTTGGGATGCAACTCAGCATTCTTCTTCCTCCAAACACGACGAGTTGAGTTTTTACCAAAAAGTTCCATTTTGGTTTCATCTGACCACATGATATTCTCCCAATCCTCTTCTGGATCATCCATATGCTCTCTGGCAAACTTCAGACGGTCCTGGACATGTACTGGCTTAAGCAGGGGGACACGCCTGGCACTGCAGGATTCGAGTCCCTCTCGGCGTAGTGTGTTACTGATGGTAGCCTTTGTTACTTTGGTCCCAGCTTTCTGCAGGTCATTCATCAGGTCCCTCCGTGTAGTTCTGGGATTTTTGCTCACCGTTCTCATGATCATTTTGACCCCACGGGATGAGATCTTGCGTGGGACCCCAGATCGAGGGAGATTATCAATGGTCTTGTATGTCTTCCATTTTCTTACAATTGCTCCCACAGTTGATTTATTCACACCAACCTGCTTGCCTATTGTAGATTCACTCGTCCCAGCCTGGTGCAGGTCTACAATTTTCTTCCTGGTGTCCTTCAACAGCTCTTTGGTCTTGGCCATGGTTGAGTTTGGAGTCTGACTGTTTGAGGCTGTGGATAGGTGTCTTTTATACAGATAACGAGGTCAAACAGGTGCCATTAATACAGGTAACGAGTGGAGGACAGAAGAGCTTCTTAAAGAAGAAGTTACAGGTCTGTGAGAGCCAAAAATCTTGCTTGTTTGTGGGTGACCAAATACTTATTTTCCACCATAATTTACAAATACATTCTTAAAAAATCCTACAATGTGATTTCCTGGATTTTTTTTCTTCTCATTTTGTCTCTCATAGTTGAAGTGTATCTATGATGAAAATTACAGACCTCTCTCATCTTTCTAAGTAGGAGAAGCTGCACAATCAGTGGCTGACTAAATACTTTTTGGCCCCACTGTACATGTTAATGCAGATGAGCACATTTCTAATGTAAGTTGCATGTTCCTAGCTGCTAACCCAGCCAGCAGAGTCTCAGGAGGAACTCACAGCCCGTCATCACATCGCTGACCAGCTAGAAAGGCGCTTTATCCCACGCTCACTCTGCAAAAGCTCCCTGTTTGCCGAGTTCAACAACGAGCTGAAGATCCTAAAGGAAGCCGTGCACAGTGGCTCAGGTAAAGAAGCATCGTCATTGTTTTATTTATTTTTAAATTAGTTGTATCCAATTACCCTGATTGCGTTACACTTCCCCTTTACTGATGCTAACCTCCATTCCTGACTGAGGAGAGCTGCAACTGACACACACCCCTTCCGATGGTTGCAGTAGTCAACTGCACCTTTTCACCTGCACGAGGCAAGTTAATATGTGGATCAGCTTTGTGTGTGCAGAGACACACCCTGATTCTCATTATCCCTCGTCTCCTTGCAGGTGCCATCAGTAAATCAGCAGAGGTCATAACTGAATCAGTTATGGCACCCTCCCTACGAACAAGTCTGCTTAGGTGCCCTGCCTGCCAGATAGCAGAGCTGAGATTCGAAACAAGAGTTTGAGATGTCAGCACCAGTGTGCTAGCATGTTTCAATTGTGTCAATGGGTGTCTACAGTACATACAGACATGATATTTATGGTTTGGGGGTGGCTGATGCTCTGCAATGGATTGGCATCTTGTCTGGGGTGTGTTACTGCATTGCGCCCAGTGATTCTAGGGAGGACAGATCCGCAGTGACAATGACTAGGATAAAGAGGTTAAAACCTGAAAATGAAATGGTAAAGCTATATGGTGTAGATGTTGTGGCTTTCTGTCGTCATTTAATCATACCTTGTTTTCTTATTCTCTGTCTCTTTTAAGCATACCAGGGAAAAACTTCCATCAGCACAGTGGGTACCTCTACATCCGCCTACCGGTTAAGTCTGGCCACCATGTCCCGTTCAAACACGGGCACAGGTACAGTGTGGGAGCAAGACAGCCAGCCGTCCCGACAACCCTCGCAAGACACACTTAGTCGAACGGACGAAGAGGAGGAGGAAAGTAAATCCTCTTTCTACTTTTAATTATACTGACAAATATTTGATCTAATCATGACCTAAAAACATGAACATTGTTATTATTATGTTTTAGAAAATTCCAGATAAAAGCAGTAAAGCAAATTATTAATATACCCATGCAATCTGAATCATTCAAACCCTACCCATCATAAAAGGTATTGTGGTGGTGTATAGAACTGAATAAAATGTAGCACAAGAAGTCTCAGTAAACAGAGAAAATATTCAGTGATACATACAAGCAATTTTAATAACATAAGCTAACATCAGTTTGAATAAAAACATCTAGTTTTCTTGACAATGTCCAAGAGCGTTATTATTCAGCCCCCAGCCTCAGTACTTGACGGAACATCCTTTTGCTTTAATAACCTCTGATAAGAGATTTCACACCACTCTTGCATTCTTCACATACAAAAGGTAACTGCTTTCTTTAAATCCCACCAAAGATTTTTATAGGATTTAAGTCTGGGAAATGATAAGACCACTCCAGGATACTCCATGATTGATGCATTAGCTAAGCTTTGTTTCATTAGCCAACACTGTTTTGCTAAAAAGTCCAATCATCACCAAGATTCAGTTTCACCACAGAAGGCTTAACATTCCTCCTCAAAAAGTCTTGGTATAACTGATGATCCATATGGTCAGTTTCCAGTTTTGATTTGTCACTCCGTAGGCCTCTCCAAATTCCTTTTGCCATATTCCAGTCTTTTCTTAGCTTTGTGGTCAAGCATGGTGTACGTCAAGGTGTACGTTAAGTGATCTTCTTATGGTTGCCGCTGACACATTTGTCCCAGCCTTTATCAGGTCATCTTGTAGGTCATCCTGTAGGCAGTAACACTGGGGATTTTCTTTGTTGCCATGATGAGAGTAAATTTTGGGCTTTCTCACTAGGCAGGTTTGCTGCTGCACATTATTAAACCAATATCACTTGGTCAAAATGAATATCAAAGGAAATATGTTGTATTCCAACCATATACATTTAAAAGATGCAACTATGTAATGTGAATTCAACACTGCACCCATTAAACTCTAACAATAAACGAGCTTAGGATGAGCCAGAAATAAGAAAATGTATCCACATCTGATCTGATTTTTATTTTGTCCTGGCTTGGGGTCAGCTCTAAGGGTGGACTGACAACCTATGCCCAATGGCTAGCCCCAACCCCCAATCCAACAGGCTCACTGGCCTGTTGGCTGTTTGCCTTCCCACCTCATAAGTTGTTCACCACCATCAGAAGTCCCTCAGTAATGCAGCCCATTTTATGTATATTTACCAGGAAGCAAAGCTTTGTATTAGGCCATTTGGTTTCTGCTAGGTATTGTATTTTAATTAGCTCAGTCCCTTTCCTTACCATGCATTTAAATAAATAAATAAAAAACAATTTAAAAAGTTAAAAACAGAATAATTAAAGCATTTTTACAAGATTTTAGTTATATGCATGAAAGTTATTATCTGTTATACACTGTTGAGTCACATTATTATGACCACCAGCTAATATCCAGAGTAACCACCGTGTGCAGCACGGACAGAAGCTAGACGGGCTGGGAGTGACTCAGTAAGGTCCTGGTAGATTGTCACAGATTATCTGGAGCCATGCTGACTGCAGTGCATCCCACAGCTGCTGGAGGGTGCGTGGAGGAGGATCCATAGAGTGAACATGATGATCGAGGTGCTCCCACAGATGCTAAATTGAGTTAAGGGAGTCTTGGTCATGCTCTTCCAATCAATGTCGGACATTTCTAGCCATGTGACATGTCGCATTGTCTTGCTGGAAAATCCCATCCACCCCTGGGAAGACAATTTTACCCATGGTACTTTCACCCATGACAGCAATGAGGGATATACAGTACAGGCCAAAAGTTTGGACACACCTTCTCATTCAATGCGTTTTCTGTATTTTCATGACTATTTACATTGTAGATTCTCACTGAAGGCATCAAAACTATGAATGAACACATGTGGAGTTATGTACTTAACAAAAAAAGGTGAAATAACTGAAAACATGTTTTATATTCTAGTTTCTTCAAAATAGCCACCCTTTGCTCTGATTACTGCTTTGCACACTCTTGGCATTCTCTCAATGAGCTTCAAGAGGTAGTCACCTGAAATGGTTTTCAGGTGTGCCTTATCAGGGTTAATTAGTGGAATTTCTTGCTTTATCAATGGGGTTGGGACCATCAGTTGTGTTGTGCAGAAGACAGGTTACTACACAGCCGACAGCCCTATTGGACAACTGTTAAAATTCATATTATGGCAAGAACCAATCAGCTAACTAAAGAAAAACGAGTGGCCATCATTACTTTAAGAAATGAAGGTCAGTCAGTCCGGAAAATTGCAAAAACTTTAAATGTGTCCCCAAGTGGAGTCACAAAAACCATCAAGCGCTACAGCGAAACTGGCACACACAAGGACCGACCCAGGAAAGGAAGACCAAGAGTCACCTCTGCTTCTCAGGACAAGTTCATCCGAGTCACCAGCCTCAGAAATCGCAAGTTAACAGCAGCTCAGATCACAGACCAGTTGAATGCCACACAGAGTTCTAGCAGCAGACCCATCTCTAGAACAACTGTTAAGAGGAGACTGCGCAAATCAGGCCTTCATGGTCAAATAGCTGCTAGGAAACCACTGCTAAGGAGAGGCAACAAGCAGAAGAGATTTGTTTGGGCCAAAAAACACAAGGAATGGACATTAGACCAGTGGAAATCTGTGCTTTGGTCTGATGAGTCCAAATTTGAGATCTTTGGTTCCAACCGCCGTGTCTTTGTGAGACGCAGAAAAGGTGAACGGATGGATTCCACATGCCTGGTTCCCACTGTGAAGCATGGAGGAGGAGCTGTGATGGTGTGGGGGTGTTTTGCTGGTGACACTGTTGGGGATTTATTCAAAATTGAAGGCACACTGAACCAGCATGGCTACCACAGCATCCTGCAGCGACATGCCATCCCATCTGGTTTGCGTTTAGTTGGACCATCATTTATTTTTCAACAGGACAATGACCCCAAACGCACCTCCAGGCTGTGTAAGGGCTATTTGACCAAGAAGGAGAGTGATGGAGTGCTGCGGCAGATGACTTGGCCTCCACAGTCACCGGACCTGAACCCAATCGAGATTGTTTGGGGTGAGCTGGACCGCAGAGTGAAGGCAAAGGGGCCAACAAGTGCTAAACACCTCTGGGAACTCCTTCAAGACTGTTGGAAAACCATTTCAGGTGACTACCTCTTGAAGCTCATTGAGAGAATGCCAAGAGTGTGCAAAGCAGTAATCAGAGCAAAGGGTGGCTATTTTGAAGAAACTAGAATATAAAACATGTTTTCAGTTATTTCACCTTTTTTTGTTAAGTACATAACTCCACATGTGTTCATTCATAGTTTTGATGCCTTCAGTGAGAATCTACAATGTAAATAGTCATGAAAATACAGAAAACGCATTGAATGAGAAGGTGTGTCCAAACTTTTGGCCTGTACTGTAGGTGCAGACAGCCTATCGCAAATGTGACTTCCTTCATGAGCTACGCGTTGCCGTCGTCGAAAGTAGGAAGTGGTCATAATAGTGGTCGACTGTGTAAATTGCTTATATTCCACAGACACAGTATTTGAATATTAGGTATAAAAAAAAATAGGACTATTGTAATTTATTCTGTTTGTACCACAGTGTAGAAGGGTTGTGCCGCTGTTTCAGCAATTCCAGCAAAATGGGTATAAATGTCTACATCTCATTTTGCACTTCTCATGTGTCCCATTCTCTTTTTCTAGATGATTCCATAAGCATTCCCAGTGTGGTAAGTGAGCACGAGGCATTCTTGCCCAGACATATTACCCAGCGCCGTTTCTCTAGCCACGCCACTGGCTCAGCCTCCACCCAGCCAGGGCCGGGCCTAAGCACCATGCTACCCAGCCACAGGTAAGCTTTGATTCTAACATTATGATCAATTCACAATGACAATCATTAATAAAAGTTTCAGCATCTCTGAGCCACTTGACTGGGAGTTTTTTTTTTCATGTCCCTTCAGTAGCTCTTCACTTTATACTGAAAGTCATCACGTTTTATCTTAGCTGCCAAGATAACCATATATTTTCTTTAAAGAATGGGTTGAACGGCAGTGTTGGATTGCATGTGCACGAGTTTTTCCCCTAACCTTGTTCCTTGCCCATTCTACAGTGAACCCAATGTGCTAGATGAATCCCAGGGGCTGCTGGAGGAGGGTAACCTGTCACGGTACAGTGTCACAGCCCTGTCTGTGCGGTGTCTGTGTGTGTGCCGGGGCTGGGCCTGCCTTTCCCTTACTCATTACATTCACTGACTCGTCACTATGAACAGCCCCTCGTTTTGTGTTTCCCTTTATTCTCTTCCCTTTCTGTCTTTTTGTCCTCCAATTGTTCTTTTCTTGACCTCTCTCTCTCTCTCTCTCTCACTGTATGGACACTAATACTTAATGTCACTACTTATTGTCACTGTGTGGTATTCATATCATTATAGTGAGCCTCATGGTGCCATGGTGTCCATTCATGTTTGAATGGCTTTTTCCACTGCTCAAATGGGAGTTCCTCTCTGGGGTGCTTATCTCAAGGGTTGAGGAGTCTGGTCTGGCATGTGTTAAGCAAAAATAAACTGCTAAAATATAAGGTTTTGGTTAAGTAACATATAGAAAAATATACCTAATTGATTACCTACCAAAAACCTGTATGAATTATTTATCAGTCTAATACACTGCCATCACCAGCTCCTCTAAATCCGCTCTGGTGTTGTGAATGACATTGCAGGTTTCTGGCCTGCAATTCATGTGTCACAATTTGTCCATGTCACTATGTTTGATTAATAATGTGCCTTCGATCGTTGGGTATTTGTGGGACGGACACTTTTCCTTTGATCTCTCCTATTTTTTTGGAGGATTTAACAGGGATTGTGTTCAGCTCCTTCAACCCTTCATTCTGACCTGTCACCTGTCACTCTTACTTCTTATACAGGGTCGCAAGTGTCCAGAGCGAACCAGGCCATCAGAATCTCTTGCTTCAGCCACCACTTGGGCGAAAACGAGGTCTAAGACAGGTGACCTCAATACGCCATGCTTTATTTGCATTTAAATAAACACATTGTTGTTAGTAGAGAAAATAACCATATGTTTATGTTTCCTAAACTTAAAGTCTCAATTCTTGTCTTTTCAGTTACGTCGGCCGCTACTGTCTATTCCGAGGGTTCAGGATGAAACTCGTGGAAGGCACGGAGCCAGACTCTCAACCACTCGCAGGAGCATTCAGCCCAAGAACAAAATGTTTGACAAGGGTATGTTTTAAGTACTAGAGAAAACTACATTAACAAAAATATAACTTTTTTTAGTTGCTTCTTTATTAGGTTTAATTTCATAGACCTTGCTTTTCAAAAATCTTGAATACAGTTTGTACGGCCTTTTGAAGAAAAATACCACATTTCACAGCAGTAATTAAATTACACTCATAAATTAAATAATAGAATAAACCTAGAACCTTGACCGACGGCATGAGGGTCCATCTCAAATAAAAAAATTCTTATCCCTGTTTTGACACCCCCCTCTGCGTTCACAGAATTGGTTGGGAGTTTTCCAAACCCAAGTACTATTTTTAGCTGCTTTAGACTTCAACATCTTGGAAATGTTGACTAACCGATTGCTAACTGAATTGTCGTAGGATTGCTAGGACCGCCTCATTGTGCAAATTAACCAGTAAACGTAAGGCATTAAAAACGTTAAATCGTAAACACAGATTGCATATTACACGGGAAAAAGCTCATTTCACAGTTTGTGATGCAACTGTGAGGTAGGGCCCTAGGTATCTAGGCCCTAGTCCCCCCCAACAATTTTTTCCAGTAATTTTTTTAAACAAACTTGGATGCCAACTGTCTTCTTCCATATCTTCATTTTGCTTAATAAGGGACAAGAAAGTCATCATTCTCATTATCTCAGAACAAATACACTTGCCTATTGTTCAATTTGATTAATAATGGAGACCACTAAGAGAGCAATTATGGACTCCCAGGTATAAATGTTTATGGCATTTAAACATACATGCAGTATATGGCCAAAGTATTGGGAACCTGACTCTAAGCTTATTGGACATCCTATTTCATAACCACATTTGCAGGAGGGGTTTCCACAACATGTTGAAGTGTGTTGTAGATATTTGAAGCCATTTAGTCATTGTCATTTGTGAGGTCAGACACTGTTAGATGAATGTCTGAGTTGATCTTTTAGTTTATTCCAAAAGTATTTACTAGGCTTGAGGCCAGGGCATTGTTCATGCCACTGGGTTTCTTTCACATCAGACTAGCCAACCATGATTTTTGGTGCAAAAAAGGCCTTTCTAAAATTCTAAAATAATAGATGTGGCTAAAACATTGGTTTTAATAGTTATATCCACTTTATTACCTGTTTGGTATTTCCTGCTATAGCAACTGCTGACCAAAAGAGGTCGGTCACGTTTACAGAGAACCAGCAAAAGGCTTCTGGAAAGTCTCCTTGTGCTACACCCACACCCACAACTGGCACTACTTTGCCTGGTATGGCGGATACCAGGAGACCGAGTCACTCACACCCCAGCACTGGTAACACTGAGACTTCATCACCGTCTGCCAGAACAGACCAGCACAGTCCAGCACACCCACAGGTGATTTTTACTGTTCTACACCAAAATGTACTTCCAGCTGTGTGTGTTAATAGGGTTGAATACTGGATTTGTACAGTTCTAAAAATCCAGTTTCAAAAACTTTAAAACATCTTTTTTGACTTGTATTCAATATAAAACAGTGCAAAGACACTTGATGTTTAATCTACTTAACTTTTTAGTTTATTTGTCTCTACATCTACATATGCTTAATTTTTATTTGAAATATACACTGATCAGCCATAACATTAAAACCACCCCCTTGTTCCCCCCTTGTAAGCTCCACTTACCATATAGAAGCACTTAGATAGACTACAGTCAGTAAATGTAGAACTTCGATTTCTCTGCATACTTTTTTAGCTTGCTTTCACCCTGTTCTTCAATGGTCAGGACCCCCACATGACCACCACAGAGCAGGTATTATTTAGGTGGTGGATGATTCTCAGCACTGCAGTGACACTGACATGGTGGTGGTGTGTTAGTGTGTGTTGTGCTGATATGAGCGGATCAGACACAACAGCGCTGCTGGAGTTTTTAAATACCGTGTCCACTTACTGTCCACTCTATTAGACACTCGTAAAGTCAGAGACGATCGCTCATCTACTGCTGCTGTTTGAGTTGGTCTAGACCTTCGTCAGTGGTCACAGGACGCTGCCCACAAGGCGCTGTTGGATGGATGTTTTTGGTTGGTGGACTATTCTTAGTCCAGCAGTGACAGTGAGGTGATTAAAAACTCCAGCAGCACTGCTGTGTCTTATCCACTCATACCAGCACAACACACACTAACACACCACCACCATGTCAGTGTCACTGCAGTGCTGAGAATGATCCACCACCCAAATAATACCTGCTCTGTAGTGGTCCTGTGGGGGTCCTGACCATTGAAGAACAGCATGAAAGGGGGCTAACGAAGCATGCAGAGAAATAGATGGACTACAGTCAGTAATTGTAGAACTACAAAGTGCTTCTGTATGGTCAGTGGAGCTGATAAAATGGACAGTGAGTGTAGAAACAAGGAGGTGGTTTTAATGTTATGGCTGATCAGTGTATATTCCTGTGTCTACTACTGTGCTGGATAGCCTTTCCTTTTAACAATATTCTGTAATCTTTTGGGAACCTTGGACATCAGTTATGAAGTTGTAAACATGGAGGTTTTACCTGTTTTGCTTGATAAGCTTTTTCTAAACCATCTACTCTTCCATTCTAGGCCTCGCCTCTTGCCGAGAGTAAAGAAAAACAGGAGCAGACTTGTGTAAGAACCATCCTGTCCCCTACACCCTCCACTCCAGCATCCAGATCCTGCTCTCCCCTCCCTCTCCTGAGCACCCCGATTCGTCTGAGCCCGGCTCAGATCCGCGAAAGTCCAGAAGACGAGGAGACGACGGGACTCTTGCAGAACAGCGACACCTCGCTCCACATGGCTGAGGAACAGGGCACAGAAAACCCTCTGCTCAACTCACTGCTCTCGCCTCACTCTCTGTCCCCTCTGCCTTTGTCTCCTGTAGATCTGGACCTGGACGAGTCCCACGTGTGAAGCCTAAACAAGAAGTCCAAAATGATCAGGTGCTGGAAGGTAATGGACATGACTTTTTCAGATGAAACCACCATCAAGTGGTTCATGGTTGAAATAGATTGGTGTTTATTTAATTAGCTTAGGTTTATGCAAAATAGTCAGATGGCTGATGTTGTGCCACACAGGGCCTTTTTAACCCTTAACTACACCTGGGGTGCTGTACAATGCCTAACTCTCTTAAAACCCAATTTCCTGGGGAGTTTTGTCAGTGGTTTATTAAATATTTTCCCCTACTAACTAATGATACCAACTAATGATACCCCTATTCATACAAACAATAAATAAAGTTTTTTTCCATTTATATTTTACCTTTTGGTCAGAGCATTTAGGAACTTTCAAGCAGTAATCAATTACTTCTCTGGTATATGGTGACACAGAGGTCACATTCTCCACAAAGAACACATAATTTAAATAAGGGACAGTTTTTTCACCTTTTACCAGTTAGGGATGGGCTATAAAATAGCAACTTACCTGAAATTCCCATATCTACAGGGCAATTATTTAAAGTTCCAATCAACTGGAACTGTGACTTACTTGCTTGGACGAGGACCAATGTTTTTTTTTTAACTAGGATGGTAGAGAGGCAAAAAATCCCCAAGGATCACTATTTAGAAAATGACAGAAAAAAATAAGCAACTTAGGGGTCACAAGTTCTCTGAAACTACCATCAGATGCTACCTCCATGCCAACAGGTTATTTTTTTCTGTCATTTAACCATGTCTGGAGTTTGCTCAACACTTATGAGACATTGACTGGAACCTTTTTCTGTCGTCAGATAAAAATTGAACTCATGGAGTGGAGGAATGACTACACTGAAACAAACCTGATGTCTACTTTAAAGTATGGTGGAGGGTGTGTGATGTTGTGGAGCTGTTTTTCAGTCAAATAAAACCTTATAAGGCTAAATACCAATACAGATGCAGAGACATGGAGCAAGATATCTTGGGGAGTTCTGTCGTATCTAAAACCAGGATTTTAGCAGCATCTCCTTCAATTTCTGTACAGCCTTTGTACAGTTCTGAATACTGCTTTCCCAGTGTCGGTGCTTAGGTCCCCCGCAGCATAGCAGAACCTCTGGACCCCTTATTGTGGGTGTTAAACCTCCAGCAAAAGGAATTTACTGAAGCAGCCGTCTCAGTCTCCAGAATTTAATCACATAGAATATTGTCTTTGTGCTTTTGCATGAGAAGAATGGCCAAAGATTCCTCAAGATAGGTGGCAGAAGATTAAACCACTTATCAGAGAGTATCTTGGCAAGAAGATCTATCTCTTGCTATCTCAGCATCAGTATTAAAATAATCAGCAATATAGGTTTGGTGGCTTGTCATGACAGACCGCTGTTCCAGAGATACTTCAACCCAGTTGTCTGCCCATAATGATTTGGCCTTTATTAAAGTCACCCAGGTCTTTATGCCTGATCATATCTGTTACATTCAACATGTGAACTACGAGTAACTACTATTAACCCAGCATTTAACAGATTCCTGGCCATCACATGCATAACTGTTATGAAATAGGCATTGCCATGCAAATTTTTTGTGGGGTGCTCCTAATGTTTGTAACCCCTTTAAGATCACCTGGTAGCATAATTTACATGTATTTATTTATAAGACAAATGAGTCAGTATTTTTAAATACAAAAATATTTATGGTGTTAAATACATCAGATATGTAATTATTATTATTATTGCCAGTGACAGTACTGAATCCTGTAAAATAAGCTTCTTTTCTGTGCTTTCTTGATAAGAAGAATGTAGAAATGTGTAATAATTATCAGCTTAGTATAAATATGTGAACTTGTAGTGTGTGTGAATGAAGCTTATTTAGTACCCTATAAACACCAGCAGTTTGCATCCGTGTTTTGCTAAATAAAAAATAGGCGCTTGGGTGGTGCTACCTAGTAAAAGTGGTGGCTATTCCCACTCAGACATAGCCAATGATGTCTATGTAGATGCCTGGCTGGCCAATAGCACTCGGAACAGATGTTACTGGCTTGACAAGGGGGGGGTCAAAGCTCTGTGATGGATTTGGCACCCTCTCCAGTGTATTCCTGCCTTGTGTCCAATTGTTTCCCAATGGAACCAGAACCAACACCACCCTGACCAGGATGAAGCAGTTGATGAAAATGAAATTTTAAAACAAAAAAGCCTATTTGTTCAAGCAGTAGAATGAAACGCAGCCTGACGTTTAACCTAAAAGCTTCATTCTCATGCTCCCTTATTTCCTTTAAGCTTTGTGAGAAATGTAAAGAAGTGATTACTTGAGAAGCTAATTTATTTCACATTCTGTTCAGACAAAGCTGCACTTACTGCTCCAGCAAAATGATTGCAGAATCTTGTACACAAGCCCAAAGAGTCCATGTTGGGATGTAGATACAATATATATATATATATATATATATATATATATATATATATATATATATATACATATATATATATATATACATACTGTATATATATACAGTACAGGCCAAAAGTTTGGACACACCTTCTCATTCCTGTGGTTTTTCTTAATTTTTTTTAAATTTTCTACATTGTAGATTAATACTAAAGACATCCAAACTATGAAGGAACACATATGGAATTATGTAGTAAACAAAAAAGTGTTAAACAAACCAGAATATGTTTTATATTTTAGATTCTTTAAAGTAGCCATCTTTTGCTTTAATGACAGATTTGCACACTCTTTGAAATTTTCTCAACCAGCTTTATTAGGTTTCCACCTGGAATGGTTTTCAATGAATGTTTGTGCCTTGTCTAGAGTGAATTTTTGGAATTTGTTGCTTTTTTAATGTGTTTGAGACCATCAGTTGGGTTGTGCAGAGGTAGAGTTGGTAAAATATAAAACATATTCTGGTTTGTTTAACACTTTTTGGTTCACTACATAATTCTTCATAGTTTGTATGTCTTCAGTATTAATCTATAATGTAGAAAATAAAAATAATCAAGAACAAACATTGAAGAGAAGGTGTGTCCAAACTTTTGGCTGGTGTGTCCAAACTTTTGGCCTGTACTGTATATATATATAAACAAAATGGGAAAACAGTGCAGCATATTGTACTATCTTGATTTAGAAAAATGTTTATTAGAAGATTTAAATCAGCGTGTCTCAATGTGTGAGAATGTACACTTTTTTGTCTCTTGCTTTTCCTGTCAGTAATTGTGTTTCTTCTACCCGTTGAAAATGTGCAATAATAAACTATATAATCTCTACATACCTAAGAAAGAATTTTATGCTTTTCTTTTTTTTTTTTTAAATGCTGATACATGGAAACCCTTTACAATCCAGCTGTTCACATCTTATAGGGGGCCAAAAAATGCAGTTGTTTTGTTGTAGGTCATCAAACTCTGGTTTGATTCTCTGCAAGTTAGCCAGCTGGACTACAAATGGTAAAAAGCCCAAAAGTAAATGACACCTTCTTCAGCCACATGAGCACAAGCAGCTAAAGGAGAGCAGCACTCACATCCGTACCTATTGTGCCACTAAAATCTGTGGCAAATAAAAGCCTTAACAAATCAACCGGCACCAACAGTGGTCTGTTGGTACTAAATAAATACTATGCAATCATAAACTCAGAAACTACTCCACTCTTCAGTGTATGTGGCCTGGATGAAGAATCCATCCATAATTAAACACCTTCAAAATGAATGTCAACCTCCGTAGCTGTCTGACATGCTAGCACCACAGCAGAGATCTGAAATTGAATATCAGCTGTGGTGCTAACATGACCTGGCTGGGTGACAAAGTTGGCAAGAGGGAAGTCAGATGTGGGGTACATAAGAGTACTCAACCCTAGTACTAGTAGCAACCATAGCAGGGGATTGGAAATGACTAGATTGCGAGGGAAGCGGAAAATGAATGTTCAAACTTGTTAGAAAATGCCACTCGAGTGGCGCAGCGGTAAAACACGCTAGCACACCCGAGCTGGGATTTTGAATACATCGTATCGAATCTCAGCTCTGCCATCCGGCAGGGCTGGACGACCACGTGAACAACGATTGGCTGTTGTTCACAGGGTGGGTAAGCCGGACCAGGGTTCCTCATAACTGGTGGAATTACGACCTCTGCTGGCTGATTGATGGTGCCGGCGTAGAGTTGGGGAATAATGCTGATCAGGGTGTGGCTTTCCGTGCACAAGGCTGATCCGCATATGAACTCGACTCATGCAGGTGAAAAGAGGCAGTTGGTACTGAGCACGTGTCGGAGGGGGCATGTGTCAGTTGCGAGCTCCTCAGTCAGCAGTGGAGGGTTATTTGGTAGAGGTGAAGCATAACACGGTCAGGGTAACTGGATATGACTAGATTAGGGGAGAAAAAGAGGGGACAAAATAAATTAAAAAAAGAATTGTTAGAAAATAAAAGATGCAGATTAGTACACAGTTCATAGACAAAATACTTGGGAGTGTAAATGAAGCTTTTATTATCAAACACTAAGCATTTTGTGGGAAATTTTCAAAGTTAATATTTGCACTATCCTGCCACCATTATAAACATGTGTTCGTTGTGCCTGGTCAGCAGCAGCTATTCGTGCAGCCTGATTAAGTCTCCCTCTTAATGCAAGCCACGTCTCACATTTAATTACATAAATTGCATCCCTTGTATTTATCTATCATGCTGCAATCAATGCAGCAGAGCAATTTCACTACTGTTTCACTGATGCAAATTCTCAAATTACCAAGAAGTCTTTCATTCCAGATTATGCAAATCTATCTAGTTTCACTGATATAAATGTAAATAGTCTTGAGAAAGTTTAAAGAATCAGGATGGTGCACGTTTGAATCTCAGCAGAGCCACACAAATACAACTGGCCCCTGTTTGAAGGAGGGAAGGTCAAACCAGGTCTCTTCCTGCTGTCCCAGCAATATGCGATCTCCAGGACTGGTCTGGGCACCTGTGCAGTACGGGAACCCAACACTGACAGGTGATAAAAAGTGGCTGCAGATTGGACACGTGTCTGGGAGGGTGTGTGGTGATCCAGCTCTCCTTGATCAAATCAAGGATTGTGCAAGTGGCAGAATATTCACAATGGTGAATTGCAATTGGCTAGATAACGTAAAAAGGAAAAATAGACAACAGATAGATGGACATACTTGACCAACCACACATTCTGCACCAAAAAGCCCATCCTGCTAAGAGATGCAAACAACGTGAGATACAAAACAGAGTACAATTTATTAGAAAGCAGACATTTCTGAGACACGAACATGGCTCAATGCATGTTGTATTGTTTGGACATGAATGTCTCAAGAAGCTTGAACAGCCGATCCTCTCTTCCGGCGGCTTCCTGATCCCGCCGTTCTTCCCTTTCTCTGTACTCTCTCTCCCTCTTCTCCTCTCTGGCCACCAGCTCCATCTCCCAGCGCTCCTGCCTGGTGAGCAGTTCTTGTTCCCTCCTCTTCTCTCGCTCTATGGCCTGCCTCTCTCTCTCCTCCTCTCGCTCAGACGCCCGTCTCTCCCTCTCTTCTTCTCTGTCGGCTGCCCGGCGCTCCCTCTCCTCTTCTCTTTCGGCGGCACGCCTCTCGCGCTCCTCCTGCCTCCTCTCGAGTTCCTGTAGAGCTGCCAGCCAGTACTGCTCCCTCCGCTTTTTGGCAGGTGGACCATCCTGGTTGGATGTGGGCATGGGGACAGAGAAGGAGTTGGACATGTTGGACAGAAGTGAGTGAGCCACACTGAGTTCACCACTTAGAGCCTGATCCATCCCTGCATACCACTTCCATGGAGCTACAAGTGGGTCGCCTCCCATCATGCTCAGGCTCTTAATGTCCTGCAGAAGAAAAAAATATGATAAGCCAAAGATCTCTTGTATGGAAGGAGTTGCAAAAACAGGGTACACACAGTCCTGGGAGCTGCTCTCTGCTCTGCCTGAAAACAAGCATCTTGAGATCACTTCATGCAAGCTTTGCTATAGTGTGTGCACTTTCCATGCCAAAAATAAAGTACTGGAAATGTCACAAATTTTAAATAATTACCGAATTCTACAAATTTTATAGTTTTTCATTAGTTGATGACAAACGTCCTCAAAAAAACGTCATAAACTTGTTGAGGCAGGTGCCATTATCGGACAATGCTGCGACTAGAAGAGTAGAAGTTTTAGCAGAGTACTGCCTGTCTGCTCTGCTCTTTGAAACAAAGAAAGGTGATTTCATGTCACTGACCATTGACACGTCTTGTAATAGAACAGACAAAGAACAGCTGTCTGTGTTAGTGCAATTTTTTGATGGGAGAGTTTTCTGGAAATTAGCTGTTATGTTTGCTCCACATGCAAGAACTTACAACTGGAGAAATCATTTTAATGAACTGACCCATAGCAGAGCACCTCCCCAACTTCAGGTCTATATCATGCTGTAGGTCTATACACTGTATTACTACTACCCAACAGTGCAATTGACTACATAAGTATATTGCAGTACACTGTATTACTTATACCTAGCAGTTAGTACTGGCCGGTATGACTTCACATTTTGCAATTGTTTTATGCATACTGATTCCTTCATAAATTGTGTCATTTTTTGGGGTAAAGCAAACACATAGTGCTTTTATACAACCCCTGGCAAAAATTATGGAATCACCACTCTTGGAAGATGTTCTGACAATTGTTTAATTTTGTAGAAAAAAAATAAATCACAGACATGCCACAAAACTATCATTTTTCAAAATGTCAACCTTCTGGCATTAAGAAACAATAAAAAAAAGAAACAAATATAATAGTTGTGGTCAGTCACAATTGCTTTTTTTAGATCAAGTAGAGGAAAAAAATATGGAATCACTCAAATCTGAGGAAAAAATTATGGAATCACTGTAATTTGCAGTTTAAAAACAAAACATCTGCAGCAGATTAGATTTGCTAATTATTCTTCAGTTTAAAAAGAGTGCTTACACCTCGGAGAGCTGTTGCACAAAGCAGATTGTCATGAATCATGGTTCCAACACAAGATATGTCAGTTGAAACAAATGAGAGGATTATAAAACTCCTTCAAGAAGATAAATCATTGTGGAATGTCGCAAAAGATGTTGGTTGTTCCCAGTAAGCTGTGTTTAAAATCTGGACCAAGTACAAACAAAATGGGAAGGTTGTAAAAGGGAAGCATACTGGTAGACCAAGTAAGACATCAAAGCATCAAGATAGAAAACTTAAAGCAATATGTCTTGAAAACAGAAAATGCACAACAAAACAAATCAGAAACAAGTGGCCGGAAAGTGGAGTCAATGTCTGTGACTGAACTGTAAGAAATCACCTAAAAGAAATGGTATTTACATACAGAAAAGCCAAACAAAAGCCATCATTAACACCTAAAAAGAAAAGAACAAGGTTAAAGTAGGCTAAAGAAAAGCAATCGTGGACTGTGGGTGACTGGATAAAAGTGATCTTCAGTGATGAATTGCGAATCTGCATTGGGCAAGGTGATGATGCTGGAACTTTTGTTTGGTGTCTGTCCAATGAAATTTATGAAGATAACTGCCTAAAGAAAACATGTTAATTTCCACAGTTGTTGATGATATGGGCCTGCATGTCGGGTAAAGGCACAGGGGAGATGGTCTTCAATAAATGCCAAAGCCCACATAAAAATTTTGGACGCTTTTCTTATTCCATCAGTTGAAAGGATGTTTGGTGATGACTTCATTTTTCAAGATGATAATGCATCTTGCCATAGGGCAAAGGACGTGAAAACTTTCCTTCAAGAAAACATATAATGTCAATGGCATGGCCTGCAAATAGTCCGGATCTCAATCCATTTGAAAATCTCTGGTGGAAATTGAAGAAAATGGTCAATGACAAGGTTCCAACCTGCAAAGCTGATCTGGCAACAGCAAGAGACAGTTGAAGGCAGATTGATGAAGAATACTGTTTGTCATTAGTTAACTCCATGCCTCAGAGAGTTTAAACCATTATAAAAGCCAGAGGTGGTGCAACAAAGTAATAATGGTGCAGTGTTTTCTAATGATTCCATAATTTTTTCCTCAGATTTGAGTGATTCCATATTTTTTTCCTCTACTTGATCTAAAAAAAAAGCAATTGTGACTGACCACAACTATTATATTTGTTTCTTTTTTTATTGTTTCTTAATGCCAGAGGGTTGACAGTTTGACAAATGATAGTTTTGTGGCATGTCTGATTTATTTTTTTTCTACAAAATTAAACATTTGAAAGAACATCTTCCAAGAGTGGTGATTCCATAATTTTTGCCAGGGGTTGTATATATTATATGTGCTCTTGACAATAGAATAAGCCACTTATTTAAAGGCCCAGTCATACAAAAAAAAAAAAAGTGATTATACAGCAAAACTTAAATCAAATCTTAAAAAAATACAGTGATACAATTTTTTGGTCATACCGCCCAGCCCTACTAGCAGTGCAGGTGATTACGTAATTATATTATAGTACACTGCAGATCTATACACTGTAAATACTATTGCCTAACAGTGCAGGCATGTAACAGTGATGGCATGTAATTATATTACAGTAGGTTATGGCATAGTTTTATAGCATAGTATTTATTAAACCACTGACAGTTTAGTTCTCATTTTACAGTTCTGAACATTTACTAATGTCTGAGAGTCTGTTGATACAGACATGTGCATGTGATTGAATCCAAACATATCACAGTGCACGGTTACTGTCTCCAGACCATATATTAACTGAACTAAAAAACTAACCCTTATTTTAGTGTATTTTTAACCACAACATTAAACATTTTGGTTGTGGCATTTAAACCTCAACAATCATTCACAAACTTGACGTTTCCACTAGAGAAGCAGCACATTATGGCTTATTAAATGATTCTTATGTTGTTGCTGTGACTGAGTATATGCCAGCCGACCGTGACGTCACTCTCTCATACCCTATAACAGTGGTCCCCAACCTTTTTTGCAGCACGGACCGGTTTCATTTAAGATATAATTTCACGGACCGGCGGGGGCAGGAGGATTTCAAATAGAATAACTAAAAAATGGAAAATCAGTGTGAATCCTAAGCTTTTTTCGATGCAATGAGATGCTGCTCCCACCTAGTGGTGATTGGAGATCATAACACCCGAGGAGTTTTTGAAATGTAATTACTCTTGTAGCGATCTCTAATTAATTATTCTTTCTGTGCGGCACGGTAATAAATGACCCGTGGCCTGGTGGTTGGGGACCACTGCCCTATAACTCAGTACAAGTGAGAATTGTGGCACATGTACAATTAATCCATGTATGTGGGTGAGCACGTGTGTGTTCACATTTGTAGGCACTCGTGTGTGCACTTGCACAGACAGGCACATCTGCACCTTTTGTACATTACATTAATCGGCACATTTTCTTATATGTTCTTACATTTTCCTATATCTGCACTGTGGCTCACTTTATAATTCCACTTGACAATTCACTTTAAATTTACTTTATGTAGTGTTAACCGAAATAACATTTCCATCTGCATCCTTAGGTCCTGTTTGGTGTTGTGTGTTGTCCGAGTGTTGTTGTAACTTGCTACTGAGGCCTTAATTTCCTTCGGGATTAATAAAGTATCTATCTATCTATCTATCTATCTATCTATCTATCTATCTATCTATCTATCTATCTAGATTTCTCTAAGACTGCAAGGGAAGCTTAGCTTCCCCTAAAATGTCAAAAATTAAATGGTCAAATATGTACAGTTGTGTTAACATTTCATTGACTACAAATGCGTTAGAACACGTTCATCTCGAAGACGAGTTCGTTCAGAATCGAGCTGAGCGTCTATTCACTTCAACGGGACAGCATGGAACGGTTTTTTTTCATTGCTTCGAAACTCGCCGGTCATTGGATAAATGCCACGATTTTGTCCCGCCCCCGGACGCGGGGCTTCTGCAAGATGATTGGAGGATCAGTCGAAAGGCTGAATCCCGTTTTGATTGACAGCTATTTGATGGCCATTGAGAGGACACTGGTCAAGTTCCAGGAAAAGATGCCTACTTGGTACGATAGGATCACAGGCCATTTTCTTGAAAAGGAACAGAAGGCAGAATTCATGTATAAATAAATTGACACATTTTATGATGTAAGCTGACAATGAGCTTCCCCTCTTTGAAAGACCAGCAGCCACCACTGATATCTATCTAAGTCTGTGTAGTTCTAGAAAGCAGGTATTGATGTAACTACCAGTTTTTACTCATGCATACTTGCACGTTTGGCTTCTAAAAAGTTATATCATATGAGAATATAACAAGTGAAAAAACTTTGTGAATATGATGCAGGTGTAACCTGTTATTTCTAGTTGAAGTACCTTATATTTTTGTCTGAGGTTCTCCCACTTCTTTTTCACCCATGCTGGTGT
This sequence comes from Trichomycterus rosablanca, assembly GCF_030014385.1. Classification (NCBI taxonomy): domain Eukaryota; kingdom Metazoa; phylum Chordata; class Actinopteri; order Siluriformes; family Trichomycteridae; genus Trichomycterus; species Trichomycterus rosablanca. The sequence continues at coordinate 28,541,512 of NC_085993.1, forward strand.
TACTCTTCCCTCCAGCCGCTTCTCCTTCACAAACAACCTAAAGAAGCACAGCTCATTCACCTGTTATTTCATCATTAATGAACTGGATAAACGGTAGACATTGTGTGCTTTGAAAGCTTGACTCACTCGAAAGCTCGCAGAGCGGTGTTCTTCCTTCCTGTGAATAATCCCGTATTACTGACGCGCCACAGGATCAGATCTGCTGTGTTTGCATCTGTCCCTAAAAGCCAATGCACACTCTTCATCACTTTCTAGAAACCATCATCACCATCAACAAACTCAACTAGCACACTGCAACATATCTAAGCTAACATATCTAAGCTAACATGGCGCAGCACTGTTTAAGTAGTTAGTCCGAATTATACAACACGGCTATGAAAAATGTATTAGAATGACCACAAACCTAATTCTTGGATAGCATCAAACATAAGGAAAATAGATATAAATTACAAACTTACATTTAAAGTTTGGAACCGTTCCAACCTCTAGCGTTAGGCCTACCCCGTTCTCCATTTTATTGTTGTTGTGCTGACTTTTCTTCTCTTTACTCTTCATTCAGCAGAGAGAGCGAGCGCACTATCTCCCCCTATTGAAAAACCATCTGTATTACCAACTGAGACCATGACGCAGCACCGATCAGCCATAACATTAAAACCACCTCCTTGTTTCTACACTCACTGTCCGTTTTATCAGCTACACTCACCATATAGAAGCACTTTGTAGTTCTACAATTACTGACTGTAGTCCATCTGTTTCTCTACATACTTTTTTAGCCTGCTTTCACTCTGTTCTTCAATGGTCAGGACCCCCACAGGACGGTGGATGATTCTCAGCACTGCAGTGACACTGACATGGTGGTGGTGTGTTAGTGTGTGTTGTGCTGGTATGAGTGGATCAGACACAGCAGTGCTTCTGGAGTTTTTAAATACTGTGTTTACTCACTGTCCACTCTATTAGACACTTCTACCTAGTTGGTCCACCTTGTAGATGTAAAGTCAGAGACGATCGCTCATCTATTGCTGCTGTTTGAGTTGATCATCTTCTAGACCTTAAGCAGTGGTCACAGGACGCTGCCCATGGGGCGCTATTGGCTGGATATTTTTGGTTGGTGAACTATTTTCAGTCTAGCAGTGACAGTGAGGTGTTTAAAAACTCCAGCAGCGCTGCTGTGTCTGATCCACTCATACCAGCACAACACACACTAACACACCACCACCATGTTAGTGTCACTGCAGTGCTGATAATGATCCACCACCCAAATAATACCTACTCTGTAGTGGTCCTTGAAGTACAGGGTGAAAGCAGGTTAAAAAAGTATGTAGAGAAACAGATGGACTACAGTCAGTAATTGTAGAACTTTAAAGTGCTCCTATATGGTAAGTGGAGCTGATAAAATGGACAGTGTGTGTAGAAACTAGGAGGTGGTTTTAATGTTATGGCTGATCGGTGTATATCTTCATCCAGTACAGTGGTACCTTAAAACTCAACGTCAGTTGGTTCTGGGAGTGGCATTGAGTTTAAAAGGCGTTGAGTTTCAAGGTATTTTTTCTTATAAGGATGTATGAGAGGCCTGTTAATGCGTTCCATGGTCCCACAGAACTGCATAGATTTTAGGCTATTGTAAAATAATGGGGTTGTTTTTAACACTTATAAACTAAAAATTACACAAATATAATATAAAGACACTGAAATACAATTCAAAAACAGTTTAAAATCAATCAAAAATACATAAAACCTGCACTTTACCTTTACTTCTTTATTGTTGTTTATGCTTCTTAATTAGTGGAGAGAACAAATAAGCAGTAATAATTAATAGAGGGTTAGTTTTTCTATGTCGTTCTTTTAATACATTAAGTTACATTTTTGTAACGTTTTAGACTCTCTCGGGAGAAGCTGACTCTTACAATTTCTCAGCACCCCAAGCTATAACACAAGTTTAAAAGTGAAACAGGAGAAAAATCCAGCTAAACACAGATACATGTAGAGCTTTTAGAGTAAATCTGACGGTTATTTCACACAAATGCAGATTCGTCTCATATTCGCATGACGTTTCACCTCACTCCTTAAGCCAAGCACTGAGCAAAGCAAAAGTCGCTCATACGTTGAGTTTAAGGGAAACGTTGAGTTTAAGGGTACAAATTTCTCAACGAAGGGCGTTGAGTTTTCGGCTTTTGTAGTCTGCGTGCGCTATTATTTGTGTGTTTTTGTACTGATTTACACTGACATACATCAATATGATTTATTTTGATTTATTCCTTGAACAAGCTCCAGATAATAAAATGTGTTTATGAAACAAACAAGCGACTAAGAAAAGTGACTGAGAAAAAACAAACTTAAATGAACAGAGACTTAATGAGACACTTTAATTGTTACAGTACTGGATTAGTATTCAAAAGGGCACTTGGTTAGCCCCACTATCACCGAGATGCCATGGCCGGGTTTTGCACTGATTTCACCTTTCTCTTTAGATCCCGCCTTCTCGATTTCTCTTAAAAATGCCCAAACGCAAGTGAAAATTCACAGACAAATGACAGAAAAAATCTGCATTGTTGTTTCAGTTGGGATCCTTGAAAAGCAGAAGGCATGGCATGCAAAGCTGCCGTACGTGTCAGTGTCAAATAAAGGTGCCAGTTTAGCAAAACACAAAAACTGCAGCTACAGGAAAGAGTTTATCAGGTAAAGACCGGGTAACACAGAAGATGTTGTTACTGCTGCAGAGGGAGTTTTTGCATTTCACACCACAAAGCATAACAACAGCTACAGATCAATGGACTGCATGTCTGCCTAGTCAAAAAAGTCTAGGTTGCCTGATTCTGAAACAGCTCAAACATTTCTAAATGTGCATTATTGTCAAAGCTGTGATAGTGCCACACATGTTGAAATAGCTCTACTGATGAACTATTTTGTTTGTTGTTATAATTGTTTAGGGCTAAACGCTGAATTAAAAATAATAAGATTATCTGACTATAAATGCGTTTTTTGAAAACCAACAAATGGTCACCCTACCTAATACAAAAGACTGTGTTTTAGAGCCACTGTTAAAAATGTCAATAGTTGACTTCAGGAATAAAGTCGAAATATTTTGGATTAATTAATTATTAATATATTGAAGATATGCTACCGCCAAAGACAAGTTTTATCACTGAGAAACCACCTCAATAAAATTCACAGGGGCTAATGCAAACCACACTGTAGGCAGCATAATATCATGGCATGTAGTGGCATGTGGCATGTCAACCCCAAAAAAGAGGGCATGACAATGGGTAGTTAGGATAGTGTCTATAGCACACACAATTACAACATTAATTGATACAATTGTGATGCAACCAAATGAACTAGAACTAGTTTTTGTAACAAGCTTCAGATAATAAAATGTGTCACTGAAACAAACAAGCTATCATTTACACAAAGTTCTTCAGGGGGATAATAAGTGACTGAGAAAAAACTCTACTGGAATGAACAGAGACGAATTTAGACACTTTAATTGTTAAAGTACTGGATTAGTATTCAGAAGGGCACTCATTTAGCCCCATCATCATTGAGATGGCACACTTAATTGTATGCAATCATAATTGAAAGTCACTTAAGATAAAAAACATCTGCCAAATGCCTTAAATGGAAATAAACAATGATCGGGCAGCACTGCTGCGCTGCAGGTAATTTTGGTGCCATACAATGTCAGGGGCAAGGACGGATTAAGGATAGTCTGGGCCCCTGGGCAAAGAGTTCAGGCGGTTTTGGCGCATCCTAATCCTGAGTTCATTCTTAATACGAGCCAGTTTGGAACGCTCCCCTTCACAATTTGTGATAGGCACAGTCAAAAAAAGTTTAAGTGCTATGTAGACATTTGGAAAGGTTGACTGTAAATTCAAATTTATCATGGTTTTGAGCATTTTACTAGGACATTTTTCTTTTTCTGTTATGAATGATTTGTATTGTATCAATTCATCTGCCAGGCTCATGTTCAGATCTGAAGGATATGCTGCAGCGAGTGAGTTAGCCTTTAAAGTGAGCTCACTGTTGGACATATTGTCAGGCATGAAAAGAACATCAAATAGCTCAGTTAAGTGTGTGTATGCATTCAAACTGCTTGAAATTGCTTGTCTTAAATTTAAATAATTGCAAAATTGCTAAATTAATTTGTGTCTCTGCGCTTAAGAGAAATTGAACATAATAATTTTGAAACAATACAAATTCAGAAACATTAAGTAAGGGCCTGAATCGCATATTTGCAACAAAACGTCTGTTATGAAATATGGTAGCTCGTCTGGCAATTTGTAGGTCCCTAGAAAGTCAAGGAGCCATGGTAAACGACTTCTATGGAAGTCAAGGGCCGTGATCAAGGGCCCTCTAATGGTATGCCCTGCTCTTCTCTAGGGCCCCCTGGTAGGGGCTCTCATAACCAGGGCCCTCTAAAAATATGCCCCCCTCTTTCCTAGGACCCCTAATAGCCAGAAGTCGAAGTCAGAGCAGTGCCACAACGCCTCATCCATTTTCATAAGGGGCCCAAAAGCATGGCTAGGGGCCCCAAAAGCATGGCTAGGGCCCCCAAGAGACCCTGGGGTCAAAGTCCATAATAGTCAGAGGATCCTTAAAATGGAGGGCCCTCGGAAATAAAAATATATTGTATCATAAATGTTAATAGGCATCGCAAAATGTTTTGGGCCAGGGCCCCCCCGGGGCCCCCTGACCTCAAGGGCCCCTGGGCGCTGGCCCCACTGGCCCGGTCAGTAATCCAGCCATGGTCAGGGGTCTGGGGTTTGATCCTCATCTCCTGTCTGTGTGAAGTTTGGCATGTTCACATGGGGGTCTCGGGTTTGTTTCCATCAAAGTATGGTAATAGTTGTAGTTCGTATTTTAAACTTCAAGTGTAATTCAAAGATACATTATTATGATTAAACAAGTGATGCCATGCAAAAGACTGGCTGCGGTTTTTTACGTGCTCTTGTTGGCCATGCTGAATGGCGCTATACTGCAAACGAGCCAAAGAACATCTATTCCCTACGAAGAAGACATGTCTCTGTTCCCACCCGTATTTCGAGCAATTCAGCTTCCTAAAGCATGATTGGTCAGATTGGTAGAATATGTAAAATAATATAAAAATACACTTGTTCTATTGGCTGATTGCGTATCAGTGCGAACTAATAGCCAATCACAGGGTGTGATGTTGATCTTGTCAGAAAATGGGCGTCAAAAGCAACAAGACTCTGCTGAAGGAAATTGTGTAGTCACTGTGTGTTTAGTTACCGGTTGGCACGCTGGTATAAGTTGGTTTATTGATCTTATTTTATATATTTAGTTTGCTTGCGGTTTGCCCTCCTTATTACCGGCAACATGGTAAGATATTCTGCAAACACTGTTACCTGTTTCTGCGATATTTCTTATGTGCTTGAAAGAGAGCTAATGCTAGCTAACGAGCTACCGTCTATTCTATTCTGGCAGAGGAGAGTTTTGAATATTATTATTATTATAGAGTTCTTATCAGAACTTGGAACAATTGAGCATTTATGTGATATTGTACATGTAGTTGTACTAAATACTGTAGGAGTTTACATGTTACACGTTTAACCACATAAGCTTAGTGAAACGAAAACGAAAGTAGCGAATTATAGCTAAATTTCTGTATAATTACAGTATTGTGCTATCACTGTGGGCATGCGGCAGGTGGACTACACTAAATAATTCAGATTCAATTAGTCAATACTTGACTCCCTTAATTACATTATTGCAATTATTAATTAATCCATATTATTATTATCATTATTATTAGTAGTACTAGTAGTAGTAAAGCAGGATAAACTGTATATTCAGAAACAGCTTTATTCTTTTTTTACTAGTGTTACATATGCCATTCTATATTGTTGTATTGTTTTATTTAGATCTGTACTTATAATTTTTTTAATTATTATTATTTTATCTGTATATATAGTATTCTTGTTACAGTGGTACCTTGAAACTCAACGTCAATTGGTTCTGGGAGTGGCGTTGAGTTTCAAGATATTTTTTCCCATAAGGATGTATGGGAAACCTGTTAATGTGTTCCATGGTCCAGTGGAACTGCATATATTTTAGGCTAATGTTAAATAATGAATGGGTTTTTTTTTTTACACAAAAATTCAATAACAATAATAAAACGAAAATAACACAAATATAATACAAAAACAATGAAATACAATTGAAAACAGTTAAAAATAAATAACTGTTGCACAAAACTTAACGTGACTAATTTACTAAAACGAGCGAGGAATTGCATAAGTTGAAATAACTTATGAGCAGTAATAATTAAGAGAAGTTTCTTGTTTTTCATAATTGTAATACATTAAGTCACGTTAAGCTAAGCATTACGATAACGATAAGCATTTTAGACTCTCTCAAAAAAAGCTGATTCTTACAATTTCTCAGCACTCGAGCTGTAACACAAGTTGAAACAGTTGAAGTGAAACAGTAAGGAAAATCCGGATTAATACAGATACATGTGGAGCTTTCAGAGTGGATTTGACAGTTATTCCACACCAATGCAGATTCGTCTCATGCGAAAAAAAGAAAAAAAGGTGAACATGTTGAGTTTAAGGGAAATGTTGAGTTTAAGAGAACAAATTTCTCGACGAAGGGCATTGAGTTTCAAAGATTTAAGTTTAGGGGACGTTGAGTTACAAGGTACCTCTGTAGTTCCTTATATTACAGGAGTAAATGAGTATAGCTTCGCATTGGAAATGTAGTTTACAGTGTTTTTAATAACCAATAATATCTAATATAAACATTGGTTAAGAAGGTCAACATAATGGAATGCTAATGCATGCTGAGCACTGTATGAAGTACTGTGACTTCATTTTTTTTCCCAGTGTTAGTAGTGCAAAATCATATATTTACCAAATAACCTGTTTTATCTGTAAATATTGCAATTATAATTAAATCAGTTTTAAACAGAAATTTTTAGAATAGCACACTGACACTAAAGTGAAATGTGGACATGGCTAGTTGGTTAATTGCATTAAAAATCCAGTTGTTTAAAAAAAATCGGGTTTGATCATACCAACTGCATTTTTTTTTTTACTATAGGCATATTATCACAATACACTGCTGTCCTACAATACACTACAATTACTTTGCTGCTTGTACCATCCCTGCACTGACCGAGGAGAGCTAAGTCTCTAATTAATAGACATGTTGTGAACTTCGCAAATACCCCACCACTAGTGCAGGCACCTCAACCAAACAGCAGTTGCACAGTGGCAATGAAGCCCAGTTGACCTCACTTTCTCAGGCAGAGCCAAATGTTGTTAGCACCAAGGGATGCAAATTCTGCTTATGTCCTAATACTACATTTACACCAGTGTATGCAGCAGAGCTAATGCAGATAAGCTCTTGACACCTAGCATTTTTCCACAATATGTTATTATTCCACTTTACTGCTACTGCAGCCTTTTGCTCACATAAACAGTTTTGTTTGTTTCAGTAGCATTGACGTGTCAAAAGTAATAAGACATACACAAAAAAAAAAAAGAAGCATAAAACTCATGTGGGAGTTTTGAGCCAAAACTAAACAAATGACTACTCCTGACATTTATGGTGCCACAATTTGCTTGGTAATATTAATTTGGTGTAAGGCAATTTGCATTAGATGGCTTATTTAATGAAATGCATCTGATCTAGCATATCTACACAATGCATGTGTCATTTTTACATAGTGATGCATCTATTTGTAATGTAATGTAAAGCCTGAATTTTCAGTATGGTCGCATTTAGTCTATACCATCCCTTGTCACCCACTGTAAATCTTTTTTTCTTATTTTTTGCAGTCTATTATGTCATATAACGGAGGGGCCGTCATGGCTATGCGTGGAAAGAATTGCGTTGCAATTGCAGCTGATAGAAGGTTTGGTATCCAGGCTCAGATGGTAACCACAGACTTTCAGAAGGTCTTTCCTATGGGTGATCAACTATACATCGGCTTGGCTGGACTGGCCACAGATGTGCAGACAGTGTAAGTACATACAGCGTTTAAAAATTTTGATACTATTTCCTGAATCTTCTTAGATCCCATGTCAATACGTTGTTGCCCGAGTTGTGTAGCAGACCGTGAGGTCATGCGCTGAAGATTCTGTAATTGCAGACTCATCATGACTTGTTTTAGCAGTGGCAATGCCATGTGGTAAAACCTAAATTAAAAATGTTTGCGTAAAAGAATAAGTGTATGTAGCAGTTAAGGGGTGGATCAAAGAAAAATAACCAATAGTCCCCTTTCTGACACTTCTGTTTAAGTCTCACATCACATTTAAAGCTTAATAACATGACAAATCATATTCAATGTTTAAATTAATAAGGGGGCCCAATGTCTGACTGCTCTGAGCACCCACTTTTTTTTCTCTTCCTCCAGATAAAATATAGCCAATTTTTGAATGCATATTAGTCCATTACAGGGCTTCGGCCACCCCCCAGCCATGACCCAATTGTGTCTGTGGGCTGATGGTATCGTTGAGATTCGAACCAGGATCTCAGCAGTGATGGGCTAGTGTCAACAGACCCTGACCCTTATATTCAATAAGGATAAAGATGTAAAGATGTTCCAAGGCCATTTTTAGTATTTTCTGGAAATAAATGTGAAATCATAACATTGATATAATTCGACTATTATAAATGAAATAAAAAGGCTTTTAGTTAAAATAACCAGTTTAGGGGTACCTTTGAGTTTGAGGTGTGTTATAACCTGCTGTTTAATACCATGCAACATATCTGTTTTAACTTCACAGATCACAACGGCTTAAATTCCGACTTAACCTTTATGAGCTAAAGGAGGGTCGTCAGATCAAGCCCAAGACCTTCATGAGCATGGTGTCCAACCTTTTGTATGAGAGGAGGTAGGTTCACTGCTGTCTAGCTGTTATTGATTTCAAGTATGCTGCTCTCTTTGTTTTTATCTTAATTATTCTTGATGTTGATGTAGGGCTGGGCGATTTTGCCCCCCAAAAAAATCTCGATTATTTTAAAACTATAACCGATTGTCGATTACGATTTAGATTTTTTTTGTTCTTGTATAATGCAATTGAAATAAGACTCAGATAACTTTTTTTTGCATTGTAAATTAAAATGACTGCATAAGTGCAAAAATAGTACCACCACCACCTATAATTATCCTTTTAAGGATCTAAAAATTTATAACAATAACGATCACAATAATTAAAAACAAAATGGAAATCTGAATTATCTATATGCTTTATAAGAATAGCTCACAAACAACTCCTTTTTTTTTTTTTTTTTTTTTTTTTTTTTTTTAATAATGTGCAGCAAAACCTTACATTAGGAAAAGGACTAAAAAAAAGTTCTTTACAGGTTTCTTAAAAGAAACACGAGTCTGTGCTGTGCTGTTTCCACCACTGAGTGAGTCTGTATCAGTATCTATACTGGGGGAGGGGGGGTGAAGTAATCACTCAGCTCAGCTTTGATTTTGTCCTCTTGTGATTGGGGGGTGGATGGAGGGGGCACGTTCTGCTTCTAACTATATAGACTACAACTCCCATGTTTCCACGGACCGTCACATGTCCCCGGTCAGCCAATCCTGATCGCGCCAGAGTTTTGATTCAGTTCAGCGGTGTTCGATTCAGTGAATCTTAATTAAACTCTTCTGTTTGTGTCTCGTTTTACCGATCGTGTTTACGCTCCTTATTTCTGAATCTAACCGTTACCGTGTATAACCCTTGTTGTCTTCCGTTTACTGTTTTAGTTTATCCTCTGGTTTTGGACTCTGACCTGGTTTTGTACACTTTTTGCCTTTTTATATTAAACTTTCCCTGATTTATATTCCGCGAGCGTCTGGTCAGTTTCTGCCTCGTGTCATGTTGGTATTTTAGTAAAAATATAAAGTATGTAAACAATCGCGATTGTCACATTCTAACATCGGGTGAAAACGTTCATTCTGATTAACCGAATTAATCGTGAAAATCGCCCAGCCCTATGTTGATGTACTATTTTGATTTTGTACTATGATTTGTATGGTGTATGTATTTGTTTTGATTATTTGTCTTATGTAAAGCGTCTTTGAGTATCTTGAAAAGCGCTATATAAATAAAATGTATTATTATTATTATTAAGTGATTTCATAAAATCGCACCCCACCTGCTGCTGATGAACAATTCTAGAACAGTGAGAGAGTCTAGAGTATAACTAGCTCATAGAGCTTGCAGAGATAATCCTTTACTCCTTTATGGGTTCCTATACATACTTTGATTGGCTATGTCTGAGAGAGGAAGGGATGAAAGGATCCCTCATTGCTGCTGCATTTGTGCTCTGCTAGTTGGTTAAAGTTGCCTGTACGGAGACTGTGAGTAATGTAGATCAATGCCTGACTGATGCTGATCCCTGTGTTAACCCACCTCATGCAGATGAAGCGGTTGGCTATTAAACATGTGACCGAGGCAGAGGGGAACGGTCAGGGCCTAAAATATTTTTTAAATAATATAATAATAATGTATTGTCATCAGTTATAATTTTTATTTACTTACAATTAAACATTTAAACAAATCTGAGCAAAACCATTCATACCATCCTATTCAATTGTTTTAATTTGCAACTTGCAGCCATAAAAATGAAAATGGACCCAAAATATAAACACAAGATATAATAAGACTTAAACATAATACAGATCATGCCATAAAATTACATAAATGTGTTAAACATGCCGTTAAAATCCAATCATACCATAATATTCAGTTTGAAAATAAATAAGCTATTATATTTGTTTTAACCCTCTCTGTGGTGGTTGCAATTCTAAGACTGAACTGTCATCTTTATTTTCATTTTTTAACTTTTGCACTACTTTAGGGGAGCATGTGGGGGCATGTGTTAGGTACGGCCCCCCTTGATCACAGTAGGGGTCTTCAGCAGTAAAGGAGATACAACTGGGTAATTTCATATGACTAGATTAAAAGAAAGAGGGAAACTGCTTAATGTGAGCTATATTGCTACTATCAATAACATATAGAGAGGCTATATCTTAATCAGAGGTGGACAATTAATTTTCACCATTTTTTTTTTTTTATACAGTAGGCTGAACTTAATTTGGCTCAGTATTAATTTTCTCTTTACAAAAGCATTAACTGGTATGGTTTTGATGTTACTGGTAAAAGTAGATGTGACAATCAGGGAATGAAAATAAAAAGCTGGCAGAGTTAAAATGTCACATCACTATTTAATCAACATTAACCAAAACAATTCTGAACAAAATGTGCATGTTTTTGCAGTAAAGACCAGCATTAAATGAACTTTAGACTACAAACAAAATTGCAACAGCACTTTGTATAACTACATCATTTGCTGTACTTCAGTCCTTTTTCTGGTATCATATCCTTTAGTTCTCTTAGCAAAGCTTCAAATGTCTGTGCCTGCTCTGCATCAGCCAAGTTCTTGTATTTCTCTGCATGTTTAGTCTCATAATCGTGATTCAAATTGTAATCTTTAAACACAGCAATCTGTTCTCCACAAACTAAACACACAGATTACCTATGACTTCAATAAATAAATACTTAGAAGTAATTATAAATAACTGTGTATTTTCTATCAATCTTTCTTTTTACAGTGAGCTTAAATTTTTGACTCACATGCACAAACTTATGTACATGTAAAAAATAGCAGTCCCTTTAAAATAAAAACAATGCAGTTGTATAGTGTATATGATGAACACTTATTTACGTTTGATTCCTAATTACTGTTAATCTCACGCAGGCCAGTAGGGGATGTGGCCCAGCGGCTGTGCAATACCCAGGTCTGCTCTTATTTATATAAAGGATAAATTAATCTTATTCAGATCCTTTATTGGAAGCATTTACAGATGCAAGACTTTTTGAATAAATACTGTAGCGATGGTTGTTCATGGTCCAACGTTTTCTTCCATCTGCACAGGACTTCTGGAGCTTTTTCATACCAACTTTCCCAAGGCCTTTCTTCCAGCCAGCTCTAAGAATGTTCAAAGTTGTACCAAGCCTACTTTATTTTAGAATTATTGAGGCAACTGTGCTCATGTTAACACTCCAGATATTACGATCTTTGCCTTGCCAGAATTTGATGGCAGAGCTCCACAAAAAGTCCTTTGGGCTTCATGGTTTGGGTTTTGTATTAACAACACAGTGTACATTGTGTCTGCCTTTTCATATTATATCTAAACAATTCAAAGTGCAACAGATGGACTCCAGATGAGATCTAGAGGATTTCAGGGATCAACACTGTGTATAGCTTTCATATAAAGGGAAAACAGTGGGACCTGGAACAGCTACAGATTATGAATCTTACAAAAAATACTGCCCCTCTTTTCTAAGGTTTGGACCCTACTACATTGAGCCTGTCATTGCTGGTCTGGACCCGAAAACATTTGAACCTTTCATCTGTTCATTGGACCTGATTGGTTGCCCCATGGTAACAGAAGATTTCGTTGTCAGTGGCACTTGCTCAGAGCAGATGTATGGGATGTGTGAGTCATTATGGGAGCCTGACATGGTAAGTGGAGCTCACCTAGTGTTTGCAATATTGTTTAGAATTCATTTCTTTTATAACATATATATGGGTTTGTCCTTTTAGGAGCCAGATGACCTTTTCGAGACCATTTCCCAGGCAATGCTGAATGCTGTAGACAGAGATGCTGTTTCTGGTATGGGAGTGGTAGTGCATGTTATGTAAGTATAAATTTGGCAGTTTCTTTTAACTGATAGCCAAAGGATAATAACTAGTCAAAGGATAATCGTTAAGAGACAAACCTTAGCATCGCATCAAAATGTAAAACAAATCAGAGTTTTATATTAACTTTGTGACGACTTTGTGCCTTATTGAATTAAAAAACTGTGACATAGAGTGAATGTGGCAGTGATGTAGAACAGTAAAATGAACACCACCATGAGTAAAATCAGTTCAGATTTCAGAACGTAGATTTTATACAGATTTGCTTGCAAACAGTTTATTACAATACCTAACTAAACGTGCTGAACAAATAATAAATATGCAGTCAGTATATTAAAGCTCTTCTTGACGAGATGAAATGATACCTGCTTAAATCCTGGATATGAAGCTCAATATAATTTAACAGCCTTCTCAGAAAAGGGGCTTGTTATAGCAAAAAGCATCACATAGAGGTCTCTATTTTAATACCATTTGGTTTTTAAATACGATGTCAGACAAGCTCATGGTCGGGTGTCCACACACTTTTGACCATATAGTGTATTTAGTTGTTAATTAATGCGATTAACACGTTAATTTTAATCGCGATTAAAAAAAAAATCGAGAATAAAATTTTTAATCAAACGATTTTTATTGAGCTTTCTTTGTGTCACTGATGTAATTTGTGCTGCTTTAACACAGCATTATTGTGTTTATACTGTATAGCTATATCACTGGCCTTTTTCCTGTTTGCGGTCATGAGTTACAAATTACTTGAGCTGCTGCTGCTACATATTGCGAAATGTAGGGGTTTTTTTAAATTATATTTTTTGCTTTCAAAAAGCGTGAGAAATCATCACTAGACAAAATTACAGTTATTAATTGACGCTTTAAAATCATCTTTGGCCAAAGCACACCTTTGTCTCGTCAGGCATCTGAGCACACGGATACGCGTTACAGGCAAAATGAGCTCAGACAACTTTATTTCAGAGAAATTTGGATGGAAAGCCCATGAACTGTACACGTCATAAGAACATTACAAACACTGGTGTTAAATGGATCGCAATGGACTGCAGAGGCTTTAACATAGTTAACGATGTGGGTCGACATGACGTTATATGTGTTGCATCTAGAAATGGTTCATATTAGTACCCTGAGCGCCTGTTTTCAGTGGCAGGGTTACGAACAGAAAAAGATCCTCACTGTTGCCAGATAATGTGAACAGTCATTTTAAATAATTGGCTAAAAGATGGGTAGCTGTTAACAACTCTATATAGGCATTGGCTGGCTTTCTAAAGATAATTTATATTTAATAATTTTATCGTAATTTTATTTAAGGTTCTAGATCTTAGGAATGTTTAATGCTTTTAATTTTTCCTTAAGTAAAGCACTTTAAATTGCCCCTGTTTGAAAGGTGCTACACAAATAAGCTTGCCTAGTTTTGCTTTATTTTTTATTGAAAAACATTTTCTTGCAATAAAAATGTGCATAACTTTAGATTTTGGTTAATTATTTTTGCAGTCGATTAATCGCGATTAATTTGGTTCTTTAATGGCGATTAAAACATTTTTATTGCATGACAGTCCTAGTATTTAGATAACATTTTCTCCTTGAATCTTTTTTGATGTGGAATAGTGTGCTGCTTGATGAGACTGTAAACTAATCAGTTGTCAATGAATTTTATGTATAATACACAAATATGACGTGTTCATGCTTGTTAAATTAAAATAAATATAAGATGTTGGTTTATAAAATCTGAGGCTTCGTTTTAAACTGTATATGCATTAGTTGCTTTATTTCTAATTGCTTTGTTTCTGTTTCACAGTGAAAAAGATAAAATCACCACTCGAACCCTGAAGGCCAGAATGGACTAGATTTCCTACTCCTCTCACATTTTTTGTATTGTAATAGAACAATAATAGAATATACCAATTGCCTCTGTTTATTCTTTCCAATTGATCTTTCAATAAACCATTCTACACTTTCAATCTGTAGCTTTTTTTATTTTTGCTGTGAAGTGTTTGAAGTGTATAGACACTTCTGGCATCTTTTCTTGGGAAAGCACTTAAAACATCACACAACAGTTAAGACAGAGATAAATGCAACTTTCTATGCAAAAGAAGTGATCAGACAAAAAAACAGCAATAGGTCACTTCAAACTTCCTGTCATCATCTAAGTCTCTCGAGTGGTGTCTCACTTGTGTTACTTTTGTGGGTCACCTTATGCTTAATAAGGCATAGTATGCTTATATGGCCAAAAGTACATGTACAAGAAAGTAAAGTAGCAGTTTTATGATGCTCTCACCTCAATATTTCACTATGTGTATTGTGTATGCATGCAGATTACATTTTTTTTTTTTTTTTGTAGCATTTTCTAAAACATGATTTATTGTACTTTTTACATATACAGTATATGAATTAATTTTATTTTTAAAAATAGAATCATTTATGCTTATTAATACATCTTTTTCATTATCTAAAAGTCAAAAGATCCGAAGTGGATATACACTGATCAGCCATAACATTAAAACCACAATACTGAACACCACGTTTAGTCTCCAAATAAAGAAGGATTCTGTATTTTACAGGACGGTGGGAAACCCTGGTTTGATTGTCTCTTATATAGTGAGTGAGATAAAACACAGCACTTTTGTTTTCCTTGTGGGAATTCCTTACATGTTTAGAAGAGCGGACGGTAGATAGAGATGCACACGCCACGTCTAAACATCCGCACAAACAATCTAATAACTTTCCACAAGAAAACAATAGCGGGTCAACTGGATAAAATGATTTCCACAAACTAGACAAAACCTTGTTTATCGTCACCATCACAAACTCCGTTCACTTTACCGCTGACAAACAGTTTCATTGACAGCAGGTAAGCAAGACGCACTTCCGGTTTATTGTCCCTACCTTTTCCGTCAGAAATGTGCGGCCGAGAAGTGCAAAACAAATTTACATTTTAGAAAACAAAATTACAAGTGCTGAAACACTTTTACAAGTGCTGAAACACTTTTACAAGTGCTGAAACACTTTTACATATGCCAAAACAAATTTACAAACACTGGGTACCCAAGCACTTGTAAATTTGTTTTTGCTTTCATTGTAAATTTGTTTTTGTTTTTTTGTAATTTTGTTTTCTGAAATGTTAATTTGTTTTGCACTTCTCGGCCACCGTACAGCAGTGACAGTGAGGTGTTTAAAAATGTCATCAGCATTTCTGTGTGTCATCCAATCATACCAGCACAACACACACTAACACACCACCAGCATGTCAGTGTCACTACAGTGCTGAGAATGATCCACCACCCAAATAATTCCTGCTCTGTAGTGGTCCTGTGGGGGTCCTGACCACTGAAGAAGAATTCATAACACAACAAGCATTAGCACACAGTGTTAGTTCATTTTATCTAGTGCATGAAGCTGCATAAACTGAAATACATTTCGATACATCCAAACATGTGGCTTTCTCACCTTCACATGGATGTATCATGTAAATGGGTGTGGTTCCTTTTAAAATTGTATACTTCTGACAAACATTTCTGATGACCCTTTGTACATGGATTCTTAAATGTGCTATGTTTTATTCTCCTCTATGTCTCTTGCAGCTAGCTGACAGGGGGCTTTTGTAAAGGCTGGGAGTTTGACCTCTGCACACATGCCAACACCTCTGTCACTATGTTAAAACTTCTGTCAGCCAAAACAAAGTCCCCTGGCAACAGGTTTTCAAAAAATCCAGTTCAATGTTATATGTTTGTCACTTTTACAGCCTCCTAACCCTTTTGGTAGGAAACAAATAGATCCCCTGGGTGTAATGTCGATTAAATACTTCATAGTGTGACTATGCCTGTAGCTGGAAAACATTTGGGCACATGCTTTCAGATCTAATGGTCCACAAACTAGTGAGGCATAATTTTCATACAATGGAACATCTCGGGTTTGCATATAAAATTGACACCATTTCAGGAAATGTTCTGTACACTGTCTTTGGAGAGACGTGAAACAGATAGGCTAGGTGTTGTGCAGGCACATTCAACCTGAGGCGCATTAAGGTTAACAAAAGCATTTGAAACTGAGTTAGAATTTTCTTTTGGTTTTTGACATGAGGCACCAAAAATGGAACAATGCTGTAAAGGTTTGGCAGACCAGTATAGTGCTTTAGTATAGTGGAGATGGACCGTGGACTTCAGGAGGAGCCCCCCAACCCTGCCAGCACTCACCATCTTAGACAGAACTGTGATGGCTGTGGAGTCCTACACGTTCCTGGGTACAACGATCTCCAAGGACCTGAAGTGGGACAGCAACAGAGGATGTACTTCATGTACCAACTGAGGAAGTTCAACCTACCCCAAGAGCTGATGGTGCAGTTCTACACAGCCATCATAGAGTCTGTCATCACCATCACCACATCCATCACAGTGTGGGGCAGCTCAACCACCAAACACGACACCAAAAGGCTGCAGAGCATCATCAGGTCTGCAGAGAGGACAATTGGTGTAAAGCTGTCCACACTGCTGGATCTGCATGCCTCCAGGACCAGGAAGCGTGCAGGGAAAATCATCACTGACCCATCTCACCCTGGCCATAACCTGTTTCGGCGCCTTCCATCAGGCCGACGCTTCAGCCACATAAAGACCAGAACAACCAGGCTACAGAGAAGCTTTTTTTCCACACTCCATTGTGCTCAGGAACAATTGAACACTAAATAACTCATAATCTTTGAGACACTTGTACATCTACAAATGACCTACTTAACTTATATAATGACTCACAAGACTGCATACACTGGTCTTTCACATTCATTTTTCATTTCTTATTTATATATTTTTCTATTTTTCTATAGTTTTTATACTGCACAAAACTCCTATATTGCACCTTTAACCCATAATGTGAATTACATGCTAATTGTTTACAGGTACAGTAGTGTTCAAAAAAATAGCAGTGATTTTAAAAAAGTGAATAAAGCACAAAATCATTATAATAACTTATTTCCATAAATGCAAATGCACTGAAAATACTACACTTTTAATTCTAAATAAAAAAATTAACTAAATGTAGCCAGTTTGTGTTCATCCTTTACAGAAAGTTAAGAAAAATGAATATTAGGCTGTTCCAAAAAATAATAGCAGTGCCAGCATTTTTCTTTAAAAACTCAAAAAATGTATCTATAAACTGAAAATGTTTGAGGTTTCACTTTACTTTAAATTACTGAACTAATATTTAGTGGCATAACAATTGTTTCCAAGATCTGTGTTGCATGGAGTCGACCAATTTATTCAGGTATTCCAGTCCAGGATGATTACACTACATTCCACAGTTCTTCTGCAATTTTGGGTTTTGCCTCAAAAAAACGCGTTTCAGACGTCAGCCCACAAGTTCTCTATGGGATTGAAGTCAGGGGATTGGGCTGGCCACTCTATTACCTCAATCTTGTTTGTCTGTAACCAAGATGTTTTGGGTCATTGTCATGTTAAAACACCCATTTTAAGGGCATTTCTTCTTCGACATAGGGCAACATGATCTCCTAAAGTATTCTGATATATTTAAACTGATCCATGATCCCTCGTATGTGATAAATAGGCGTAACACCATGGTATGAAAAACATCCTCATATAGTTTTGTACCACCATGCTTTACTGTCTTCACAGTGAACTTTGGCTTGAATTCAGTGCTCAAGGGGCGTCAGACATACTGTCTACGGCCACTAGACCCAAAAAGAACAATTTTGCTTTCACCAGTCCACAAAATGTTGAGCCATTTCTCTTTGGACCAGTCAATGTGTTCCTTGGCAAATGTTAACCCATTCAGGACATGTCTTCTTCTTAACAACGGGACTTTGCAGGAGTTCTTGCTGGTAAATTGGCTTCACTTAATCATCTTCTGTACTCACTGGGAACTTCAGATGTTCCTTGATCTTTCTGGAGGTGATCACTGGCTGAACCTTTGCCATTCTGGCTATTCTTTGATCCATTCAAACAGTAGTTCCACGCTTCCTTCTGCGTCTTTCAGGTTTTGGTTGTCACTTTAAGGCATTTGAGATCATTTTAGCTGAGCAGCCTATCATTTGCTGCACTTCTCTGTATGTTTTTTCCCTCTAAAATCAACTTTTTAATCAAAGTACGCTGTTCATCAGAACAATGTCTGGAACAACCCATTTTACCCAGTATTTCAGAAGGAAATGCGCTATGACCAACCTGTGCAACATTTGCCACCTTCCTACCTTAAATAAGGGCCAAAATTGACACCCATTCTTCTGCAGAATGAATGACTTCACCAATTGAACTCCTCACTGCTATTATTTTGAACAACCCCCTTTCAATCAATGTTTTGATTACTCAGAATGAGTGGGATGCATGTCCTAATTGTTTGGTTTGTTTTGTTTTCAATACTCTACTACACTTTCAAGTAAATTTTTTGCTATGTAGAAATAGCATTTCTACTAAAAACTTTAATTTATCAAGTTAATGGTGTTGGACTGCTATTTTTTTGAACACCACTGTATGAATGTGTGTTTAGAGAGAGAGTATTTGTGTGTGTGTGTATATAAGACTGTCCTTATTGTATTTTTCGTGCACTGCTAGCATCTGTATAACCAAAGTCAAATTCCTTGTATGTGTGAGCATACTTGGCCAATAAAGTCTGATTCTGATTTAGTTTATCATCTGTACTGATCTGTACCATCTCTGTACTGATCTAGTTCACGCTGCAGCTCTCGGTTTACTTCCAACAGGCGGTTTATTTCTGCACACCTGAGAGCACACAAGTTACATTCAGTCTGTGTCCTCTCCTCAGTTTCTACCTGGTCACGTTCTCCAGCCTCGTGTGTCTCCGTTTTAATAAGGTGATCATACTCTCCAGCCTTTTGTGTCTCCTCTTTAATAAGGTGATCACATCCTCCAACCTCTTGTGTCTCCTTTTTATTAAGATGATCACATCCTTTAACCTTTTGTGTCTCCTCTTTAATAAGGTGATCACATCCTCCAACCTCTTGTGTCTCCTTTTTATTAAGATGATCACATCCTTTAACCTCTTGTGTCTCCTCCTTAATAAGGTGATCACTTTCTCCAACCACGTTTGTCTCCTCCTTAATAAGGTGATCACTTTCTCCAACCACGTTTGTCTCCTCCTTAATAAGGTGATCACTTTCTCCAACCTCTTGTGTCTCCTTTTTATTAAGATGATCACATCCTTTAACCTCTTGTGTCTCCTCCTTAATAAGGTGATCACTTTCTCCAACCACGTTTGTCTCCTCCTTAATAAGGTGATCACTTTCTCCAACCTCGTGTGTCTCCTCCACCTTAATAAAGTAATCACTTTCTCCAACCTCCTGTGTTTCCTCCACCTTAATAAAGTAATCACTTTCTCCAACCTCCTGTGTCTCCTCCACCTTAATAAAGTAATCACTTTCTCCAACCTCTTGTGTCTCCTCCTTAATAAGGCAAACACTTAGTCCGGCCTCGTGTGTCTCCTCCCTAATAAAGTGATCGCTTTGTCCAGCCTCGTGTGTCTCCTGCATAAAAAGGTGATCACTTTGTCCAGCCTTGTATGTCAACCCCACAACAATGTAATCACCTTCTCCAGCCTTGTGTGTCTCCTCCCTAATAAGGTGATCACCTTCTCTGGCCTCTTGTGTCAGCCCTTCAATAATGTAATCACTTTCTCCAGCGTTGTTGGATCTTGTCTGAACTGGCTTCAGTTCGCTTTTTCTTAACTGCTCTCGATTACTTCGTCTTGCAGAGCGTGAAGTATCTGTTTGTTTAATGTCATCGTGGCCCAGATGTAGCGATGGTGCCCAGTCTGGGTCAGTCTCCAACATCTCGTATGCAGGCTGACCTGAAATGACATGAAAAGTTGTTTTTTAGCTAGCTTTATAATATAACATAGGACCTGTCACAGAATAAATGAACCCGTTTTAGCTGCTCTGCCTGGATGTCTTGTTTTTTAGCTATCACAGGACAGTGTTAGCCTAGTGGGTAGAGCTCTGGGCTATCAACTGAAAGGTTGCAAACAGGCCCTTAACCCTGTTTGCTCCAGGGGCGCTATACAGCTTCCAAAAAAGCTGGGACATGCGAAGATAGAATTTTGTTGTACTGTACATCTATATATATATATATATATATATGACAAATAAAGGCATTCATTTATTCACTAGCTAGTGTGGCTAACAATGCATGAATATAATGTTAATGGTATGTACTTTAGAGCATGGTTTTCAAACCCTGGGTGGCTTCGCGAGCTTAAAAAAAAAGGTTAAATAAACAAATTTCAACAGGCACATAAACACGAAATGAACTTGTACATCAACTCCCCATTGTGGAGGCTTTAGGTTACATCTTGTAAACCACAGTGGGACCAGATTCATTCACAGATGGGGGCCACCATTTTCATTAATTAAGCATATTTAGTTTTATGTTTTATTTTGATGCGTTGTTTGTGTTGCCTGGGCAAGCTGTAGCCTAGTGGTTAAGGTACTGGACTAGTAATCAGAAGGTCGATGGTTCAAGTACCACCACCGCCAGGTTGCTGTTGTTGGGCCCTTGAGCAAGGCCCTTAATCCTCAATTGCTGTATACTGTAACTGTAATGTAAGTCACTTTGGATAAAGGTGTCTGCTAAATGGCAAAAATGTAGATGCCTGGGTCATGGCAAAAATCATGGACAAAGTGTGTGTCGCTTGCAAAAAAAAATTGAAAAACCCTGCTTGAGAGGACAGAAAACCAGCATATTTAGTAAGGTTACTTTAAAAACAGAAGTCTCTTTCTTACCTTTATGAAAGTGTCGGGAGCAAACATACATGAATGGAGATATCTTTGCGAAAGTGATGTTTTTGCGCCTCACAGCTGAAACCCACGCCATCCGACGCCTTTTCGTTATCTCCTCTACCTGCTGTCCCTGACATTTTTTCCAGGTGGGAAACTTAAAAAATCTTGCCCCGTTGTCTAGTTTTCTCCCTTTTCCATCATGGGACTTATTGCTGCAGCCGTTCACACAACACGAACGAACCATTTTATCAAAAAAATAAAGCAAATAAAAAGAAAATGCTGCAAGTTCACTACAGAACACTGAATACCTCCAAAATGGTGGTTAACACAGAATCCACTTGTTTTACGTCACGTCATAGACCGATTATAGACGTTTGGGTGTATGACGCCCCGCCCTATGTGAGTGAACGATATCATACAGGATTTTAGAAGGCTCTGTCTTATGGTTGCAGCTCTAAAAAGCGTGTAAAAACACAAAAATGTGAATTAGACAATCCGGACATCGCATACAAACCACTGCTCTGCAACCGTAACGTCTATTGCTTACTTAAAGCGAAAATAACATACTTGAACTGTAGCTCTTCCTTGCTTCATCCTGACCCAGAGTTGCCATGTTCGCTGTCACCCTCCTAATTTGGCTTGTTTGGAAATGCACGATGTACAATGTTTTGTTTATTTTCAAAATTTGCCATGGTCGCCAAAAGCTTTAATTACAAACAGTACAATATAAACCAATTTAAATGTGTACACGGGTAGTCTAACCTTTTCTAAACCATACATTATGGGCTAGTTTAAGCTCCTGGAGGTCGGGTTTTAGATAGGCTGACTTTGGCTGGATTTTTTGATGGACCTGGCAACCCGATGATACGAAAATCTGCTACGTTTGGACCAGAGCGGTAGAGAGAACAGAGTGGCGACACTCTCCGTTGTCAAGGGGGCGGGACATTTTTTCTGCGCAGCTTCCGCATCGTGGGCTGCTCAAAAGTTCCAAACAACCCATAGAGCCCCATTCATTTCCACTACTTATCAAGCATTTTCAGCTGTATGTTGCTTTGTTTTTTTTTTTTTAAATAATGAATTTGATGTCATTAATATACTTAATACTGTTATTGTTTAGCATTTGCTCAGCACTAAATGTTACATGTTTATCTTAATTAATAGGTATAACCCAATTTAGCTTAGTCAGTTAAGATAAATTAATGACAGTAGAGTCTTTTCACCTAAAATGAGTTGATTAATCAAGAGTCTTGTTACAGAAATGATCATAAAACATTAGAGCCATAATAAATCATTATACTTTTACTTTCATACTTAAGTAAATTTGAAGGTAAATACTTTAGTACTTTACTCAAGTGGAGGTAAAGAGTATTTTTACTTTTACTACTACTTTTACTGGAGTAATATTTTACCTTGGATATCTCTACTTTAACTCAGCTACATGGTTTGTGTACCTTGTCCACCACTTACATTAGACAGAATGAACTTGTGCATATTCATAATGAATTCATTAATGTATTACATGTAGGAATCAATGATTAATCACTCATGAAATAAGACATGACTTAATGCTATTTCATGTACCTGCACTATAATGTTAATGGTACGGTAGTGTGTTTATGAATCTGTTCATTCAGTGCAGGTAAACCTTATGAATCCAGCCACATGGCTTAGTGTTTAGCCAAAATGATTATTATTATGAATCCTCAGGAAAGTGAAGGGAGATTAGTTTATGTAAAAAACAAAACATAAAAAAACTTTAATCTCTGTACTTTATATTGTCTCTACTACTTAATGATATGGCATTATGTAATGTATGCTAATATAATGTACTGTGTGTTAACAAGAACGACCTATTAACAAGTCATTATAAACATCAATCTTCCACTTAATATACCAAATTTACATGAAAGCAGATGCAGTAAATATGAAGGCAGTTGAAAATACCCAGAAATTGTACGAATGTTTATTATTTAGCGTTTAATATTTCATTCACTGCTGCCTGTCCCATATGAGAACATGACAGCGCCGGGTTTGTTTGGAACTATTGGAGGGGTACATGAACCACGTGACCGCGTGGCGGCGAGATCAAGGAGTGTTGCAACTCCCTCTATCTACGGCTCTGGTTTGGACTAGTCAGAATGATTAATCAGGATATCCACAAATACATTCTGACTGGTCATTCAAGATATCATAAATGACTAGCTGAAATATGCTCAAGATATCTGTCATTTATTTGGAGACATCTTTAAAGGACCTCTAACTAATCGGAAATGCAATTTTGGATTTCCCTAGATTAGTTTTACCTAGTCATTACTTGTATTCATGATATCAACAATTTAATATGCACTAGTCGTGTCTTAGTTTCACATATCTAAAAATATATTAAATAAATAACGAGGGAAATCAGTAATTAATAGCATATACACCGATTAGCCATAACATTATGACCACCCAGCTAACAATTTTTGGTTCCCAGAACGTTAGTTTTTGGTTCCCAGAACGTTCTGGGAACGGATCATTTTGGTTGCCCTTTGGTTCCCCAGGAAAGTTTTCTTTTTCATAAAAATGAACGGGTTTTTAAAAAAATCGACTCTAACGCATTCTGTGCTAAATAAACATTTTCAGAACCCTGTACGTTTTGTCCTGTGTACATTTTTCTCCTGTACATCACTGGATCCTCTGAATTACGAGGTTGTTAAAGGGTCGTAATACTAATAATGCTACACGAAAGATAATGCTACTGCACATTAATTAGACGTCACTGAACTACACCAATCAAATCAACGAAACCAGCGGCTCGCTTTTGGTAAGTACAACCAAAAACGTAACACCCGACCATCCTTGCTTTCTACTTTAATGTAGCTACCTACTAAAAATATAAAGTAACACTTGTGAATATCACTCCACTGTTACACTGGTGAATCGCGCTGCTTCGTGCGCTTATTTAAGAGGCTTATAAAAGAAAAAAAAAGAAAACAAGAGGCTTGTTCGAGATGAACTGCGCCTCGCCTTGGTGGTCAGCGAGAGCTGCCGGTTGCAGTTGGGGGGAGGAGGTTAAAAGAAAGCCGTCAAGTCGGACAGTCGCCACCTGCAACCCACGTGAGCTACAGCGGATCTCGCGGCGTTTGCGTTCTGCGTGGCTGATGAAGTGAATGCAGTAGAAATCGCTCTGCTTTTGCGAGAAATCGAACTAAACATTCTTGATCATTGAGCAGGTTAAACCCAGCGTTTGTTTTCCAAATCCATAGTGGTGAATATAGATGACCATAAAGTGTCAAAGTGTTTCTGTAAAATCTGTAAATAAATATAGTTTTACTCATCATTAATTTATCTTGTAGATTGGTGAAAAAGAAAAGTTCTAACAAACATGTTATCAAACACATATTTATGTTATTGAATAGATTTAAATATGTGTCTACAACAATTTAAATGAATAGACCTAAACTAAGTAGCCTATTTTTCAAGACTGTCTATTGAAACATTTCACATGAAAAAGTGTGAATACATAATTCCAAATATACGGTTTGTTCAAGGTAGAATTAGTGAATATGATAAACAATGTACGTAAAAGTGTTCTAGAAATAATTAGATGGAAATTATAAAGTGCACTCAATCAGACCTTAATCATTATGGTTGTGTAAATAGACTGCAATTATATTGTGTCAAAGTGGCTTAAAGTCCAAACTGTCTAATTATATTGTCTACGTAAGGACTTAATCACATTTACCCTTCTTTAGGCTTGTTCCAAAAATACAACATTCTGTAGAGGATGTTGTCCCCCTCTATAGTCTCTCAGAATTTAGAGGTCATTTCAGACTCTCCAAAGGACAAGTGGAGGTACGATATGATAACCTTCTTTTCTCTCACTATGTAGGATCTTATAAACACCATTGGCCCTGTCTATATGAATCCACAGCAGACAAACTTGCCACTGACAAAGAGTGTCCTAGCCTGTCTGTGGACACTGTCGAACCAGGAGTCATATAGGAGTATTTCAGACAGATTCAATATCACAAAATCCACTCTTGCCAAACATCTCCATGAGTTTTGTACTCTGGTAAATACGCACATGGCACACCACATTTCCTGGCCTTTAGGACAAACCCTGCACAATTCTTTGTTAGGCTTTCAAGCAGCTGGATTTCCAAACACTATCTGTGCAGTAGATGGATGCCCCATTCATATTCAGAAGCCACACTGTGACAACCCCCTGGCATATTTTAACAGGAAACAGTTCTATTCTATCATTCTCACTGGATTTTGTGACAGTCACTGGCAGTTCACCCACATCAGCGTGGGTCATCCTGGTAGCTGGCATGATGCCAGAGCCTTTCGCCTCACAGAGGTTGCTTGTCTTTTAGAAGAAGATCCCCTGTCCCTGGTCCCACAAGGGATGTATATAATTGGGGATTCATCCTACCCTCTATTGCCCCAACTGATGAGGCCTTACAGAGACAATGGGCACTTGACAGCTAGGCCTTCGGCAAAGTTTAGGAGACTCCGATGCCTGCACATGAGGAATGTCCAGTCCATCAGCTCAGCAGTGTCTGTTGCATTCTACAGTGTTTGCTTGGAGCCAGGAGACCATGGCGATGATGAACAGAATTCACTACAACCTCACAACCAAGATGTAATTCATTATAGAGACATAATAAAAAAAAAATGTTTTTGTGTCATCTTTAACTTCTTGCCTTTTGGAGATAATTTTATCTTCAACTTGCTTAACTGTTCACAGTAACAGTAATTTTGACCAGGGTGCCCAAATGTTCGCATGCCACTGTATTTTATAGATGCATTGTTAAACAGTATACTTCAGTATGCTCACCGATGTGCCCAGTATGAGTCACTAATGAATAATGTGGTTAATATGTACATTGTACAATTGTGTAGAAGTTTGTGCTTCTTCGAGCACTGACAAATCAGTTATTTAGGCATTGATGATGAATAGTGGCTGTGGTTTATTGAAGATGAATCTCTTAACACAATCATCTTCTGAACAACACATTGTTTTGTTCTTCCAGAACAGCTTACCTTCTGGCCTTGGTTCTTGTAAAGAAACATGACACCATGCACATCCATTATTTATGTAGCATATTTTAAAATG
The DNA here is from genome assembly GCF_030014385.1 of Trichomycterus rosablanca. Lineage (NCBI taxonomy): Eukaryota > Metazoa > Chordata > Actinopteri > Siluriformes > Trichomycteridae > Trichomycterus > Trichomycterus rosablanca. The sequence continues at coordinate 28,568,016 of NC_085993.1, forward strand.
TTTACAAAGTTTACAGAGAAGAATGAAAAATAAATCAAAGTGTAATAGTGATAGTGTTATTAAAACAGTTAAGATATAAAATATTAAAGCAATTTAGATTGCTTTATATTAATAAAATTAGAAGACAAGAACCATCAGAAGTTCTAGAAAAACATCAAGATAAAAAGATCTGTTACATTAAAGAAATATCAGGTAGCCTACTTGAGTCTTTTCATGATATGGAATGATAATTATGACATATGTTGCAATTTGTACGAAAATAAACTGTCATGCATGATAGTATTTCGCACATATCAGGTCTTAAAGACACATAAACTGAGATTTACATTTTAGAATGAAACGAAACAACCGCCAGAGGATTCAGCGGAGCTTCTAGCCAATGAGGATTAAGCTCTGTCGTCATCAAGCCGTCTCTCAGGCAGCGCAGCCCGTGGAGAGCAACTGCAGGGACTGAAAAAACAGGACTTTGATTTCTGACTTATGTAAATATATCACAGATAGTATGCATTCTTATTCAACTGATAAAATTATAGTTGGGGGGGATTTTAATTTGGTGCCCGATCTTTGGCTAGACAGAAATCCACCTAGGGTCCAATGTCATAAATATGATGACCTAATTGTTCAATTGATGAATAGTGCAAATTTGATTGATTACTGGAGGGTTAAAAATCCTGGGACTTCACAGTTTTCCTGGTTCAATGCCTCTGGGAATGGTCTAAGTTCTAGAATAGACTACTGGCTCATTTCTACCTCCTTGATAAATTATATTAATAAGTGTGATATCTCTGCTTCACCTTTAACCGATCATTGTGTTATTTCTATATCTCTGTTGTTTTTAAGGTCAGATCCTGGTCTTACTCATGTTTGGAAATTCAATAATACTCTTTTAGAGCATTCTGGTTTTTGTAAAGATATAAGACAACTGGTTATGGAAATCAATGCCTTGGAAATGTCACCTGTAAGCAAATGGGAATGGCTTAAATTTAAGATAAGAGAACTGGCTATTCATACGAGTAAAAAATTATCTAAAGTTAAAGCCAAGGGTGCTTTTGTACGTTCTCGAGCTCGCTGGATTGAAGAAGGGGAGAAAAATACTTCTTATTTTTTTAATCTTGAAAAACATAGGCAGTCATAAAAGAAAATTACTAAATTGAATATAAATGGATCTGTTTCGGAAGATGAAAGCCAAATTAAGAGAGAAATACATGACTTTTATTGCAACTTGTACAAATCCAATTATTCTGAGATAAATTGCTCTCTTTTTATGAATGCTATAAGGGATTTTGAAAAAGTGATTGATACAGATTTAAAAAAAATTATGGATGAACAAATTAAGATTGAAGAGTTAGATAAGGTTATTTTAAAGATGTCCTCTGGAAAGTCGCCTGGCTTGGATGGGCTAACAACCGAATTTTATGGGTTTTTTTGGAATGATATTAGAGAGATGTTGTACAAAGCTTTCTTAGAGTGTATTGAGACAGGCAATCTCTCTAATACAATGAAACAAGGAATAATCACTTTAATTCCAAAACCTAATAAAGATATAATTTTTTTAGATAATTGGAGACCCATTACTTTGCTATGCACTGATTATAAAATTTTGGCTCATGTCTTTGCTGACCGAATGAATAGAGGATTGAAAGATATAATTGATGAAAGTCAATCAGCCTTTGTTAAGGGGAGAAACATACATAATCACATTAGATTGGTATTTGATATGTTAGATTATTGTGACTTTATTGACAATGATAGCCTGATTTTATTCCTTGATTTTTATAAGGCGTTCGATACGATCGAACATGCTTTCTTGTTAGATGCTTTAAAGTTTTTGGGATTTGGGAATAATTTTTGTGGACTAATAAAGATGTTATATAGTGATATATATAGCTCGATTTCCTTAAATCCAGGACTTACTTCTAGATTTAAGATCCAGCGAGGTATTCGTCAGGGTTGCCCTATTTCCCCAAAGCTGTTCATTTTGACTACTCAATTATTAGCCCTTCAAATTAATAATAGTTCCGAGTTGATAGGTATTAATATTTTTGATCGAGAATACAAGATTAGCCAGTTTGCTGATGATACAGCGCTGTTTTTAAAAAATGATTTAATGGTTGAAAGAGCCCTTAATACAATTTCATTATTCTCCAAGGCTTCAGGTTTAGGACTTAACATAAAAAAATGTGAGATTCTCCCCATTCATAATTGTATACAAAAAAACATTTCGTCAATCAGGGTCGAAAATTAAGTGAAATATTTGGGAATATTAGTATCTAAGAATGTACTTAGAAGAGAAGACGTTAAAATATCAGACCGCTTAATAGATATGAAAAAAAGTCTTAGCCGTTGGTTGACAAGGGATTTGACTATTTTTGGAAGAAACCTGTTGACTAAAGCAGACGGCATTTCAAAGGTGGTCTATCCAAGTCATTCTATGTATACAGGTCCTTCTCAAAAAATTAGCATATTGTGATAAAGTTCATTATTTTCCATAATGTAATGATAAAAATTAAACTTTCATATATTTTAGATTCATTGCACACCAACTGAAATATTTCAGGTGTTTTATTGTTTTAATACTGATGATTTTGGCATACAGCTCATGAAAACCCAAAATTCCTATCTCAAAAAATTAGCATATTTCATCCGACCAATAAAAGAAAAGTGTTTTTAATACAAAAAAAGTCAACCTTCAAATAATTATGTTCAGTTATGCACTCAATACTTGGTCGGGAATCCTTTTGCAGAAATGACTGCTTCAATGCGGCGTGGCATGGAGGCAATCAGCCTGTGGCACTGCTGAGGTGTTATGGAGGCCCAGGATGCTTCGATAGCGGCCTTAAGCTCATCCAGAGTGTTGGGTCTTGTGTCTCTCAACTTTCTCTTCACAATATCCCACAGATTCTCTATGGGGTTCAGGTCAGGAGAGTTGGCAGGCCAATTGAGCACAGTAATACCATGGTCAGTAAACCATTCACCAGTGGTTTTGGCACTGTGAGCAGGTGCCAGGTCGTGCTGAAAAATGAAATCTTCATCTCCATAAAGCTTTTCAGCAGATGGAAGCATGAAGTGCTCCAAAATCTCCTGATAGCTAGCTGCATTGACCCTGCCCTTGATAAAACACAGTGGACCAACACCAGCAGCTGACATTTACATTTACATTTTCAGCATTTAGCAGACGCTTTTATCCAAAGCGACTTACACAGTGAGCGGAACACAATGAGCAATTGAGGGTTAAGGGCCTTGCTCAGGGACCCAACAGTGGCAACTTGGTAGTGGCGGGGCTTGAACCAGCAACCTTCTGTTTACTAGTCCAGTGCCTTAACCACTGAGCTATCACATGGCACCCCAGACCATCACTGACTGTGGGTACTTGACACTGGACTTCAGGCATTTTGGCATTTCCTTCTCCCCAGTCTTCCTCCAGACTCTGGCACCTTGATTTCCGAAAACACTGAGCAACAGTCCAGTGCTGCTTCTCTGTAGCCCAGGTCAGGCGCTTCTGCCGCTGTTTCTGGTTCAAAAGTGGCTTGACCTGGGGAATGCGGCACCTGTAGCCCATTTCCTGCACGGTGGCTCTGGATGTTTCTACTCCAGACTCAGTCCACTGCTTCCGCAGGTCCCCCAAGGTCTGGAATCGGCCCTTCTCCACAATCTTCCTCAGGGTCCGGTCACCTCTTCTCGTTGTGCAGCGTTTTCTGCCACACTTTTTCCTTCCCACAGACTTCCCACTGAGGTGCCTTGATACAGCACTCTGGGAACAGCCTATTCATTCAGAAATTTCTTTCTGTGTCTTACCCTCTTGCTTGAGGGTGTCAATGATGGCCTTCTGGACAGCAGTCAGGTCGGCAGTCTTACCCATGATTGCAGTTTTGAGTAATGAACCAGCCTCAGGAATCTTTTGCAGGTGTTTAGAGTTAATTCGTTGATTCAGATGATTAGGTTAATAGCTCGTTTAGAGAACCTTTTCATGATATGCTAATTTTTTTAGATAGGAATTTTGGGTTTTCATGAGCTGTATGCCAAAATCATCAGTATTAAAACAATAAAAGACCTGAAATATTTCAGTTGGTGTGCAATGAATCTAAAATATATGAAAGTTTAATTTTTATCATTACATTATGGAAAATAATGAACTTTATCACAATATGCTAATTTTTTGAGAAGGACCTGTATATCACCACATAATATAAGGAAAGCTAATTCCATTATTTTTCAGTTTTTGTGGAAAAATAAGACTCATTATATTAAAAGGTCCCAATTAGTAAAAAAATATGAGAAGGGTGGTATTAATGCATTGGACTTTGAAGCCATGATTGGTGCATTTAGGATTAAATGGCTAAAAACCTTTATTATGCAACAAAATTCAATGTGGTTTCATATTCCTGGTTCCATTTTTAAGAAACTGGGAGGAATTGAATTCTTTGCGAAGTGTGACTTTGAAATGAGTAAGATTCCAGTTAAACTATCATACTTCCACAAACAAATTCTCCAGTTCTGGAAAATGATATTTCAACATAACTTCTCTCCTCATGGATCAATTTTATGGAATAATAGGGTAATCACAGTTGGTATGGTCAATATTTAAAAAAGATTGGTATGAAAAAGGTATATTTGTAAAGGATCTTTTAGATTGTCATGGAGATCTTTTAAATTTCTCATCCTTTGTTGGAAAATATGATCTTAGTTGTAGTTATAACGATTTTAAGAAAGTATGCAAAGCGATTCCTTTAGCATTGCTTCAACTTATTAAAAATGTCATGATATTTTCAAAGGTGACTGTTTCAGTGCCTACATTAAAAGTAAATGGCTGTAACTTGGTTGACTTCAAGTGTAATAACAGGATTATTAATGATGGTCTGAGACAAAAGATTTACTATGAATATAATAGAGATTCTTTCAAGAAACTTCCTAAAACAAATTATAAAACCATAATGACTTTTGCTCATTCCAAATTTGTCAAATGGCCCCTATCTCCTAAAGTGAAAGAGACTCATTTTAAAATAATAAATAAGATATATCCTGTAGCAGTGTTTCTTGAAAGAAGATTTAAATTTGATGTTGATTTATGTGCCTTTTGTAAGTCAGAAGATGAATCCCTGGAACATTTGTTTTTTTCATGTCAATATTCACAAGGTCTTTGGACGGACATTATAAATTGGATTAATCTTAAACTTAATATTCCTTCTTTTGGAATTGATGACATTTTATTTTATGTGGAAAACTTAAGTTCAGCTTTCTCTGATGCTATAAATGTGGTCGTACTTTTAGCAAAATACCACATTCACTGCAGTAAGTGGAGGGGTAACAAGCCCTCTTTCCTTTGCTTCATGAATGAATTTAAATCATACTATTCTGTAATAAATAGATTGAAAAACTGGAAAACTGCTAGAATCATCTCACATCAGATCTCTAAAAACTTACTGTTTTAAGTTTCTCATTGTATTACTGTATGGCTTTTCCTCTGTTAATAATAATAATAATTATTATTATGTTGCGCCCCCTAGATTGTAATTTATAGGTATGACATCCTCCACGAGAATTTGTATTCTTTTGTATTGTTCTGTATGTTATGTTGTTTAAAATAAAATTGATATAAAAAAAAAAAAAAAAAAAAAAAAAAAAAAAAAAAACTGCAGGGACTGGTTCCGCCGCCTGCAGCCGCCCCGCTCTCGCGAGATTATAACGAGTCTGTCACCGAGACGCGCCGGTGGCGCCAACGCAAGTCGGACAAAAAAACTAACCGGCATGCACCGTACCGAGCCAGGCGGCGATCGGTCTGCGCAGCGCCGGGTTAAAGCCTGAAGTCGAACAAGCCTATCCGCTTGTTAAGTCGTGACGTGTCGACCTTATGAAACGTCACATCCGGGTCCAAGTTGGCTGAGACCCCTCGTATTTTCAATATTTTTTTTTTTTTTTTTTTTTTTTTTTTTTGAATTTTTATTTTTATTTTAAACAACATAACATACAGAACAATAAAAAATTATACAAATTCTCGTGGAGGATGTCATACCTATAAATTACAATCTAGGGGGCGCAACATAATAATAATAATTATTATTATTAACAGAGGAAAAGCCATACAGTAATACAATGAGAAACTTAAAACAGTAAGTTTTTAGAGATCTGATGTGAGATGATTCTAGCAGTTTTCCAGTTTTTCAATCTATTTATTACAGAATAGTATGATTTAAATTCATTCATGAAGCAAAGGAAAGAGGGCTTGTTACCCCTCCACTTACTGCAGTGAATGTGGTATTTTGCTAAAAGTACGACCACATTTATAGCATCAGAGAAAGCTGAACTTAAGTTTTCCACATAAAATAAAATGTCATCAATTCCAAAAGAAGGAATATTAAGTTTAAGATTAATCCAATTTATAATGTCCATCCAAAGACCTTGTGAATATTGACATGAAAAAAACAAATGTTCCAGGGATTCATCTTCTGACTTACAAAAGGCACATAAATCAACATCAAATTTAAATCTTCTTTCAAGAAACACTGCTACAGGATATATCTTATTTATTATTTTAAAATGAGTCTCTTTCACTTTAGGAGATAGGGGCCATTTGACAAATTTTGAATGAGCAAAAGTCATTATGGTTTTATAATTTGTTTTAGGAAGTTTCTTGAAAGAATCTCTATTATATTCATAGTAAATCTTTTGTCTCAGACCATCATTAATAATCCTGTTATTACACTTGAAGTCAACCAAGTTACAGCCATTTACTTTTAATGTAGGCACTGAAACAGTCACCTTTGAAAATATCATGACATTTTTAATAAGTTGAAGCAATGCTAAAGGAATCGCTTTGCATACTTTCTTAAAATCGTTATAACTACAACTAAGATCATATTTTCCAACAAAGGATGAGAAATTTAAAAGATCTCCATGACAATCTAAAAGATCCTTTACAAATACAATACCTTTTTCATACCAATCTTTTTTAAATATTGACTTCCTACCAACTGTGATTACCCTATTATTCCATAAAATTGATCCATGAGGAGAGAAGTTATGTTGAAATATCATTTTCCAGAACTGGAGAATTTGTTTGTGGAAGTATGATAGTTTAACTGGAATCTTACTCATTTCAAAGTCACACTTCGCAAAGAATTCAATTCCTCCCAGTTTCTTAAAAATGGAACCAGGAATATGAAACCACATTGAATTTTGTTGCATAATAAAGGTTTTCAGCCATTTAATCCTAAATGCACCAATCATGGCTTCAAAGTCCAATGCATTAATACCACCCTTCTCATATTTTTTTACTAATTGGGACCTTTTAATATAATGAGTCTTATTTTTCCACAAAAACTGAAAAATAATGGAATTAGCTTTCCTTATATTATGTGGTGATATATACATAGAATGACTTGGATAGACCACCTTTGAAATGCCGTCTGCTTTAGTCAACAGGTTTCTTCCAAAAATAGTCAAATCCCTTGTCAACCAACGGCTAAGACTTTTTTTCATATCTATTAAGCGGTCTGAGATGTTAACGTCTTCTCTTCTAAGTACATTCTTAGATACTAATATTCCCAAATATTTCACTTCATTTTCGACCCTGATTGACGAAATGTTTTTTTGTATACAATTATGAATGGGGAGAATCTCACATTTTTTAATGTTAAGTCCTAAACCTGAAGCCTTGGAGAATAATGAAATTGTATTAAGGGCTCTTTCAACCATTAAATCATTTTTTAAAAACAGCGCTGTATCATCAGCAAACTGGCTAATCTTGTATTCTCGATCAAAAATATTAATACCTATAAACTCGGAACTATTATTAATTTGAAGGGCTAATAATTGAGTAGTCAAAATGAACAGCTTTGGGGAAATAGGGCAACCCTGACGAATACCTCGCTGGATCTTAAATCTAGAAGTAAGTCCTGGATTTAAGGAAATCGAGCTATATATATCACTATATAACATCTTTATTAGTCCACAAAAATTATTCCCAAATCCCAAAAACTTTAAAGCATCCAACAAGAAAGCATGTTCGATCGTATCGAACGCCTTATAAAAATCAAGGAATAAAATCAGGCTATCACTGTCAATAAAGTCACAATAATCTAACATATCAAATACCAATCTAATGTGATTATGTATGTTTCTCCCCTTAACAAAGGCTGATTGACTTTCATCAATTATATCTTTCAATCCTCTATTCATTCGGTCAGCAAAGACATGAGCCAAAATTTTATAATCAGTGCATAGCAAAGTAATGGGTCTCCAATTATCTAAAAAAATTATATCTTTATTAGGTTTTGGAATTAAAGTGATTATTCCTTGTTTCATTGTATTAGAGAGATTGCCTGTCTCAATACACTCTAAGAAAGCTTTGTACAACATCTCTCTAATATCATTCCAAAAAAACCCATAAAATTCGGTTGTTAGCCCATCCAAGCCAGGCGACTTCCCAGAGGACATCTTTAAAATAACCTTATCTAACTCTTCAATTTTAATTTGTTCATCCATAATTTTTTTTAAATCTGTATCAATCACTTTTTCAAAATCCCTTATAGCATTTATAAAAAGAGAGCAATTTATCTCAGAATAATTGGATTTGTACAAGTTGCAATAAAAGTCATGTATTTCTCTCTTAATTTGGCTTTTATCTTCCGAAACAGATCCATTTATATTCAATTTAGTAATTTTCTTTTTTGACTGCCTATGTTTTTCAAGATTAAAAAAATAAGAAGTATTTTTCTCCCCTTCTTCAATCCAGCGAGCTCGAGAACGTACAAAAGCACCCTTGGCTTTTTCTAAATATAAGTTATCAAGTTCGCTCTGAAATTTATTTAATTCAGCAAGTTCCTCAGGTGACAAATCAGTCTTTTCACAAAGATTATTAATATTATTAATGATTTTAAGTTGTTTTTGTTTTTTAACTTTAGATAATTTTTTACTCGTATGAATAGCCAGTTCTCTTATCTTAAATTTAAGCCATTCCCATTTGCTTACAGGTGACATTTCCAAGGCATTGATTTCCATAACCAGTTGTCTTATATCTTTACAAAAACCAGAATGCTCTAAAAGAGTATTATTGAATTTCCAAACATGAGTAAGACCAGGATCTGACCTTAAAAACAACAGAGATATAGAAATAACACAATGATCGGTTAAAGGTGAAGCAGAGATATCACACTTATTAATATAATTTATTAAGGAGGTAGAAATGAGCCAGTAGTCTATTCTAGAACTTAGACCATTCCCAGAGGCATTGAACCAGGAAAACTGTGAAGTCCCAGGATTTTTAACCCTCCAGTAATCAATCAAATTTGCACTATTCATCAATTGAACAATTAGGTCATCATATTTATGACATTGGACCCTAGGTGGATTTCTGTCTAGCCAAAGATCGGGCACCAAATTAAAATCCCCCCCAACTATAATTTTATCAGTTGAATAAGAATGCATACTATCTGTGATATATTTACATAAGTCAGAAATCAAAGTCCTGTTTTTGCCTCTCTCATTGTAACCATAAACACACACTAGGATAAAGTTTTCATCATTAATTTCTGTTATCACTATCAACCAATGCCCATTTGTATCACTAGTATGAGTTATAATTTTACCAGGAAATCTGTTCAACAGAACCATAACACCAGCTGAGTGTGATGTCCCATGACTGACAAAAATTGACTCACCCCACTGTAACTTCCAAAAATTCACATCATCTTCAACAGAATGAGTTTCTTGTAGAAAAACACAATTAGCTTTTTGTTCCTTACAAAAAAGAAAAATAGCTTTTCGCTTCACATTGTTTCTTAGCCCCCTAGCATTTAAAGAAATAAAAGATAATATACTTAAGTATTTAGATGAAACACTAAATTATAAGATGCGCAGGAATGAGAATTCTCGTCCTATCAACAGTCAGAATAAGGTGCATTTTACCTTCAAAACTTGTCAGATGAATCAGAACAACAAATATTTCAAATGAATAACTCTGCCTAAGTAGGGTCGACCCTTTGATTGTTAATCAGTGCATATCCTTCCTTTAGGAAAGCTCTCTGCCCTTTCTGTCTGGCATCCCATACCAGCGGCCACAGCTTCTTGCGAGCTTCCCTATCTTCTTTGGAGAAATCTTCTTTAATCTGAATATGCAGCTCCTTACAGACCCTGGCATCCTTGGATCTCCTCCAAACGTCATCTCGAACCACCCTCGCCACGAACTGGATTATTATTGACCGCGGAGCGTTGTTTGAAGTAGTGGGATTACTCTTCTTACCCAAGCGATGTACGACGTCAATCGTCTCGCGAAGCCGATCCACTGAAATGGGCACCACTCTTGTCAAAATGCCAATGACAACCTCTCTGGTATCCTCTCCCTCTTTTTCAGCCAGGCCATTTAACCTCAGATTCCACCTTCTTTTATATCGAGCTTGTTCTGTCACAAATTCCTTGAGCCGTTTGTTTTCCTCTTGAAGCTCACTGACTTTTTCCTGCAACCTTCCAATGTTTTTTTTTGTTCTCAATAATAGCAGCAGTGTTCTCCTCAATTCTTCTCTCAAACTTCATCAGAAGTTCAGTCTGTGTATCCATCTTCTTCGTCAATGAATTCACTGCCAGCAGAATGGTCTCTCCGATACCATCACCATGAGGGTTTTTAATGCTTTTCTTACATTTTTTAGGATTAGGAGATTTAATTGGAGTGTGTGCCTGGTTGATTTTCTCAGCCTTAGATATCTGCTCGTCAATTTCAATGTCAGCAACCTCGCCGTCTTCTTCATCACTCGCTCCGTGAAGAGCGGCCAGTCCATAGTCGTGGTCATCCATTGTAACTATCACCCGTGTTTGGTAAAGTTAACAATAGGCTTATGGAGTTCGTATTTTGTCACAAAAATTCACCAGACTTCACAAAAACTTTTAAATAACTCACTGTCTGTATCAAAATGCACACAAAATTTTACTCAAGGACTGAAAGAAAAAACTATTTACACCGAAGCCTGCAAAGTGCAACTGCTCATTCCGCCATCTTGAATCCCCCTGGGCGGGGCTTTTACGTGGTGGAATACAGCAAGACTATTGGTCGCGTTCTGATCTCACGTCAGTCTGCTGCGCCTACTGGTACAATGTGCTGCAGGAAAGAGATGTGAGCGTTAGACAGGAGTGTTGTGGTCAGTCGGAAGGTCGTGTTGAGTGCTGTGTGTGTAATGTCTGAATCCTGGGTTTATCCGACCCTGCTTCTATGTGTTTATGGATTCTTCTCCAACCTCCGACCATCAGAACCTTTCCTCACCGCCTTCCTACTGGGACCGGATAAAAACCTCACCGAGACAGAGGTACAAATCTTTAACCTCACCTCACTACCTCACCTGTACAGCAAACTGTAGACTGTAAACTAACTCATTGTTACACCTGAGAAATCAGGTGGCTAAGTGGGCAGCACTGTCGCCTCACAGCAAGAAGGTCCTGGGTTCGATCCCCAGGTGGGGCGGTCCGGGTCCTTTCTTTGTGGAGTTTGCATGTTCTCCCCGTGTCTGCGTGGGTTTACTCCGGGTGCTCCGGTTTCCTCCCACAGTCCAAAGACATGCAAGTGAGGTAAATTGGAGACACTAAATTGTCCAGGACTGTGTTCAATATAACCTTGTGAACTGATGAATCTTGTGTAATGAGTGACTGCCGTTCTTGTCATGAATGTAACCAAAGTGTAAAATATGACGTTAAAATCCTAATAAACAAACAAACAAACAAACGTCTGATCACAATGCTGAACTCCTTTACGCAATCCTAATCCTTACCACGTGCTTTATTCCGGATTAATCATCACATTTCACATCATAAGACTTGTATTAAATATTTATAGCCGTGAGACTCGGATTACGTTTCAAAGTCTTCTATAATTGTTAGTGTTCTTTATTAGGGTGACTAATTTGGTTTTCAAAAAGAGGAAACTTGGCAGGATCGCAGCATGAGGCAGATGGGCACCTGCACTGGGTGGAAGGTTTGGTTGGGGAGGGTGGCTGAGTTGGATTGCTTAAGTAATTTCTTGTAAAGGTGGCACCATGGCAGTGTGTATAAAGTAGGGGTTTAAATATTTCACAAATGCATTAATAACCATGCAACTAGCTCTAAGGCTGTGTCCCTCCGTACAGACAGCTAAGATGCACTGCACTCTCAAAGTGTAGGTGATAAGATGCATAGGGCATGCTGCCCACGTGTCAGAGGGGGCATGGGTTAGCTTCGTTCTCCTCAATCAGAGCAGAGATCGGCATTGGTGGAGAGGAAGCACGATGCAATGGGGCAATTGGACGCGCTAGAAAGGGAGAAAAAGGGGAGAAAATGCATAAAGAATATGTAACAAATGCATTTAGGATCAAGCCCTAAACTTAGCCCTAAACTATATTTATTTATTAGGATTTTAACGTCATGTTTTACACACTTTGGTTACATTCATGACAGGACAGTTATTCACTGGTTACACAAGATTCATCGGTTCACAAGTTCAATGTCAAACACAGTCATGGACAATTTAGTATCTCCAATTCACCTCGCCTGCATGTTTTTGGACTGTGGGATAAACCCACTCAGACATGGGGAGAACATGCCAACTCCACACAAATGACCCGGACTGCCCCACCTGGGGATTAAACACAGGACCTTCTTAAAAAGCAGTTTTTAAACCAGATTTTACATTGTTAGTGTGACTGTGTTTACATTAAACAGCAAAATCTTTGTCCATAAACTATAATATCAGTTAAAAAGAACAAATCTAGATGTTTATTATTGGCTGAAGAAAATAAGTTATTAATTTTTACAGTCTGGGACATTTGAACTGAGCCACATGGAGTTATAGAACCAGAGATAGAGTCTATAAGTACAAGGTTTTTAACTCTAAGAGTAACATTAGAAAAGAAGGAAAGAATAAAATATGTTTTCTCTCTAGGTGGTGAATGAGATATATCCAGTATGGACGTACTCCTACCTGGTCCTACTGTTTCCTGTTTTCCTGGCCACAGATTACCTCTGCTACAAGCCTGTGCTCATCCTCCAGGCAGCCAGTTTCATCATCACATACACCATGCTGGTAAAAGCCCAGGGAGTGATGGCCATGCAGTTCCTCGAGTTCTTCTTTGGTGTTGCCACAGCATCTGACATTGCTTATTACTCCTATATCTACAGCGTGGTGGAGCCAGCCAGTTATCAGCGAGTGACTGGTTTCTGCCGCAGTGTCACTCTGCTGGGCTCAGCCGTTGGCTCGCTCATTGGACAGGTTCTGGTGTCAGTGGCTCAAGTGCCTTTGGTTTACCTCAGCATCATCACATTGTCCTCATCCTGCTTGGCATTTCTGGCAACATTGTTTTTGCCCATGCCCAGCAGAAGCCTGTTTTTTCATGAGAAAGATGCCATTCCTGACGACCAAACTGCTGAGAAGCTTACTGAAAAGTTGGAGGAGTCGGAGCACAAAGTGCCACTCAGTGTGGATAAAGGAATTACAGTAAGTTGTGTTTAATCAGTCATTAACAGTTGTTTACACCAATAATTTGGGAGGGGTTGTCAAACTGACAACTTTTTGATTTAATTAGTGGAAAATACATTCCATTAACCAAAACATCAGATACAGCATTTTAGTCTGCAACTACAAGGGATCTTCAAAAAGTTTCCGCACTTTTATATTTTTGGTGGGGGCGGGGGAAGTAGTAATTGGTTGTGTTTGAGAGACTGAGAGAGCTTATAGTCCGGATTTAGCGGCATCTGATTTCCACCTTTTTGGACCGCTCTAAGAAGCTTTAAGGGGAAGAAGATTTTCATGTGATGATGATGTGAAAGCAGCGGTGCATCAGTGGCACTTTTGCTGATGGCATTAAAAAGCTTGTATGATGCTGGGAAAAATGCATCGGAAGGTGACTATGTAGCAAAGTGATGTAACTTGTTTTCGAAATTCTTAATAAATAGAGTTAAAAGTGAGGAAACCTTTTGAAGAACCCTCATACGAAGCTAATGTAGCTAACACATGATGTTACAATTAATTGCCATGCAGCTGTATCTAAAATGATTCACCTACTGAAGTTGAACTACAAAAAATGTTTAATTTAATTGATAGAATACATTTACACTATATGGCCAAATGTATGTGGACACTACTCTAATTAACAAGTTTTATTAAGGCTCTTTTCTGTTTTTTTTTCTTTGTTTTTCTTTATGCATTTACTCCCCTTTTTTTCTCCCTTTTTGGCGCGTCCAATTGCCTGATTGCGTCATGCTTCCTCGCCACCAATGCCAATCCCTGCTCTGATTGAAACTCTGATTGCTCTGGAGAAGGAAGCTAACCCACGCCCCCCTCAGCGTTGTGTACTGAGAGACACATCCTGAGAGCACTCTTTTCTCATCTCTGTGCAGGCGCCATTAATCAGCCAGCAGAGGTCGTAATTGCATAAGTTATGAGAGAGAGAGAGAGACCCCATCCGGCTTAGTCCCGCCCATATCTGAACAACAGGCCAATCGTTGTTCATGTGGCCGCTCCGTTCATGTATTCGAGATCCCAGCTCTGGTTCCAGCGTGTGTTTTTTACCGCTGCGCCACCTGAGCGACCGGTTCTTTTCTGTTTTAGCATGAACTGTACTCCCAAAGCACAGTCCATAAACAAGTAGTTGTACAATGGCCTGCACAGAGCCCATACTTCAACCTCACTAAACACCGTTTGTATAAATTGTGACGAACATGTCAGTAATTGTGATGAACTTGGCCTGATGTCCTAAATTCTCTTTTACTGAAAGGGAACAAATTCCCATAGACCCCCTAAATCTTGTGAAGGGCCCTTTTAGCAGGAATATAAATGTCAAACAAGTTCATTGTCGGGTCCACATACTTTTGTTTATAATAACATTGGTCAACCAAGCTATGTGCATGTTATGTTTACTGTCCATTAGAACAGTGTTTCTCAACCTTTTTTCAGTCACGGCACCCTTTGAAAGTATGCAAAATCTCAAGTCACCCCAGTCTAAAATGTATTAAAAAACTTACACTCTGCATCCCTCGAACTGCTAACACACACGCACACACACCATAAGGTGTCATTTAGGGAGGGAGGGGTAAACGTGACTTACTTTTAATGGGAAACCTGAGCCTGGGATGATGCACACAATCACCCTATTCTGGCAGGGATGGATGAGAGGCAGACGCGGAGCTCCTGGTCCAGAGCCCTCAGTTGCGCCCTGTACTTGTGCTTGATGTAAGTTAGGCTCGGAAAGCTCAGTTTGCGCCATGAACGAATCGGATTTAACATAATTAAACATGTTTATAGTTTATTTCTCAATTGTTTGTCATTATACTAAGAGCACTGCTTCTTTTCTGCATGTTCTCTCTGTAGCTCGGTTACAGCTCTCTCAACTCAAAAGAAGCTTTATTGGCATGACATATAAAGACATTCATATTGCCAAAGCTCAGTTACAGAGAAATAATAAAAATAACAATAAGAAAAAACAAATTTATACAAAACAGTTACATGTGCAAAAAAATATAGAATAGAATAAAATATTAATAAAAAGAGTGCAAAATAATAACAATAAAAATTATAATATTTACAGTAATGAGGTAGTAATAACGATCAGTTTGTGTGTGTGTGTGCATCTCTCTCTCTCTCTGTGTGTGTGTGTGTGTGTGTGTGTGTGTGTGTGTGTGTGCGCGCGTGCGTCTCGTATTTGATGTATTGATAAATAAAATAATGTAAAATCTCAAAATCTTTCTCTCTGTGTGTGTGTGTGTGTGTGTGTGTGTGTGTGCGTGCGTCTCTCTCTCTCGTATTTGATGTATTGATAAATAAAATAATGTAAAATCTCAAAATCTTTCTCTCTTTTTGTGTGTGTGCGTGCGTCTCTCTCTCTCTCTCTGTTTGTGTGTGTGTGCGTGTCTCTCTCTGTTTGTGTGTGTGTACGTGCGTCTCTCTCTCTCTGTTTGTGTGTGTGTGCGTCTCTCTCTCTCTCTCTCTGTTTGTGTGTGTGTGTGTCGCTCGCTCTCTTTGTGTGTGTGTGTCGCTCACTCTCTCTGTTGGTGTCTTTATATATTAATAATTTAATATATAAATTAATGTGTGAGTGTGTGTGTGTGTGTGTGTGTGTTTGTGTGTGTGTGTGTCGCTCGCTCTCCGCTCTCCGTTTTCGGGTTTGAATTTCGATAATAAACAGCTCTTATTATGACTGATTGATTCCCTTCACTGATGGAAGCGGAATGGGTGGATTACAGTCTGAACGGCGCAGAAATAAAAATATATATAGCGGCAACCAGAGGCGCGACTCGGTTCCTTTTGTTCATTTTGTTCATTTTAAAGAGCCGTTCTATAGAATCGGATCGTTCGCGAACGACCCATCGCTATCAGAATATTTTTGACGGCACCCCTGACTGCCGCGGCACCCCGGTTGAGAAAGGCTGCATTAGAAAATACATTTTACCTACATTACTTTTACTGGCAAATATTAGGGTACCAGTGCTTATTGCAACATATTACTTGAATGGCTAATGAACCAAACTGCATTAATGTCACAGCTAAATTCGAGTCAAGGTGCATTGTATTCTTTAAACACACTACTAAAAGGGTTTGTCTTCTTTATTAATGTATTTTATTAAATGTTATGCTCACTTTATTACATACACCTATCTGTTACATAGATTCAATTTATAAGCTACACCTACAGTACCAATGAACTTGTTATTGTATACAATGAACTTGGTATACATTTACTGGCTGTAGCTCATCTGTTGCTCTGTACACTTTGTCACCCCCTGTACCCCATTTATTAATTGCAAAGGACCCCATAGGACCCCCCACTGACCAGATGTTATTTGGATGGTGGAACATCCTTAGCATGGCAATGGCACGTAACATGAGAATGACACAGTAGTGTAGCAGGTCCACCAGCAGTGTTGTTGGAATTTTTAAACAATATCAATGCTGGGAAAACAACAGTGCAACAGCAGCTTGTAATCAGAAAGCGTTCACTGATAAAAGACTAAACAGAGATTAGCACACATTGTGCATGAAAATGAAAATAGTTCTAGTCTCTAGGTTTACACACACAGCATTTGCTAACAGGGTATGTGTTCTTAATAAAGGGGCCAGTAAGTATTTAACTGACACAAGTAGAAAGAAAAGATTTCCAACGTTTTCACTGATTCATTACTAGGAATACATGCAGAATTATGATTGCCACAAGATAAACCTAGTTGTTTTGTTTTTCTTAGGTTCTTAAGAAGAATCGTAGTAACGGTAGAGGTCTGGTGGAGGTGTTGAAAACTCTTTCGATGGACTTTGTGCAGTGTTACTCATGCCGCACTCTTCTAGCCTGGTCTGTGTGGTGGGCTTTGTCTACCTGTGGCTACTTCCAAGTGGTTAATTATGCCCAGGCACTGTGGGAGAACATCCTGCCTTCTAAGAATTTTAAGATCTATAACGGTTATGTTGAGACCATAGCTACTTTGCTTGGTAAGTCTTTTTTTTTTTTTTTTATGTAACATGTAAGACATGTAAGAAGTTTCTGATGCCTTTTGTAAAATTAATTTTTTTATTTATTTTTATTCAGGTGCCCTGGCAGCTTTCAGTGTTGGATTTATGAAGGTGTCCTGGGCAGTGTGGGGAGAACTGGCTCTCTGTATTTTTTCTATAGTCATTGCTGTTGCTGTGTACATCATGGACACTGTCAGGAACATCTGGGTTTGCTACACTTCTTACGTATTTTTCCGAGCTGCCTATATGCTACTCATAACTATAGCCACGTAAGTATAGCTGCACTTCAACACATCAGTCCAACCATGTAATGCTACACACACTCTCACACACATACACACACACACATGAATGCAGCACAAAAGAAAAAAAACAGTTTATCACCAAATCAATGATCAGGCAAAAGATACTTTGTTAGAAGTAAGCAGAAGGTCACTGGTTCAAACCCCACCGCTGCCAGGTTGCCTCTGTTAGGCCCTTGAGCAAGGCCCTTAACCCTCAGTTGCTTAGACTGTATACTGTAGGTCACTTTGGATAAGTGTGTCTGCTAAATGCCAAAAATGTAAATATAAATACGGCTATTAGGGGTGGCCAGTAGAGCTGGAATTTCTGTTATGATATACACTGATCAGCCATAATATTAAAACTACCTCCTTGTTTCTACCCTCACTGTCCATTTTATCAGCTCCACTTACCATATAGAAGCACGTTAAAGTTCTACAATTACTGACTGTAGTCAATCTATTTCTGTACATAATTTTTTAAGCTGCTTTCACCCTGTTCCTCGATGGTCAGGACCCTCACAGGACCACCACAGAGTAGGTATTATTTAGGTGGTGGATCATTCTCAGCACTGCAGTGACACTGACATGGTGGTGGTGTGTTAGTGTGTGTTGTGCTGGTATGAGTGGATCAGACAGCAGTGCTGCTGGAGTTTTTAAATACAGTGTCCACTCACTGTCCACTCTGACACCCCTACCTCATTCGTCCACCTTGTAGATGTAAAGTCAGAGACGATCGCTCATCTATTGCTGCTGTTTGAGTTGGTCATCTTCTAGACCTTCATCAGTGGTCACAGGACGCTGCCCATGGGGCGCTGTTGTCTGGATATTTTTGGTTGGTGGACTATTCTCAGTCTAGCAGTGACAGTGACGTGTTTAAAAACTCCATCAGCGCTGCTGTGTCTTATCCACTCACACCAGCACAACACACACTAACACACCACCACCATGTCAGTATCACTGCAGTGCTGAGAATGATCCACCACCAAAATAATACCTACTCTGTAGTGGTCCTGGGAGAGTCCTGACCATTAAATAACAGTATGAAAGGGGGCTAACGAAGCATGCAGAGAAACAGATGGATTACAGTCAGTAATTGTAGAACTACAAAGTGCTTCTATATGGTAAGTAAAGCCGATAAAATGGACAGTGAGTATAGAAACAAGGAGGTGGTTTTAAAGTTATGGCTAATCGGTGTTTGTAAATTAACAGACACAATGCAGACACAAGGTGCAGAATCGTCTACGCCAGAGTAACCCACTAACACCTGTTAAAAGGAAAAATCCCCCCAACACGTGACATCTTTTATAAGCATTAAATTATAGAGTGAAAAGTTAAATCATTTTTAACTAACTTCCAGTGTTTTGCAATTTATTTAATTGATTGTGTTGTAGCTTAATATTTCCACATGTTAGAACGAAATGTGTCAAATAATAGATAAACTTGCTGCAGCGTTCTGTGCCACTCTATCAGCTGCTTCACTGTTTGTGTCTGAATTGAATTGCATTATGAATTGAATGTGGCTCCTGCATCTAACAGGTACCAGATTGCTGCCAATCTCAGTATGAAGAGGTATGCCTTGGTGTTTGGTGTGAACACATTCATCGCATTGCTGCTGCAGACCCTGCTCACTGTAACTGTGGTTGATTCTGTCGGTTTGGGCCTTGACGTTTGTACCCAGGTAAATGTAAAAAAGTAAAAAAGTAGTCCATGTTGTCAAGTTTTAGCTTTATCTGCATATGTTTGTGCACACCTCTAACATCTTCTTTTGTTTTCTTCTCAGTTTTTGATCTACGGTAGTTACTTTGCTGCAATTGCAGTGATATTTCTCATAGCTGTGGTGTATAAAGTGGCGACACGCAGCAGGACAGATGATACTGAGGTACAGACTGCGTGTGAGCACAGTGAAACAGATTCAGCTGATGGAAACAATACCATCCCCGCAAAGAGAAGTAATATTTCAGAAGCATGATTGGGTCTTTGCACTGATTTTTTTGGTTATTTATTAGTGGTGATTTATGGTAAGGACAGACTTTGCTGCTGAGCGGCTCGCATTATATAGAAGATGCTAAATACTATTACTAGAAGTTCATATGTAGTAATAGATATATAAATATAAATATTGTGCTCGGATGGCGAAGCTAGCCTAGTCTGTTATGCTAGCCCACCACCACTGAGATCTTGGTTAGAATGTGCACAGCCATGATTGGAATATCTGAGTTGTGAAGGGATGGCTGAAGCCCTGTGATGAATTGCTGGGTATTGGTGGAACCAGATCTGCCACAACCTTGACCATGAAAAAGTGGTTGTTGTGGTATTTTCATTAACATTTTTTTTTTTGTCGCCACTATGCTTTGCAGGCATTAATCCTTGAAAATCCTGATGTTGATCACTGGGAAAAATTATGATTAGATTAGTAGTCTGGAAACAATGACACAGACCCAGCGCTATCGCTTCCTGCCATGGAAATGACCCACGGGTTACCATGGTGTTAAAAATAAGAAATATAGAAAATAACCTATTATAACTGCATAATTGAAATGCTAACTATGAGCTAGGGATTATTCTCCATCCATAATTCAAAATCCAGTTGAAATACGACCCAGAAGATTAAGGGTCAGCACCATAATAGTTCCTAATAGTGCCTTTTACAAAAGTGCCTTTTGCAGATCTAGCATGAATGTATTTTTCATTTTAAGATAATGAGTCGTGTTGTAGATATCTTGAAGATATGCTGTTTTTGATCTTCACAAGGTCCAAACTCTTGTTCACAATAAGTAGCCGTTTATGGTTGCAGCTTATGAAGGTGAAGCATGTGTTAATATGATTGGCTCTGTATTAGGTGGCACTTCTAATCTTATAGTTTATTGTTATTAAGAATTAAGGTCATTTGTTTGCAGACAGACAAAACAGATTATCTGTGTTGTGTTCTTTTCTTTTTATTCTCATTGTGTCAGTGCTGCTTTAGGTCTCAGACTGAGAGTGATTAA
Organism: Trichomycterus rosablanca; assembly: GCF_030014385.1. Taxonomy (NCBI): domain Eukaryota; kingdom Metazoa; phylum Chordata; class Actinopteri; order Siluriformes; family Trichomycteridae; genus Trichomycterus; species Trichomycterus rosablanca. The sequence goes on from NC_085993.1 coordinate 28,588,736, forward strand.
GCTGCTGTAAGCCTTTTAATCTGCCAATTTTGAAAGAATGGACATTTCTGGAAGCAATAATGCTTTGCCTTAATGCAATGGGTTTGCTTTTCTTAGTTAAAGGGTACTCTGTAGAATTATTTAAAAAATTGTTTAAAAGGTGCACTAAAAGGCGCAGCGGGATATTCAGCTGATGCACCAGCACCGAGTTTCTGAACTCCCGGGTTCGAGGCTCGGTGTTGCCATCGGTCGGCTGGGCATAACTGGCAATGCCTGCAGCAGATACAAATTGGCCACTGTATCTGCAGGGTGGGGCCCAGACTATATGTGGGTGGGTGGGTCTTCATACGCTGTGTATGGACCCTGATTGTTAGAAAAGATGTCCGTGCAGGAAGCATGGACGAGAAGAGGAGGGCTGTACACGTGTAAAGAAGGCGTGCTCTCCTTGGATGCAAAATCTGGTGTCTGTCAGCAGCAGAAGACAAATTGGATGTGCTAAATAAAAAATAAATAAATAAAAACGGGTGCATAATACGTCGATCGTGATCTACCGATCTCACAGTGCACACTGGTAGATTGCGTCTCATTCAAACAGGTCAACGTGATTGACATGAAATGTGGCCACTGTTTCTTTAATTTGCTGTTTGTTACCATAGCTATGCCTCAGCCTGCCTAAAGCACTATAAAGCACTGAAAGTTTTCGTTCATCAGTACTTAGTTTGCGCCATTTTGACATTTCCTTTTGTAACCTACTCTGTTTGTGAAGATGAGTGCGCAACCAAGCACAAAGAAATTAAAAATGGTTTGATTCACGCAAGACCACTGCAAAGACGGCTGTTTTGTTCACAAGCAGACGGAGAATATTCAGATCTTATTTTACATAAAGAAGTTTTAACCCTACAATCTGACATTTATATGAAGTCAAGGGCCTCTGCTGGACAATTTTTGAACTTGCTGGCTGAGGAAAAATATCCAAACAAGAATATGTGCCACATATTTGACAGCATTTCTGGATCATCCTACTTGTGTGAATCAAACTTTTTCAACCTGAAAATAATCAAGTCTAAATATCGGTCCATCCATACTAATGAACACTTGGAAGACTGCTTGAGAATTGGCATTAGCAGCTATTGTTTAGACTACATACACCTGGCTGACACCATTCAGTTTTTTTCATTTAAACAAAGCTTCAAAGCTTCAAAAATGATGAGGCCAACCTTAAAAAGGAGATCACGATGACCTGTCAACTGAAATAGTAGATCTCAAGCCACGAAAGTGTAGGCACCCCTGTTTTAAACAATGAAGTGTATCATAAGGCAGAGAAACCACCATCTAGGGATAAAACAGAGCTGATTTGGCTTGTTTGCATTCCTTCTACTGATCATGTTGTAAATATGTACCTGTCACCTCACCAAAATATTTTGCTTACAAAAATAAAAGTCATAGTAGTCCTGAAGTAATTGACTAGAGAACAGACTGTAGTTCACCTTGTAAACACTAAAGACAAAATCGACCTTAATAACCATTAAAAAGCCTGTCAAAATCTTGCATGTAGATTAGGCAAGTGGTGAGCCATAACCCATTTTTGCTTGCAAACACTGAGCCTTTGGTGGATCGTCCTTTTATATACAATCATGATTCCTTCACCTATAACCAACTGACCTCCTTCTATTCTAGAATAGAAAAGAATATTCTAGAAACATTTTACATTTGTTTTGCCTAATTCCAATTGAGTGTATTGCAGGCAGTAAATTAAAACAGCCAAAACATTAAAAGCCGTTTCATTGTACTTTTTTAGTTAAAGAAAGGTTTAAGACAGCTATCAAATTACAGATGTCCTAACTTTTCTGGAAACAAAGTTTGTAAATAGCATCACTGAATAAGGAACAACTGTAAAGCATGATTTTGGGCGAGATTCATAGTGTGTCTGTGGGAAGTTGTGCCCAATGTATTCCAAAAAAACATTAGTAAGTTTAGTGCTTTGTCCAGACCAGTGGTGTTTCTATACATTCCACCAATTATTATTATTGACCTTGCTTGGGCAACACGATGGCTCAGTGGGTAGTACTGTCGCCTCAAAGCAAGAAGGTCCTGGGTTCGATCCCCAGGTGGGGCAGTCTGGGTCCTTTCTGTGTGGAGTTTGCATGTTCTCCCCATGTCTGTGTGGGTTTCCTCCAGAGCTCAGGTTCCCTCCCACAGTCCAAAGACATGCAAGTGAGGTGAATTGGAGATACAAAATTGTCCATGACTGTGTTTGACATTAAACCTGTGAACTGATGAATCTTGTGTAACCAGTAATTACCGTTTCTGTCATGAATGTAACCAAAGTGTAAAACATGACGTTAATCGTAATAAAATAAATAAATATTGACCTTGCTTTTGGTACAAGGACCCAGAAATGGGCCTTTCCCAAATTGTTGCAAACCTTCCTTCCCCTCTTTTCTCCCCATCTGGTTGTTTCCGATTCCTGATTGCAACTTCTCTGCCACTTGCAGCAACTCTACTCTGACTGCAGAGAGAGAGGCCTCCTTGCACTGCACTTGCCGTGGCGGACTCTCAAAGAGAGCCATATAGGGAGTCATGCAATGCTCTTCATCTATCTATCTATCTATCTATCTATCTATCTATCTATCTATCTATCTATCTATCTATCTATCTCTCTCTCTCTCTCTCTCTCTCTCTCTCTCTCTCGCTCTCTCTCTCTCTGTGTGTGTCTGTAATTCAGTGTGTACACATTGGCATCTAATGTGGCTAGGGTACAGTGATTTACTAAAACTTTCATTAGATTCTGTGCTGATCATGACTGGAATTTTTAGGACCATTTCACTATAATTGTCTAATAAGGTACTATTTAAGTGTTCTGTTCACAGACCTGTATTTCCGAATTCTGGAATGTATGCTTAATTCAGATATATCATCAGCAAACCTGTAGCTACCAATAAAATGTCCATCCATTAGTTTTATCAGTATAATAAATCAAGTTGCTTAACATAGTTCTAGAAAGGTCAAATATTCTATTATAGTGATATAAAGTATTAAGGGTGTGTTATGTCATGTTAAATTACGCACAAAAGAGCCAATCATGCCTTCAATTTGTTTATTATAAAGGTAATATACACTCACTGACCACTTTCTTACGTACACTTTCAGGTGCACATTGTGGGTATACAATTACTGACCCCAGCCCATTCAGGGAGTAGTACTATGGAAAACACTGCTATGGATGGGCTACAGTCATTAATTAAATATCCATAAAGTACATACAGTATGTATGGTAGGTGTAGCTCATTAAATAGACAACAAATGTTTGCATGTATGTACAACACAGGTGAACCTGAAGTGATCAGTGAGTGAATTGTGCTATTTTGTATTTTTATGTTTAAGACGATCAACCATAGACTATCGATGTATTTACTATTTTGAGTGTTTTTGTATCTACTGTATTTCTTTGCAAACAAATCTGAATAATCAATGTTACACTAATCAGATATACATTTAGTTTCCATTAAATGTCTGTGTGTGTGTTGCAGAGACAAGTTAAATAATGGATTAATGACTATATTAACCAAAATCTGCAATTCCAATAATGAATTTAGACTTTAATTTATTATTTGCTTTTACTATTTAAATGTGTAAATAATGTAAATTATATTATATTTTTATTTGTAGTATTTCATGAATAAATGACATTTCTGGAATTGATGTGAGATTTTTTGCATATTTGTTTACATTGCATATACAGTATATTTATTAACACTGTATGGTCAAAATTATCTTTATAATTGCTTTAATGAGTCGATATTCCAGTTTATCCCAAATTATTCAAGTTGAAACAATCAACCCCTTCAAAAAAGTTTCGTAATCATTTAAAGAAATAAATGATGTAGTATTTTACAGAGTAGCAGATATTTTGTTAATACTACCATGTCACTATTATTTAACCCCCACTGAATATGAATAATTTTAAAGCATACTGCTAGTCTATGTGACCAATAAAACCTTTAGGAACTTAATTTGCTTCAGCTGTGATATTTTATATAAACACCACCCAGAGATTCAATTGCTCAAGGTGTGTTGCAACCATGTTAAAAACTAAGAATCTGTCACAAAAGCTGAGAGAGCAGATCCTTTCATTGGACCAAAAGGACAATAATTATAAGATTTCCATGACCTTAAACATTCCTTAAGGAAGCATTGGGAGTATTGTCCGAAACTTAATATGGTGCAGCAGCAAACCTGCCAGGCTATGGAGAACCCTCAAAATTTCATCCAGAGATGCTACTGTGATGAATATAGCCACACAAGCTCTTTATACATATCTACATCTGCACCAAACCATCTCATACTCTTCCTCCCACAGTACTAATCGAATGTCTGACTGATGTACGGGCCTGGATGAGTGAAAACTTTATGAGCCTAAATAGCACTAAATCTGAGGCCATACTGATTTCCTCACCTGCGACTGTCAGGAAGCTCAGTAACATTCATTTTTCTATACCGGGTTTTGTTACTTCTTCCACTGCTCAGGTTCGAAATCTGGGTGTCATTCTGGACACAACACTGTCATTTGAGCCTCACATCAAAAATATATGCAAAACCGCCTTTTACCATCTCAAGAACATTTCAAGAATTCGCCCTTTTCTTGCTTTTACTGCTGCTGAGACTATTATTCATGCATTTGTGACATCCCGTATCGACTATTGTAATGCAATGTTATATGGTCTCCCTAACCGGCTTTTAAACAGATTACAGTATGTCCAAAACTCTGCAGCCAGGGTGCTGACCCGTAAAAGATCTGGGGAACACATTACACCTGTGCTGAGGGATCTTCACTGGCTTCCAGTACAGTTTAGAGTGCATTATAAAATACTGGTGCTTGTCTATAAGTCTCTCCATGGCCTCGCCCCCACATACTTGACTCACTTACTTCAGAGCTATGTTCCGTCACGCACTTTACGCTCCTCAAATTCGCATCTCCTAGCAGTTCCATCTGCAAAATTACGTTCTGTAGGTGACAGAGCTTTTAGTGTTGCTGGCCCTAAACTCTGGAATGAACTCCCACTACAGATACGTACCTGTCATTCATTGTCATTATTCAAAGTTAGTCTCAAAACACATCTCTATCAGTTAACTTATGAGTGAGCAATCGCTTAATCATTTATTTAGTGTTTTATTTTCTTCTTACATTTTTATATTTTTGTCTTATGTTGTATCTTATTCTACTTTTATACCATTACTATCCTAATCATGACATTATTATCTATTTTATTTACATGCACATTACTGTTTTTATGCTGATGTTCTCTGTAATTTTTATTGTTTTTATTGTACAGTGGCCTTGGGTCTCGTGAAAGGCGCTTTATAAATAAAATTTATTATTATTATTATTATTATTATTAAAGAAATACAAAAAAGCGCAAAAGCTACCATTTGTCATGGAATGGGGATGCCCTTGATCTGAGAGGCACATGTGGTCATTGAGATGTCTTACTGGGAAGACCATACAGTAGATGTTTCAGCAAGAAAATGTATGGCACATATACAGTGTATATATACATGTGAGAATAAGACTACAGTGACCACAAGCAGGAATGGTTGACAATCCACTTGCACAACCACGGCAATTAGTATCCCCAGTTCCCAATTGATTAAAAAGTGCAAATAATAGGAATGGTGATGGAACACAGTGGTAAACATGCCGCTGTCCCAGCTTTTTTGGAGTGTGTTGCAGGCATAAACTACTGCGGTTTGTGTAATGTTTGTGTAAAAAGTGTGTACAACTCTGTGTAAATATACAAACCTTATTCCCAGAAATGGTTGGGGCATATTGGAAACCCCAAGAAACAAAATAGGTTTTGTGAATTCTCTTAAACATTTTTTTTTAAGCAGACAGATCTGGACTCCAGACAGGTACACTATATTGCCAAAAGTATTCGCTTGTCTGCCTACACACGCATATGAACTTGAGTGACATCCCATTCTTAATCCACAGGGTTTAATATGATGTCGGCTCACCCTTTGCAGCTATAACAGCTTTAACTCTTTTGGGAAGGCTTTCCGCAAGGTTTAGGAGTGTGTTCATGGGAATTTTTGACCATTCTTCCAGAGGCACATTTGTGAGGTGAGACACTGATTATGGGTGAGAAGGCCTGACTCACAGTCTCCGCTCTAATTTATGCCAAAGATGTTCTATCGGGTTGAGGTCAGGACTGTGCAGGCAAGTCAAGTTCTTCCACACCAAACTCACTCATCCATGTCTTTATGGACCTTGCTTTTTGCGCAGTCATGCTGGTACAGGAAGCGGCCATCCCCAAACTGTTCCCACAAATTTGGGAGCATGAAATTGTCCAAAATCTCTTAGTATGCTGAAGCATTAAGAGTTCCTTTCACTGGAACTAAGGGGCCGAGCCCAACTCCTGAAAAGCAACCCCACACCATAATCCCCCCGCCACCAAACTTTACACTTGGCACAATGCAGTCAGACAAGTACCGTTCTCCTGGCAACTGCCAAACCCAGACTCATCCATCACATTGCCAGACGGAGAAGCATGATTCGTCACTCCAGAGAACATGTCTCCACTGCTCTAGAGTCCAGTGGCGGCGTGCTTTACACCACTGCATCTGACACTTTGCATTGTGCTTGGTGATGTAAGGCTTGGATGCAGCTGCTCGGCCATGGAAACCCATTCCATGAAGCTCTCTACACACTGTTCTTGAGCTAATCTGAAGGCCACATGAAGTTTGGAGGTCTGTAGCGATTGACTCTGAAGAAAGTTGGTGACCTCTGCGCACTATGTGCCTCAGCATCTGCTGAACCCGCTCTGTCATTTTACATGGTCTACCACTTCATGGCTGAGTTGCTGTCATTCCCAGTCGCTTCCACTTTGTCATAATAGCACTGACAGTTGACTCTGGAATATTTAGTAGCGAGGACATTTCGCGACTGGACTTGTTGCACAGGTGGCATCCTATCACGGTACCACACTGGAATTCACTGAGCTCCTGAGAGTGACCCATTCTTTTACTAATGTTTGTAGAAGCAGTCTGCATGCCTAGGTGCTTGATTTTATACACCTGTGGCCATGGAAGTGGTTGGAACACCTGAATTCAATGATTTGGATGGGTGAGTGAATACTTTTGGCAATATAGTGTAATTCAAGTACACGCACTTAGTGTCTACGAAGTCAAACATTTGTGGCATGTGAGAATGAGGTCTGACATTGTTCTGCTGTAATAACCATGGAGTTTCTCGGAAAATACATTGTCTTGATCAGCGCCAGTGTCAATGGTACCATCAACATATGCAAGTCACCCATGCTGTGGGTGCTGGTTTACCTCTATGCCAAGATAAATGTAGGCTTTTGCAATTTGCTAATGGATGGACCTTTTGTCTTTGGTACATAGAAGCAAGCTAAAACCTGGTTTTATCTGACAACAGCAAACTGTATTTTGGTCTCTCTGAGTTTAGCTCAAGTGTGTTTCAAGGCTAAACGTTAGTGGCTGAATTTATAGCATGCTAGTCAGAGCAAAGCTAAATTTTTTGTAGGATTTCTGTAGCAAACTGCATGTTCGACTTACAACAGTAACTCGCAATGCATAATCACAACCGGTAGGTGGCAGCAAGACAATAATTCATTAAAAGTATTAATTCAGAAAATTTCTTACGATCTTTGTTAAAAATCTCCTCTTAACAATGCAAAGTACAAAAAAAAATACCCGCAGTATATGTATCTGGCATGAATTAAACAACATTGCTAAACTTTTACAGTGGTCATAAGGGATTTACTGTGGTGTAAAAATTTCACTAATTTATTTTTGTCACAAGTTTTAGATTTTCACACACAATGTTAAATAATATACAGTATGTACGTATATAGTATAAGGAAACACAGCACATTTTTGTACCATTTATTACAAAAGGTTAGTAAACACGTATCACCAATGCGTAGAATTAACTAAACACTGTTTATTGTATTTTTTTTATTTATTTTTTTAATGCATTTTCTTCCCCTTTTTCTCCCCTTTTAGCGCGTCCAATTGCCCAATTGCATTGTGCTTCCTCTCTGCCTATGCCGATCCCTGCTCTGATTGAGGAGATCGAAGCTAACCCACGCCCCCTCCGACACGTGGGCAGCAAGCCGCATGCATCTTATCACCCACACATTGACGAGTGTTGTGCCACCTAGCGTTGTGTACGGAGAGACACACCCTAAGAGCACTCCTTCCTCATTTCTGTGCAGGCGCCTCTAATCAGCCAGCAGAGGTCGTAATTGCACCAGTCTGACAGAGAGAGACCCATATCCGGCTTAGTCCCGCCCACCTGAACAACTGGCCAATCGTTGTTCATGTGGCCGCTCAGCCTTCAGCCGGCAAGGCAGAGCTGAGATTCGATAAGATGTATTCGAGATCCCAGCCTGGTTGCAGCGTGTGTTTTTACCACTGCGCCACCTGAGCGGCCTTTAACTAAATACTGTTAAACAATTGTGCCTGGTTTCAGGCAGCACCAACTGCAAACAAATGCTTCTAATAATCTTGCTTTTCAAACTACTGTGAAGAAATTTTAGGGTTTTTTTTGTAGAATTGCTTTAATTCAGCCACATTCGAGGTATTTTGAGCATCAACTGTCTGTTTAGGTTCCTGCCTCAACATCTCAATAAGGTGACTACACCACTAGTCTTCAAAAAGTTGTTTTTTGCCGACTCCTGTTGTCTGGATCGTTGTCTTGTTGCATAACCAAAGCAACCAGAGCTTCAGCTCACTAATGATCAGACTTTCAACCTCAGGATTTGATTTTATGGTGGAATTTATAGTTCTGTCAAGTTGCCCTGTTCCAAAAGCAGCTAATATCCCACCAAAATAATAATAATATAATAATCTAGGGCTGATGGATGCCTTTATTCATCATTTATACATATACAAATGTGTATAACAGACCAATAAAATTTTATATCCTTATACTCCAGTTTATTTGGAAGCTGGGGTCAGAGTGCAGGGGCAGCCACTGTAAGGCACCTCTGGAGCTGAGAGGATTCAGGACCTTGCTCAAGAACCCACAACTTGGGTTCTTGGTAACTAACAGCTGTACCACTGTTCCATTATGACACTACCACCATCATGTAATATTACCCATGTCTTTAAAAAACTTTAATCAGTCCACAGAGCATTATTCTAAAAGGTTTGAGATTGTTACTGGCCAAATGTGAGATTAGCCTTTATTCTCCTCTTGGTAAGTATTATGTTATTTGCCTTGCAACTCAACCATTGATACTGATTTTATCAAGTCTCTTTCTAGGGCTGGAATCAACACAGACCTTACCTGACTTTTGTTGTTGCTGTGTTCTTATTGTAATTTTGCAAGGCAAGCCCCTTTTGGAAATATTTACCACTTCTTAATTTCCTTCATTTGACAATTAAGGCTCCTACTGTAGTTTGCTTGAGTAGCAGAGTCTTGAAAACTAATGTACAGTAGACCCTTGGGTTATGAACGGTTTACCATATGAACATTTTGGGTTACGAATGATCTTTTTCAACTTAACGTACGAACAAATTTCGGATTACACAGAAATTCGCAAAACACGTGACAAGTTGACTCCGACCGTCTCTCTCTCTCTCTATATATATACTGTATATATAGTGAGCGAACTTTCAGACAGCGGGCGGTGTTTTCTTTATATTTTGAAAAATTCAATATTAAAACGTCCCCAAAGAAGGTGCAGCGTAGTGGTGAGAAAATGAACAAATCTATTACATTTGTTGTTGTATAATTACTCTTGCCAGTAGCTGTCACTGTGTATTAGACAGAGAGGACAGTGAGTGAGAGAGAAGAAGGAAATCACTGAGTAAAGTATTCTTTCTTTCGTGCAATTACACCTACAAAATACAACACTACTGAAATAAAGGAAATAATAGAGAAATATGAGAGTTGTTGTTTCTGGTAGATACATTTTATATAAAAAGAAGGAAATGTATTATGGTGTTTGGTAAAGCACACGCACTGTACTGAAATGTGATGTGTGTTATGTACAGTACTACTGTATTGTTGTTTATTATTGTTTATTACAGGAATGTCTTCTATAATTTAAGATTTAAGGAAAAATATACTTGTAATTATAACAAAAAAGACAATTTAAGACATTAGAAAGGTTAGGTAAGGGGGTGGTTTGGGAGGTCTGGCACGGATTAATTCTGTTTACATTATTTGTTATGGGAAAAATAGGTTTAACTGACAAATATTTTGACTTAAGAACGGCCCTTTAGAACCAATTAAATTCGTAAGTCAAGGGTCTACTGTATTTCGAAAATGTTCTTTAATTTGGAAGTGTGCTGCTTGTTCAGACCTTTTAGCCCATTACACAAACATTTCAGGAAAGGTTCTATTTAGTAAAGTTTGGAATTTAAAGGCTTAACAGTTACTAAGCCTTTGTGTCTGGTGTTATTCAACTTAATTATTAATAAACTTTGCTTTAATAATTGAGTAATTGTATTACCAACTAGGGAACTAGTTTTTCCACATGGTTACAGTAAAAATAATTGAAAACTGTATTTTGTCTTTAGCCAGGTTGTCTTTATCTTATATTTTATCAGTCTAACAACCTGAGAAAAATGCAAAATCGGGGTATTTTTTATTGTTTTTATATTGTGCGTATTAAGAGAATTGCTGGGAAATTAACTGTGGTTAAACCTTATTTAAAATGTTCTAGGTGTGGGTGAATACTAAGTGTAGGTTTATTTTTTAATCTTACAAAAAGAAAAAAACCATTTCCACATTTAAACAGTTGTGTCCATAATTGCATTTATTCATCTGACATTTGTCAGTCCCATAATGCATAAGGGAACACACTTGACCAGACAGTAGGAGTCATTGCTGTTACCGGTAGCTCCGCTGACAGTCCAACTCTTTGCAGTGGTGGGCTACCAGATTAGAACCTTGTGCTACATGAGCACCCACTTTTTTTTACTGATGCATGATTTGATTGTCTTACAGGCATGTCATTTAAGTAGAAACCCGTATAAAATAAAATACATTCAAATAACAGCAGGAGAAAAACACCTCCAGTACACCATGATTCTAAACACTTACAGATATGTGACTCATCTAATGCAAACAGGCAGAAAAAAAACAAAGTAAAAAGAAAAAAAGAGCATCTGTCACTTTCCATTCTCAAATGGAATTTTAGTGCTGTCTTAGTAATAATTCAGTCTAACAAATAATGACATCATTTTAACATCCCTGTCAGGAAGAGAGTAAAAAACAATTTATACTGACAGTAAAGAATAAAAACTGAAAAATCTTTTCTCCTTTCCTTCTATTTAGTAACCATAACCACGATGATAGCCTTCATGATATTCCTCATGGTAACCATATTCCTCTTCAGGGCAGCGCATGCCGAGCGATTGCTGGATGGCCATCTCCTGCCTGCGCAGCTGCATGGAGTCGATTAGCTCATAGATGGTGGACATGGACCACATAGGTGATGGGTACCAAGACTTCACATTTCCATCTTTACCCACCAGAAGCATGGAGAAGTAGTCTGGACTGACCTGAAAGTAGTTTCGGAGGTCACGCACCAGGGGTGCAGAAAGGTCTTCACGTTCCGTCTTTGAACTTCCTGTAATATTAGGTAGGTTGTGGTTACTGCATGTGTCTATATAGACGTAATTGAAAAATACTGACAGATACTAATCATTTAATACTAGTTCCCTTTGTTCCATTTCAAATACCATATTAATTAAAGTTCCCTGGATCCATTCTTTCTATCTGAAAACAACCTGATCCACAAGATAGGTTCTTCTGAAGGACTTTATGAAAGCACCATTCTCAAAATAGGTAGAGTAACAAGAAAATGTTATTTTTCTGTCATTTAAAAGTAACCTTTCATTATTTAATTGACTTTCTGCAATGTAATAGTTTTACTATGAGCAAAGCTACAGATGCCCAATACTACCCCCACCACATTTGATAGTAGGAACAGTGTTTCATCATACCACACTTCTATTTTTCATTTACTTATTATTTTTGTTCATGCATTTTCTCCCCTTTTTCTCCTGTTTTTTAGTGCGTCCAATTGCCCGATTGCATCATGCTTCCACTCCACTAATGCCGACCCCTGCTCTGATTCGAGGAGAACGAAGCTAACCCACGCCCCCTCCGACACGTATGCATTTTGTCACCTACACTAGACAGGATCAGCTCTGTGTACGGAGAGACACACTCTGATCCACACTCTTTCCCCACCCCTGTGCAGGCGCCATCAACCAGCCAGCAGAGGTCGCAGTGTCATCAGTTATGAGAAAGTCCCTATCCGGGTTAATGCCCCACCCCATATGAACAACAGGCCAATCGTTCATGTGGCCGCTCAGCCCAGCCGGCAGGCAGAGCTGAGACTCGATACGATGTATTTGAGATCCCAGCTCTGGTGTGCTCGTGTGTGTTTTTACCGCTGTGCCACCTGAGCAGCTTCTAATAACATCTTAACACTTGGAGGCCTAAGGCATAAGAGGCATACGATTTAAAACTGTATTTTGTGTTTAGTCAGGTTGTCTTTATCTTGTTTTTTATCAATACAGCTGTAAGAAGAAACAGAAAATGAGGTTAATTTTTAAATGTATATTCATATTGTTAAGAAATTAATGTGAATAAGCCTTACTTAAAATAGTCTAGGTGTGGGTGAATACTAAGTGTAGGTTTAATTTAAAGTTTGTATTATTTTTTAAATCTTACAGAAATGCATTTTTTTCACATTTACTTTAAACAGTTGTGTCCATTATTGTATTTATTCGTCTGACATCAGTCAAGGATTCCTACATAGCACCAAAAGGTACGGAGGAACCTGCTTTGCTCAATGTATACCTCCACCATGCTGGCAACTCAACCAGACAGTAGTAGTCACTGTTTCTACCAGTAGCTCAGTTGATACTCAAACTCTCTGCAGTGGTGGGCTACCAAATTAGAACCTTGTGCTACATGGGCACAGAAACACAGTTATGTTGAAACAGGAAAGGGCATTCCCCAAACTGTTATAATAGGTGTGGCTGAAACACCTGAACGCAATGATTGATTTTTACCACTGGCCCATGAGAATGACTTCCATTCTAAGCTCAGATCACATGCTGCTGTAGGGTTCGGATGTACTGTCTTAAACAAAAACATATTTTAGAGAACATCTTGAATCACAATGTACAATAAATCCCCTCTCACCATTGATAGGGTAGAGATCCAACACCCCACCTATGTCCTCCATGGTCTGCCCCAGCAGCTTCAGCACACACACGTGACGCAGTCCTGTGGAAACACACACAAAATAACTTAAACAAACAATGACAGAACTAACACCTGGTTCTGCTCAGTAAGAACAAACATATCTCTCCTCTTTACTGGTCCCTAGTCGAATCACATCACGGGAACATGTTTCTGCAGATGTTTTTTATCTCAAAAACAAGCATGTAACTGCAATCAGTTGGCATTGTTTTAATTCTTTTGGTCTGAACAGGCCCTGAAGACAGGAAGGAAGTGGCCACTGCTTAATGACCGTGCATGACAGTCTCAACATTACTCAGACTCTCCCAGATCCTGCAGCTCCCACAAGAGTGTTTGAATAGATGTCTAAGAATGTCGTTTCTTGTCTTCCACTGAGGAAACAATCATGTTAGGCTGTTAGCAGGCCCCTCCATCATATTGGTATTGCCATCCTTATAATGCATTTTACAGTGAAAGTTAGTAGACGATGTCTGGTTCAAATTAAAGCCAGACCAGACATGACAGACCGCTCATAAAAGCTTTAAGGGGAAGAAGATTTTCATGTGATGATGTGAAAGCAGCGGTGCATCAGTGGCTACACGCTCAACCGAAAACTTTTTTTTTCTATTTATTGATGCATTTTCTCCCCCTTTTCTCCCGATTTAGCATAGTCAATTAGTCTTCCGCTGCTTGGGATCCCCAATTGCATTCGAGGAGGGTACATTGCTGCTCACGCCTCCTCCTAGCGGACCCCTTCTTTTCGCCCATGCAGTCCGCACAGGCACCTCTATCTGCTAATCAGGGTCCTTACACAGCATTTGAAGAGCCCACCCACATAGTCCCGTCATACCACCCAGCAGACACGGTGGCCGATTATTGTATGCTGCAGGCACTGCCAATTGTGCCTGCTAGTTGGCGTCCAGCAGACCGGTGGCAACGCCAAGTTTCAAACCGAGGAGTTCAGAATCTTGGTGCTGGTGTGCTAGCGGAACATTTTTTGCTGATCGCATTAAAAAGTTTGTATGACAGCCGCTCAGATGGCACAGCGGTAAAATAGGTTAGCACACCAGAGCTGGGATTTCTAATACATTTGAATACATGTATCGAATCTCAGTTCGGCCATCAGGCTGGGTGGCTATATGAACAACGTTTGGCTGTTGTTCATCCAGGGAAGGGAGCTGAATAGGGACCTCATAACTGGTGCAATTACGACCTTTGCTGGCTGATTGATGGCGTCTGCACAGAGTAGAGGAATAATGCTGAGCAGGGTGCGACTCTCCATACACAAGGCTGATCAGCATATGAATCCGCCTCGTGCAGGTGAAAAGATGCAGTCGGCTGCACACGTTTCGGAGGGAGCGTGTGTCAGTTCACTCTCCTCAATCGGGGCAGGGGTCAGCACCAGTAGAGAGGAAGCATAACGCAATTGGGTAAAAATTTGATGTTCTAAACATCGGGAGAAAATGCATTAATAAAAAAAAGTTGGTACGATGCTAGGAAAAATTTATCGGAAGGTGACTGTAGAAAAGTGATGTCATTTGTTTTTGAAATTCTTTTTGAAGAACCCTTTTTCATATATATTTTGTTTTTTAAAAAATTGTTAACGATATACACTCATCTCTGGTTATACTTTGTCTCTTAGCTCTTTTCACCTCCATCAACAAGCTTATGGCACAACTCTGGTTGGATTTTCGACCACTCTACTTGGGAGAACTGATAAGGTAAACCAGACTTCCACAAATTTTTCACATTAAGCACATGAATCCTCCTTTTAAACTGGGTTTTGATACCTGTCCTGCCTGAAACTAGCTATTGTGTCCATGGTTTACTAATTTGTAAGCTTTTATTCTCTTTATTGGAACAGTTCTGGCAACAAACAGAGCATAATACTTGATAGTAGGTACACAGTTGTTGGGTGTAAACACCTTAGCTTTTCTCCTTTAAATATTCTTTTGATTACTGTTACCAAACAACTCAAGCTTTGTTTTATTTGACCACAGCACTCATCCAGAGGGATTTTTTGCCAATGTGATCAGCGACAAACCTCAATCAAGCTTTAAAGGTGGTGATTCTGGAGCAGGTGGTTTTTAATTGCAGGCCAGCCTCTAAGTCCATAACAATGTAAAACATACGCCGATCAGGTGGCGCAGCGGTAAAACGCATGCTGTTCACAAGAGCTGAGATCTCGAATACATCGTATCGAATCTCGGCTCTGCCTTGCCGGCTGAGGATGAGTGGCTACATGAACAATGATTGACCTGTTGTTCAGTTAAGGGGCAGGACTAAATCCGGATGGGGACTCTCTCTCAGACTGGTGCGATTGCGACCTCTGCTGGCTGGTTGGTGGCACGGAGATGGGAAAGGAGTGCGGTAGGGGGTGTGGCCCTCCTTGCACAGCACTGTACCGCACTGCGCTCGTCAAGTGTAGGTAATAAGATGTTCGATTGCTGTGCATGTGTCGGAGGGGGCGTGGAGCAGCCTCGTACTCCCCAATCAGGAGCAGGGAGCAGCATTAGTGAGAGGATGATTGACAGGCAGAAATTGGATACGCTGAGGTGGGAGAAAAAAACCAAAAAAAAAACAATGTAAAACATACTTGAGTGTAGACAGTGACACGTGTTCCAGTAGCTCAGCATTAGTTGTTGCTTAGATGTCACATGGAGTCATTTCTCTGTACAGAGCTTTCTGGACGTTCCCATATTAAGACTAAATCTAGTATTTAAGTCTAACTAGCCACGTTATTAAAATAATAAATACATTATACAATATTTATTTCAATATTTATTTAAGTCTACCATGGCATACATGTCCCACAAGTGTGTATGTAGGTGTGTATGTACTTGTGCCTTATTAATGTGGAGTTGTACTCAAAAAACAGAAATGAAGAATACTTTCACCTAACTCACCACTGACAAAATAGAAGGCCATCCACTTAAAATTAAGTTTGTCAACATACAGATGGAATATTAACCTGATAAACACTTAGCCACCCTGCTAATTGTACACTGCTCAAAGCTTAATAGTACCAGAAATAAAAACATAAACAAAAAAACCTCACCAAGATTGCAGGTCTGACTGTTTAAGGCATAAAGCTGCTGCTGATAGGCCCATTCCTCACCATCAGGGGCGGAGATGACGAGCAGCCTTCGTCTCCAACGAAATCTTCAAACAAAAAATTAAAAGCAACAATAATAAAAAAGAAGAATACCCTGAAGTTATTTATTAAGAAATGTAAAAATCAGGATGCTAATAATAAATGCTATAAAAAATAGGCTACCTAGAGAGGAAATTCTCCAGCGATCTGGATTTGTCTTCTTTCTTGCAAATTATTCCGAGCTTCCTTTGACTTTCCATCTCTTTTAGGCGTGATGAGAATGTATCGATGTAGTCAAACACTGCCTTCATGATGATCGGAACTTCATACTGTTGCTGTAAAAAGCAAAAATGTCATGAAATGATAAGAGTTTAACCTATCACATGACGGCTTTAAAACCAAAAAATACCCTCTCTGAGACACCTGAAGCCACTCGAATCCTAGTGCTGATGCACCATTGTAGAGCAGCTAAACTTGTTTCAAGGAGAGCATTAACTAACTGCAACATGAGCCCATAGACTTGATTGGCTTTAAAATATAAGACAGAAATGTCACCCCTCCCTGACAGAATGTAGAGGTAAATACGAAGCAAAATTTGGAATTTACTCAGGTCTAATGGTATCAAGAAGACTCCTATTTAGATTAAAATTCATAGCAGGCACCCAGGTGGCGCAGTGGGATATTCCGCTAGCACACCAGTGCCGAAATTCTGAACTCCTTGGTTCGAAACACGGCTTTGCCACCGGTCGGCTGGGCGCCATCTAGCGAGCATAATTGGCAGTGCCTGCAGCAGACACGGTTCTGCTAGGGCCGGATGACCGGACTATGAGGGTGGGGTCTTCAAACACTGTGTAAGGACCCTGATTGGCAGATAAAGAGGCGCCTGTGCAAAGTGCATAGGTGAAAATGGGTTCCGCTAAGGGCTGCACGTGGGCCGGAGGAGGCGTGAGCAGCAATATATACCCTCTTCAACTGCAATCGGGGATCCCCCAGCAGCGGAAGAGAAATTGACTACACTAAATTGGGAGAAAATAGAAAAAAATATCATGGCAGTTAGTAGCAGGTCATGTTTTAGATAAATCAAAAAGTAAATATCAGGTGGAAAAAGTAACAACACTTATATGAACACTTATTGTGAACTGTGTCTGTGTTAATTTGTGCCCATTTAGAGAAATAAAGCTGGCAATAGCCCATGTGGTGTATCCAAGCTTGCAGCTGCTCAATATATAAAGTCCCAGTCAATGACCTTTTCTCAACATAACTTCTATATGCGTCATTTAAAACCAGTAAGCCAACAAGTTTTAGCACCTCATATAAGCACCGGTAAGAACTAACTTATTACTAACTTAATTTAAACATAAACAAGAAGACATTTATGTACAGGTTATTGTAAAGAATGCATGTTTCTCAACAATACAGTTAATTAGTCAACAAAAGAAATCCCATCTGGTCCCATTTCATCACCTATAATCTATTTTCTAGAACAGCACAAAATTAGTGTTAGTACATAAATCACTTTATTCTACGTACAACATGTATGTATGTATGTATGTATGTATGTACAGGGGTTGGACAAAATAACTGAAACACCTGGTTTTAGACCACAATAATTTATTAGTATGGTGTAGGGCCTCCTTTTGCGGCCAATACAGCGTCAATTCGTCTTGGAAATGACATATACAAGTCCTGCACAGTGGTCAGAGGGATTTTAAGCCATTCTTCTTGCAGGATAGTGGCCAGGTCACTACGTGATGCTGGTGGAGGAAAACGTTTCCTGACTCGCTTCTCCAAAACACCCCAAAGTGGCTCAATAATATTTACATCTGGTGACTGTGCAGGCCATGGGAGATGCTCAACTTCACTTTCATGTTCATCAAACCAATCTTTCACCAGTCTTGCTGTGTGTATTGGTGCATTGTCATCCTGATACACGGCACCGCCATTGGATGCACATGGTCCTCCAGAATGGTTCGGTAGTCCTTGGCAGTGACGCGCCCATCTAGCACAAGTATTGGGCCAAGGGAATGCCATGATATGGCATTAATGAAGATTGGCCATATATATATATATACATACAGGGGTTGGACAAAATAACTGAAACACCTGTCATTTTAGTGTGGTAGGTTTCATGGCTAAATTGGACCAGTCTGGTGGCCAATCTTCATTAATTGCACATTGCACCAGTAAGAGCAGAGTGTGAAGGTTCAATTAGCAGGGTAAGAGCACAGTTTTGCTCAAAATATTGCAATGCACACAACATTATGGGTGACATACCAGAGTTCAAAAGAGGACAAATTGTTGGTGCACGTGTTGCTGGCGCATCTGTGACCAATACAGCAAGTCTTTGTGATGTATCAAGAGCCACGGTATCCAGGGTAATGTCAGCATACCACCAAGAAGGACAAACCACATCCAACAGGATTAACTGTGGACGCAAGAGGAAGCTGTCTGAAAGGGATGTTCGGGTGCTAACCCGGATTGTATCCAAAAAACATAAAACCACGGCTGCCCAAATCACGGCAGAATTAAATGTGCACCTCAACTCTCCTGTTTCCACCAGAACTGTCCGTCGGGAGCTCCACAGGGTCAATATACACGGCCGGGCTGCTATAGCCAAACCTTTGGTCACTCGTGCCAATGCCAAACGTCGGTTTCAATGGTGCAAGGAGCGCAAATCTTGGGCTGTGGACAATGTGAAACATGTATTGTTCTCTGATGAGTCCACCTTTACTGTTTTCCCCACATCCGGGAGAGTTACGGTGTGGAGAAGCCCCAAAGAAGCGTACCACCCAGACTGTTGCGTGCCCAGAGTGAAGCATGGGGGTGGATCAGTGATGGTTTGGGCTGCCATATCATGGCATTCCCTAGGCCCAATACTTGTGCTAGATGGGCGCGTCACTGCCAAGGACTACCGAACCATTCTGGAGGACCATGTGCATCCAATGGCGGTGCCGTGTATCAGGATGACAATGCACCAATACACACAGCAAGACTGGTGAAAGATTGGTTTGATGAACATGAAAGTGAAGTTGAACATCTCCCATGGCCTGCACAGTAACCAGATCTAAATATTATTGAGCCACTTTGGGGTGTTTTGGAGAAGCGAGTCAGGAAACGTTTTCCTGATCACGTAGTGACCTGGCCACTATCCTGCAAGAAGAATGGCTTAAAATCCCTCTGACCACTGTGCAGGACTTGTATATGTCATTTCCAAGACAAATTGACGCTGTATTGGCCGCAAAAGGAGGCCCTACACCATACTAATAAATTATTGTGGTCTAAAACCAGGTGTTTCAGTTATTTTGTCCAACCCCTGTATATATATATATATATATATATATATATATATATATATATATATATACATATATTATTATTATTATTTTGTTTATGTATTTTCTCCCCCTTTTTTCTCCCGACTTTAGTGTATCCAATTACCCAGTTGCATTATGCTTCCTCTCTACTGATGTTGATCTCCACCCTGGTTGAGGAGAACAAAGCTAATGCCCCCTTCGACACGTGCAGTAGCCGACTGCATCTTTTCACCTGCACAAGGCGAGTTCACATGTGGATCAGCTTTGTGTACGGAGAGCCACACCCTTATCAACGAATTATCCCTCGTCTCTGTGCAGGCACCATCAATCAACCAGCAGAGGTCGTAATTGCATCAGTTCCCTATAATCCCTGTCCGGCTCCCATACTGTATAAACAACAGTCAATCGTCAATGTAGGAGCCCAGTCTGCCGGATGGCAGAACTGAGATTCGAAACGGCGAGTTTGAAATGTCAGCTCTGATGTGCTAGCGTGTTTTACCGCTGTACCACCTGAACGCCTTCTATAACATATTTTAAAGTAAACTTTTAAATGAGCAAATAATGGAATCTAAATAACTCTTACTGGTCATCACCCTACATATTTGTCTAAATAAAACCTGAGGTCACAAGTTTTATTAGTTTTCATGAAACTGATTAAGCCCAACAGCGAATGTTTGGATAAATTAAACAGATTATCTTCAGGAAATTTGGATGTAATAAACTAGATTTATGTTGTAGCCCTAAAAGCCAATTCTGCACTTATCTCATAAACATAGACTGTTAATGTTTAAAATTCTGATCTTCTCATGACAGGGTAAAAGCATCAGTTTTGCCAAAACAAAGTAGAAATTGAAACTACTGAAATTACTCGAGTTTATCATGTTTTTCTATCTGTCTAAGCTCATGCTATTCTTCAGTTGGCTGAAAAACAAAAACAAAACAAACCTTCACTTTAATGTCAAAGTCAGTTAGCACCATGTAGAAGTCATTATGAAACATGCCAAGATGCTTCCGGAATGCCGTAATGAGCTGCTGATTAATAAGGTCACTGTCTGGAAGGCCACTCAGTGGTTTATCTTGTTCTGTAAAGTAAACAAAAACAAGGTTATTCTAAATACACCAAATGACACGAATATTAACAACATACAGATGAAACCATAAAACCTGAACTCACCCATCTGGTAATGGTCAATCTTCATGGTCCCGTTTGCTAGGGGGCCAAAAATGGTAATGATGGAGATCTTGCGTAGGGCCATGTCACAGACCTGCTCCAGATACTCATCCCTCTGCTGATTGTACATTTTGCTGTTTTCATCAGGGGTGGTGATTACCTGCAATACGTTCATTAGATTTGCAATGTTTATTTATATTATAAGGCACATGTGAAATCCTAAACTCAGAAAAACAAAGGTATTTCATTTCACTTTTTGTAAAGTCTAAACCAAATCCACATGTAAAGCACATTATATAAGCAAAAAGTATGAGGACAGCTCTCCTGATTATTAAGTTTTGGTGTTCTACATAAACCCTTTGCTGTGTATAAGATAAATTAGTTTGAGGCCTGCACAGACCCCGAACCTCAACATCACTGTACACTATTAAACTGAATAAACTAAAATGTTGATTGTGAGCCAGGCCTTTTTATTCAACGTAAGTGTCTGACCCTACAAATGCTCAATTCTCACAATAGTGGAGGTTGTTCTAGCCCCCAAAAAGCATCAAACTGCTTATTACCCATGGTTTTAAAATAAGATGTCCAACAATTTTATAATATAAAATTTGTAATAATTTTCCCAGCTTTTCAATGGGCGCAAGGCACAGAGTAACACCCTGAAAGGGGCGCCAGTCCATCGCAGGGCAGACACATACACATAGTGCTGGACAATAATTCGATATCGCTATATATCGCGATAGAAAATTTTTCAATAACGGTGATATGATTTTTAAACAAATTCGATCGATATGCATACGTCAGTGCGTGATGACGTACGGCACAGGCACGAAGCCAGTGCTCAGCGTTACCGCTCTGATTACACTCCGCTACAACACGGTGGATATTAGCGGCAAAATGAGTTCAACAGCTGTGAGTGAACGGGCATCCACAGTTAAAAAAGAAGCAGTAGAAATAGTTGATAAGAGAGGAAAGCCTAGACTCTTTTTTTCTGTATTCTTCAAGCACAACACCTGATATAGCAAATTCTGCAGCAACTCTATTATTTGTATGTAAACATTTTCGAACAAAAGTGCTTAATCAGTCCATGTTGTGGATTAAAGTTGGGACCAGAGGTGGAAACATTTACAGAGGTGGAATTACATTTACCCGCGTTACTGTAATTGAGTAGTTTTTTTGTGTACTTGTACTTTTTAAAGTAGATTTCACAGCCTGTAATTTTACTTTTACTTAGGTATGTTTTGTATTAGGAATTGTAATTCGCTACATTTTAAATAAGATCCGTTACTGAGTAAAATAGTAAACGCTAAATAAATTGCGGCTGGGAAACTGCTGCAGTGAATTCTGTGACGGGGAGTCGAATCTTTTGTCTCGGTTCCTTTAAAGAGCCGTATATATATATATATATACATAACGACTCCCAGAAGCGGTTCCTTTATTTCAGTTTAAAGGGCCGTTCAATAAATTTGAATCATTCTACGACACATCACTAGTGGTTATACAGTTTGAAAAAGTTTTATGGGACTAAAATGATACATTACACATCCCTAAATGTTTTAAATGTTGTATCAACATGTTTCTTCTATTATATTTGAATTAAAAACAACTATTGTGAGATTTATATCCACTTGTCATGTTTGCATTACACAGAAGAGACCCCCCCCCCCCCCCCCTGTTAAAAAAAGTAACGAAGTGAAGTTTACTCTGAGTACATTTTAAATGAGTTACTTTTTACTTGAGTAGATTTTTAGACTAGTAACTTTACTCGTACTTAAGTAAAAATTCATTAAAGTAATAGTACTTTTACTTGAGTACAATATTTTAGTACTCTTTCCACCTCTGGTTAAGACATATGTTAATATATTATATTATATATTGTCAAAGCTTATGTTTATTTGAGAATGATGTCGTGTTTTTGTCTGTATACAAATGCTGAATACAAGTAAAAGGTAAAAGCTCATTTATTTGTATTATTATTATTTCTAAAATATTATGTAGTTGTAAAGGGTGAGATTTCATAGACTTTTGCAGGGTTCAGAGGTTTGCAGGTACAGCCTTTCAATGTTGGTGTTCCTGGCAGTTTTTCTGACATTTGTATTATTCATATCGTGATATAAATTTTAGCCATATCGTCCAGCCCTACATACACATAAACACACACATTCATCTATAGGGCAATTCAGTTACTCCAATTAACCTGACTGCATGTTTTGGGACTGTTTGAGCAACCCGGAGCTCCCGGAGGAAACCCATGCAGACACGGAAAGAAAATGCAAACTAGCACAGAAAGGACCCGGACCTCCCCGTCTGGGGATCAAACCCAGGACCTTCTTGCTGTGAGGCGACAGTGCTACCCACCGAGCCACCCCCAATACATATTACAATACATATTTATCTAGTAATAATAACTTGGATGATACACCAGCGTATTGGTTAAATAAAAACAAAAGCTCTGTTTAAATAACTTACTATTTCTTGATATTACTTTCATTATTGCATTTTGTTGCTACAAATTAAGTTTTTTAGGATTGTAACATATTACTGTATTTAAAAACCCCAAAATCCTTAAAAGTTGGCACAGTAGAGAAAATGCAAATAAAAACAATGCTGTGGTTTGTAATCATCTTTTAAAGTTATCTAGGTAACTCGAGATGAAAGCCAAAAGAATAGATAACTAATGTTTAACCTAAATGTTCTTGTTAATAAAGCACATTTTTTATTTGATGCCAACAACACATCCTACAAATTTGGGACACTGGCAATGCAAGACTGGGAAGTGTATCAAAAATTATTGTTTCAGAAGCTTCCCTTCCAGCTGAAGAGGTAACAGGGAATGGCATCACAGTTGGATTTAAAATGAAGTTTGCTGATGCATGATTGCAAGGTATTTAAAGATTTCTCCATTTATAGTCTATAACATTATTAAAAGACTTAATAAAAATCTGTGCATAAAAGGCAACCTGAAAACCAGTCCCTCAAACAGCACTGCAATTAATATAACCACGTAGATTTGGAAACAGTGCATTCTTAAAATATTCAGACCTCTTGTGTTGATAAACTGAATACACTGACGAAGCATAACATTATGGGTGAAGTGAATAACACTAATTATCTCTTCATCACGGCACCTGTTAGTGGGTGGGATATATTAGGCAGCAAGTGAACATTTTATCCTCAAAGTTGATGTGTTAGAAGCAGGAAAAATGGGCGAGCGTAAGGATTTGAGCAAGTTTGACAAGGGCCAAATTGTGATGGCTAGACGACTGGGTCAGAGCATCTCCAAAACTGCAGCTCTTGTGGGGTGTTCCCGGTCTGCAGTGGTCAGTATCTATCAAAAGTGGTCCAAGGAATGACAGGAATGACAGGGTCATGGGCGGCCAAGGCTCATTGATGAATTAATCCGTGCCAAACCTCCCAAACCACCCCTTTACCTAACCTTTCTAATGTCTGAAATTGTCTTTTTTGTTATAAATACAAGTATATTTTCCCTTAAATCTTAAATTAAAGAATAGACATTCCTGTAATAAACAATAATATAAACTGTATCTACCAGAAACAACAATAACTCTCATATTTCTCTATTATTTCCTTCTTTATTTCAGTAGTGTTGTATTTTGTAGGTGTAATTGCACGAAAGAAAGAATACTTTACTGAGCCGAATTCCTTCTTCTCTCTCACTCACTCACTGTCCCCTCTGTCTTATACACAGTGACAGCTACTGGCAGGAGTAATTATATAACACACCAAATAGTGATTTTTCCATTTTCTCACCACTGCACTTCCTCTGCACATGCTTTGAGGACATTTTAATATAGAATTCTACAAAATATAAAGAAAACATCAGAAAAACACCATCCGCTGTCCGAATGTTCGCTCACTGTATATGTATAGAGAGAGAGACGGTTGGAGTCAACTTGTTCGTGACGTCACATGTTTCGCGAATTTCTGTTCTTAATCCGAAATTTGTTCATACGTGAAGTTGAAAAAGATAGTTCGTAACCCGAAATGTTCGTATGGTAAACCGTTCATAACTCAAGGGTCTACTGTATTAGAAAGGTGGTCATAATGTTATGTCTGATCGGTGTATATTGTCTATGGACAATTCTTTTATTAAATACAGGTCAAAACAATTGCTAATTATTTCTGTCAATTTTTATTTTTCCTACTTTTTTGGAATTTGGTTTGTATTATTTATTTTTGGACACACCTGCCATGTCACTGGCCCACTTATAAGAATGTGCTGTACATGAACTTCTATAACATACTTACAAGTAGACGTCTCTTTTTCTCAAAATAACCAAGGAACAACTCTAGTGCCGTCTTTTCTGTAGGCTTTACAGTTGGTTTGCTGGCATTTGTGTCCTTATGGCTGCTTGCTTTTTTCGCTGAATTACTGTTAGCATCATCATCCTTGGAAGCTTTAGGTGGTTTTGTTTCAGTGTTTTTCACAGGCTTCATGGGTCTCTTTGTCTTTTTCTTCTCACCTTTCTTCTCAGCTTTTTCCCGTGTTTTTTTTCCTGCTTTGGTGGGCATAACTTCCTCCAATAGTTTACTTGCTGTAGGCTTTGCTTCCTCATAGTCTTCTGTATGTTCATTGATTTGCTCCCTCCCTACGTTTTTATTTTTTCCCTTTGGTGTTTTAACCTTGATAGGCTTCTGTTTGCGGCCTTCAGGTGAAATCCTATCTGAGCGGTCTCTGTGTTTGTCTGTGTGGTGAGTATTAAAATCAGGGCTAATGGAGGGGAAGGTTACTGTGTTTTCTCTTTGGCGGTTGGAAGTAACAGGCTGATTGGTGGGTTCTAAGGGGCTTAGGTGGCCTTTGCGTTTGTGGGGTAATTTGTGGGGGCGTCTATGTGCTGCTTTGGTGGATAAGGTAGGTAGTGTGGTGGTTGTCGAGGGAAGAGTAGTTGTGGGTGCAGTGGTAGTAGTTAAAGCAGGTAGAGTCATAGCTGTGATTGTTGTTGTTGGTTTTGTAGTAGAGGTAGTTGTAGTTGTTTTTCTTGTTGTTTGGGTAGTAGTAGATTGTGTTGTACTACTTAAAGTAGGCTGTGGAGTAGGTCTTGCCACTTTCAGTCTCTCAATATCTTGGTTTTCAGTCTGCACACTGAGTTTGGAGCCTTCTATCTCAGTCTCAACAGGATGTACCACCTTTCCTTCCATTCCCATGGCCTTACACCTCTCCACAAATCCTTTCTGCCTGACTTTCTCATGTCTGCGCATTGGCGTCTGGTCTATCACCTCGTAAACAGCTTCTAGCCTCACCGGATAGGGATACCTTTCCTCTACTTGCAGGGTTCTCCTTAGCAGCACCATGCCAAACTTGCCCTCCTCTAGCTTTAGAAAGCTCATCAGCTTGGGTACCAAGGCTGGATCCAACGGCTCCTCAACGATCGAGCCTTGATTGTTTACGCGTCTGACTTTTCCACCCATCTCTTCCTTCCTATGAAACATGACAATCTGCTGCATATGTCGGTCTGCCATCTCACAGTACACATCTGGCTTGAGTAAGCTCATCATCAACCTGTAGTAGCCGTCTGAATCATGAGGCGCCGAAATGACCAGAACTCGGTTCTTGCCTGCAAAACTGGCAAGAATATTTATGGGGCCTGTTCCATTGGCCATACGGACATGAGAGCTCTGAGGGCCCTGTCGGGGCAGACTGGGGACTGCATTATTATTAGGAACGTTAGGTTTTCTGACTGGCTGTACGTTTGAACTTTGTACAGGTCTTCGACCTTTCAGGACTCTCCTCACAGGGGACACTGATAAATCAGTAGCTTGATCTGCCTGAAGAGCAGAGTTCCCTGAGATGGCTGTAAAAGTGTGCGATTGTGCTTGTGTGTCAGTACGTCCTTTTCCAGCATGGTTCCTAGTGCTTCTGAAATGTGCGCCCACTGAAGACTTGACAGCTGATGTGTGAACTGTCCATAGCAAGACACACAAAAGCAAATGTGTCTGGAAGGGCTTCATTGCAGTAAAGTCCAGTGTTAAAAATCCACTAGCAAATGTCCAATAACCTGTTGCATGAACAGGGTTAATGCTTCCTGTTTTGCTCAAAAATATCCATGTACTTTCTCAGAGAATAAAATCAGGCTGGTGTTCAAATTTTTCTGAAATAAAAAAGGAATAATCTTTAAAACAGTTAACAAGTGCTGCACAGCTCTAGCAACCCAAGTATAGCATGTGTCCCCTGAATAAGGTTGCTTTTAGCTAAATAAATAGGTTAATACTTGAACATATAAATGAGTAAGTGCCATATACCAAGTAAATTACTACACTGTGCCAATGGCTCTAGGTCAACTGCAAGCCAGACAAGGATCAAAGCAATTGCTAAAGTGAATTAATACATACACCGACCAGGCATAACATTATGACCAATGACATGTGAAGTTAGTAACAATGAATATCTCTTTATCACCACACCTGTTAGTGGGTGGGATATATGAGGCAGCAAGTGAACCTTTTACCCTCAAAATTGATGTGTTAGAAGCAGGAAAAATGTAAGGATTTGAGTGTGTCATGACTAGACGGCTGGGACGTTCCCGGTCTGCAGTGGTCATTATCTATCAAAAGTGGTCCAAGGAGGCCGCTCAGGTGGCGTAGCGGTAAAGTACGCTAGCGCACCAGAGTTGGGGTTTCGAATACATCGTATCGAATCTCAGCTCTGCCTTCCGACTGGGCTGGGCAGCAGCATGAACAACGATTGGCTGTTGTTCAGGGTTAGAGGTAAAAAGTCGGATCATAGGTCCTCATAACTGGTGCAGCTGCAGCCCCTGCTGGCTGACTAATGCCGCCTGCACAGGGCTGAGGAATAATGCTGATGAGGGTGTGGCCCTCAATACACAGTGCCCGTCGGTGTATGAACTCGACTTGTGCGTGTTAAAAATGCAGTCTGTACTGACTGTACGTGCCGGAGGGGGCGTATGTCAGTTGAGAGGCGTCCTAAGTCAGCGGTGAAGGGTCGAATCAGTATAGAGGACGCAATCAGGGTAATTGGACACGACTAGATTAGGGGAGAAAAATTGGGGGGAAAAAAGTGGAAAAAATTTTATATATATATAAGTGGTCCAAGGAAGGAACAGTGGTAAACCGGCGATAGGGTCATGGGCGGCCAAGGCTCATTGATGCACATGGGGAGCGAAGGCTGGCCCGTGTGGTCCAATCCAACAGACGAGCTACTGTAGCTCAAATTGCTGAAGAAGTTACTGCTGCTTCTCATAGAAAGGTGTCAGAATACACAGTGCATCACAGTTTGCTGCGTATGGGACTGCATAGTCGCAGACCAGTCAGTTAGGAAGGTAGTCATAATGTTATGCCTAATCGGTGTAAATGTGTTAATTAATGAAGATCAACTCTGGTAAATTAGTACTAGGCAATATTATGAAATTATACTGATATCAAGCTAAATAACAAAATACTTTTCTGGGAATACAGCATTTTTCTTGTTTTGACTTTCGGAGACATTTATTTTCAGTAATCGCTTGATCCTGGTCAGGGTCACTATAGGTCCACAAGTGGGTACAAGGCAAAAGCAACTTGGAAGAGCACTCCATTGAAGGGCTACACTCTATCCCTCTCTCATGTCTTTAATCACTTACTCACTTACCACTTTTCCACTTACTCATTCAGTGACTCACATGCACCTAGGTGCAGTTTAAAGTAGTCAGTCCACTGACTGACACATTACTGGGAGGTGAAAGTGACCTAAAAACCCAAATTGACACATGGGAGATTTCCCTACATTTCTGACCCACTTGCTGATTTATTCACTCACACTTTGGGGGAGAATGATTGGTTTGGAGCCTTAAACACTTTGGAACTCCACTTCAAGACAACACACACTCATTCGCTTATACCTTGGAATATTTCTAACTTGAATATGTGTAGAATATGTCGTCTTCTTCTCATGAACAGTGACGAATACAATATATAGTTGCTCATCTACCTTCTGGGAAGGCTTTCCACAAGGTTTAGGAGTGTGTTTATGGAAATTTTTGACCATTTTTCCAGAAGCGCATTTGTGAGGTCAGACACTGACGTTGGATGAGAAGGCCTGGCTCTAATTCATCCCAAAAGTGTTCTATCGGGTTGAGGTCAGTACTCTGTGCAGTGGCGGCATGCTTTACACAACTGTAGTGAGGAAATTTCACAACTGGACTTGTTGCACAGGTGGCATCCTATCACGGTACCACGCTGTATTTCACTGAGTGCCTGAGAGCAACCCATTATTTCACAAATGTTAGTAGAAGCAGTCTGCATGTCTAGGTGCTTGGTTTTATACACCTGTGGCCATGGAAGTGATTGGAACACCTGAATTATCTGGATGGGTGAGTGAAGACTAAACCTGGGTCACTGGAGTTATGCAGTACCAAGTTAGTTACATTTATGCACTTTCTGTAATTCCTTAAATATTTTCAGGGACTTAAAGAGTCCAAAGTTAATTTCGAAAACATGTGAGTTTTCAATGAAGGAAATACACCCTGTAAAAGACACCCACAGGACCCCACACGTTGACTCACTTATTCACATTCATTGACCATCATCTTTACCATTAAATCCTTTTAAATAAAAAAAATAAATAAATAAATTGTTTGTTAATGCTGCAATGTTTGCCGAATTATCTAAGAATCATTCAATGTTGGCCGCTCAGGTGGCGCAGCGGTAAAAACACACGCTGGAACCAGAGCTGGGATCTCTAATACATCGTATCGAATCTCAGCTCTGCCTACCGGCTAAGGCCGAGCGGCCACATGAACGATGATTAACCTGTTGTTCAGATATGGGGCGGGACTAAGCCGGATGGGGTCTCTCTCCCATGACTGGTGCAACTACGACTGATTGATGGTGCCTGCACAGAGATGAGAAAAGAGTGCTCTCAGGGTGTGTCTCTCCATACACAGTGCTGAGCTGCACTGCACTCGTCAAAGTGTCGGAGGGGGCCCATGTGTCGGAGGGGGCGTGGGCTAGCTTCATTCCCCTCAATCAGAGAAGGGAGCCGCACTGGTGAAGATATACAGGGGTTGGACAATGAAACTGAAACACCTGTCATTTTAGTGTGGGAGGTTTCATGGCTAAATTGGACCAGTCTGGTGGCCAATCTTCATTAATTGCACATTGCACCAGTAAGAGCAGAGTGTGATGGTTCAATTAGCAGGGTAAGAGCACAGTTTTGCTCAAAATATTGCAATGCACACAACATTATGGGTGACATACCAGAGTTCAAAAGAGGACAAATTGTTGGTGCACGTCTTGCTGGCGCATCTGTGACCAAGACAGCAAGTCTTTGTGATGTATCAAGAGCCACGGTATCCAGGGTAATGTCAGCATACCACCAAGAAGGACAAACCACATCCAACAGGATTAACTGTGGACGCAAGAGGAAGCTGTCTGAAAGGGATGTTCGGGTGCTAACCCGGATTGTATCCAAAAAACATAAAACCACGGCTGCCCAAATCACGGCAGAATTAAATGTGCACCTCAACTCTCCTGTTTCCACCAGAACTGTCCGTCGGGAGCTCCACAGGGTCAATATACACGGCCGGGCTGCTATAGCCAAACCTTTGGTCACTCGTGCCAATGCCAAACGTCGGTTTCAATGGTGCAAGGAGCGCAAATCTTGGGCTGTGGACAATGTGAAACATGTATTGTTCTCTGATGAGTCCACCTTTACTGTTTTCCCCACATCCGGGAGAGTTACGGTGTGGAGAAGCCCCAAAGAAGCGTACCACCCAGACTGTTGCATGCCCAGAGTGAAGCATGGGGGTGGATCAGTGATGGTTTGGGCTGCCATATCATGGCATTCCCTTGGCCCAATACTTGTGCTAGATGGGCGCGTCACTGCCAAGGACTACCGAACCATTCTGGAGGACCATGTGCATCCAATGGTTCAAACATTGTATCCTGAAGGTGGTGCCGTGTATCAGGATGACAATGCACCAATACACACAGCAAGACTGGTGAAAGATTGGTTTGATGAACATGAAAGTGAAGTTGAACATCTCCCATGGCCTGCACAGTCACCAGATCTAAATATTATTGAGCCACTTTGGGGTGTTTTGGAGAAGCGAGTCAGGAAACGTTTTCCTCCACCAGCATCACGTAGTGACCTGGCCACTATCCTGCAAGAAGAATGGCTTAAAATCCCTCTGACCACTGTGCAGGACTTGTATATGTCATTTCCAAGACGAATTGACGCTGTATTGGCCGCAAAAGGAGGCCCTACACCATACTAATTAATTATTGTGGTCTAAAACCAGGTGTTTCAGTTTCATTGTCCAACCCCTGTATATATATATATATACAGTGCCATCAGAAAGTATTCACACCCCTTCTTTTTAAAAAATCTACATGAAATAGCCCATAATGACAAAGTGAAAACATGTTTTCAGACATTTTTGTAAATTCATTAAAAATGTAAACATTTAAACATAATACATACATAAGTATTCACACCCATGGCTTAATATTTTGTTGAAGCACCTTTGGCAGCAATCACAGCCTCAATTCTTCTTGGATATGTCTGTACAAGCTTGGCACACCTGTTTTTGTGCATTTTCTCCCATTATTCTCTGCAGATCCTCTCAAGCTCAGTCAGGTTGGATGGGCAGCGTCTGTAGACAGTCAATCTTAGGTCTTTTCAGAGATGTTCAATTGGATTCAAGTCCGGGCTCTGGCTGGGCCACTCAAGGACATTCACAGACTGCTCCTGAAGCCACTCCTTTGTTATCTTGGCTGTGTGCTTTGGGTCATTGTCGTGTTGTAAGATGAATCGTCGCCCGAGTTCCAGAGCACTCTGGAGCAGGATTTCTTGAAGAATCTCTCTATATTTGGCTGCTGTAATCTTACCCTCTATGCGGACTAGTCGCCCAGTTCCTGCAGCAGAAAAACATCCCCACAGCATGATGCTGCCACCACCATGCTTGACAGTAGGGATGGTGTTAGCCAGGCGATGAGCAGTGCCTGTTTTTCTCCAGACATGACGCTTGTAGTTTAGGCCAAAAAGTTCTATTTTGGTTTCATCAGACCAGAGAATTTTGATTCCTCTGGTCTGAGAATCCTTAAGTGCGCTGCCATGTGCCTTTTAGTGAGGAGTGGCTTCCATCTGGCCACTCTATCATAAAGGCCTGATTGGTGGAGTGTGTTAGCAATGGTTGACCTACTGGATGGTTGTCCTATCTCCACAAGAAAACACTGGAGCTCTGCCTTAGTGACCATTAGGTTCTTGGTCACCTCTCTGACCAAGGCCCTTCTTCCCCGATTACTCAGTTTGGTCGGGCGGCCAGATCTAGGGAGGGTTCTTGTGGTTCCAAACTTCTTAGATTCCCGAATAATGGAGACCACCGGGACCTTCAATGCTGCCGAAATTTTTTTGTATCCTTCCCCAGATTTGTGCCTTGACACAATCCGGTCTCGGAGGTCTAAAGACAATTCCTTTGACTTCATTGTTTGGTTTCTGCTCTGATATGCACTGTCAACTGTGAGACCTTTTATAGACAAGTGTGTGCCATTCCAAATTATGTTCAATCAACTGAATTTACCACAGGTGGTCTCCAATCAAGTTGTAGAAGCATCTCAAGGATGATTAGTGTAAACTGGATGCACCTGAGCTCAATTTTGAGCATCATAGCAAAGGGTGTGAATACTTATGTACCTATTATGTTTAAATGTTTACATTTTTAAAAGATTTACAAAAATGTCTGAAAACATGTTTTCACTTTGTCATTATGGGCTATTTCGTGTAGATTTTTAAAAAGAAAACTACTCAAATCGGATTTCGAATATGTCTGTAACGTAACAAAATGTGGAAAAAGTGAAGGGGTGTGAATACTTTCTGATGGCACTGTATATATATATATATATATATATATATATAAAGAATGATGCAATGTTGGTCTCTGGAGCTCTGTGCACCAACTCAAAAAGTATTAACTTCCAGAACTGCTTAGGCCTAATCAGAAACACAGACTCTGTTGTTTATTCTGGAACAGGGAATACACCCTGGTCAGGGCGTCTACCCAGTGCAGGATCACACACTCAAATACTCATTCACACAAATTCTTTGCTTTTTGTAGCTGTGAAGGACATCAGTTTTAATATAAATACATAAAGAACTATGATTCAGGTAGTTTTAACACAAAACAAACTGATAAAGTAAAGATCGTGGTAATATATGATATTTTGGTATATCAACCACCCATAAGAAAAACGAAAACAAATTACAGGTCTACATTCCAACTTCAGTTAAAAGAGGCAAACCAAAATCAGACCTTGTGAAACGATGTATAAAAAATCTTTCCATCCCCTCATGTCTATTTTCGAACCTGATCCTCACTGACTGGTTACAAATCACGATAACCCGACATTAAGTATACATCATGTGTTAGAAAGAGCGTACATTATGCTGAGGTCGCACCAAAAACACGGACTCCTTAAAAACAAAGTAGAAACTCACCCAGATATCATCACCGCGATGCCCACTTCGCCTATTTCGTTAAAGAACTACACAAACGAACACCGATCTTTCGCTTGCAAAACATATTTCAAGTTCTTCCTCGAGCTATTCGGGAAAGTAAAGTAGTACCATCTTCTCCATGGGTTCTCAGCGCCCTCAGGTCCACCACGCAGTACCGAGAGTCTGGAGTGGAGAGTCACACTGGAACACTCAATGTGGAGCAGCTGCGGCACTCTGATGAGAAGAACTGATCCCGCCTACGCTGTTCTGGACTGCTCTCCAAAAGTATGTGGACACCTAGCCATGAGCTTAAACGACAGCCTAGTTCAAAACCACTCACGAGTTCAAATCGCAGCTTTGCTATCGGCCAACTAGAACCCATATGATGCAGGTGAAAGGGCTACTTCAAACGAGTCAGAGGGGTGTGTTCCAGTTATGGCCCTCCTAGATCAGAAGTTGAGGTCTGCAGAAGTTAGGGTGGCCACCTCCATAAATCCAAAAAGGAGGACATCACAGAGGGTAGACAAGATAGTGTCTACAGAACACAAAGTTAAAACCTTAATTGATATAATTGATATAATTGTGATGCAACCAGAAGATAGCCATATTAATGAATGTTCTACTCACCACAGTCTACTTGTGCTGCTTTAGTACAAAAGGCATGCAATCAGGGCCGGCGCTAGGGGGAAGCTGAGGGGGGCATTGCCCCCCCAAATTGTGTCTTTGCCCCCCCAAGCAAAGCAGTCCAGAACCGGGGCTAGGGGGGCATTGCCCCCCCAAATTGTGTCTTTGCCCCCCCAAGCAAAGCAGTCCAGAACCGGGGCTGCATGCAATTCATCTTTTCTAATCTTCAAAATGAAAGGGTGGTGAGCCAACCACTCACAGCTGTATGTTGTTTTTTATTTTGGCATGTTGACAGTGAGAACAGTTATTAACACTTGGTAATTAACCAGCATTCCGGGGATGAATGTTTTGCAATCTGCTCACGGAAAGTGGTGGCTTTAAACCAATGAAATACAAGTAATTTCTGTTGACATGTTTGTTAGCCAATGCCAGCCGAATTAATTATTATCGTTACAAGCATCTGGTTAGCTTCCAAACGAGGATAAATACGTGTCCATCCAGGCATAGCGCCGGACTGCGGACCAGCAGTTGAAAAAATGGTCCATCCACCCTAAAAACAGATGTATGGACATCTTAGCAGTAGTACAGGTACAGG
This sequence comes from Trichomycterus rosablanca, assembly GCF_030014385.1. NCBI lineage: Eukaryota > Metazoa > Chordata > Actinopteri > Siluriformes > Trichomycteridae > Trichomycterus > Trichomycterus rosablanca. The sequence goes on from NC_085993.1 coordinate 28,623,201, forward strand.
TGATATACCATCAGATAATTGGATATGACTAGATTGGTGCAAAATGTTTAAAAATGAAGAAATTACTTTGGTTATGAAAACATAATCATTGTGTCTGCAACACACTCAAAAAACTTGGGAGAGGGGCAAAATGAGAGTGAAAAATTTATAGAATATTCAGTTTAAACCATTTTAAAACCTTCCACAATAGGTGAATTGGTAACATGTGAGGGTATCTTGATTGGGTATAAAGGGAGGATACACCAAAGGCTTAAACTTTCCAAGCAAAGATCCAACTTTGTGCCAAGCTTTGCAAGAGTATTGTCAATCAGTTTAACATTTCTCAACAATTCTCAACAATTATTTAAATTTACCTGTATAACTTAAGTCAAAATATTTTCACCATCTACCATACATAATATTGTTAAAAGATTTAGGGCATTTAAATAAATCCTAGTCTGTGTACAGCAAGGCTGGAAACCACTGTAGAATGTATATGACTGTGTGTGGCATTGCATAATACTGTGATTGATAAAGTCACACGGGGTTGAGAGCATTTCAGAAAACTGTTGTCACCTAACAAAATCCACCGCTGCATCAAGAAATGCAGTAGGATTTAGAGAGACTTATGCTGCCATCAAGGCAACATTTTTCACCAGAATGTCCATGGTTACGTCAGCATGACAACACCAGGCCTCATTCTGCACACACAAGAACTGACTATGTATATACAGTGTTTTTGTGTGTGTGTGTGCGCACGCGCTTCAGACAGTGACAACCACAGACTGTTAAGCAGCCACAATTATATACCAACCAAGAATGGACAATGTTATAATATAATAGTAACTAACAATTAGCATCCTTAGTTCCAAAACATGATTAAAAAGTGTAATTAATACAACCTCAGAAAAAGTTGCAACAGTATAAAAAAATGCAATTAAAAAACTGTGTTTATTACATTTACATTTATTTCATTGTAGACATTATGAACCCAAGATATTTCAAGTTTTTTCTGGCCATTTTAATTTCATTTGTTAATATACATCTATTTCTGCATTTCAGGTCTGGTTGGTCCTTTTCATCTTTGGTCTGGAACACATGGTGTCCTTTTCTTCCAAAAAAGATCTGGAATACTGATTTGTCTGACCACAATACACTTTACACTGTGTGATGTTCCATCCCAGATGCCACCAAGTCCAGAGAACTTGACGCCGGAAATGGTAAATATAAAAGTTTTAAGTGCCATTTGTGAATGTAACTCCATATTGTAGTGCTTGACAAAGGTTTGCCAAAGTGACCTCTTGACCATGTAGTTATATCAGCTATTGATGAATAATGGTTCTGTGATGGAGATCACAGGTGTTCAGCTTGACCTGCGCCCTTGACCTTTACGCACTAAAATTCATCCAGATTCCTTGAATTGTTTAATGATATTATATACTCTAGAAGTAGAAATATTCAAATCCCTTCCCATTTTTCTTTTTGAAAGATTGTTTTTAAACATTTCAATAATATTCCTACATGTGCTCACAAACTGCTCATCTTTGCCTCTTAAAGATGTGCATTCTGCTTGTCTACCAAACCATGATTACAATCACCTGTTTGGAATCACATCATTATTTATTTTTTTCATCTCATTACCAGCCCTAAATTGCCACCGTTCCAACGTTTATGGAATGTGTTGCAGGCCTGAAATGAATAGATGTATATTAACAAATGAAATGAAGTTGACCAGAAAAAACATGAAATGTCTTTGGTTCATCCGGTCTGCAATCAAATTAAAGTCAAAGTAAATGTAAGAAAGACTTTAATTTTTTGAAATTGCATTTTCCATACTGTTCCAATTTTCTCTGATTTTGTGGTTATTGGTCAATCACACTACTGTGCCAGCACTTTATTCATAAATATATTATCACATACTTTTGGCCATATAGTATACACAAACACACAGCCAATACACTGTTTATCAGTGAGAGATTCAGTGCTTTTCAGACCCGAAGGCAAGATTGGGTTGTACTAGAATATTTTTATTTTTATTTATTCACCTTTGATAAAAGCAGATCAGGGTCACTGTGTATCCTGAGTTCACCTGTACACACTGAACGTCTAGCAAAAATACCCTGGACAAGGCGCTATTCCATCACCCCACCTCTAAAAACAGTACAGACAAGCATTAGCTGGCTGCCAGTCTAAAATTAGTTTTTCCTGCCAAATGTTGAGTCAGCCTGTTACTGGTTTGAACTGGGTGGTGCTGGTTTATGCTGAGTTGCTGTGGTCCTAACAATTTAGGTTAGCTGGGTCTTTTAACTATAGCAATAATATAGTTCAGCCACTATTTGTGTTGTTCTGAACTTCATTCCGAGTTTATTTTAGTTTTGGTGGTCAGTGACCAGCATTTGTTAAGTTAAGAAAAATTTCATGACTGTAACAGACTGTGATATTATGCTGATTATGATGTTTTACTGGTGAAGGTCACTTGCCAGCATCTGTTAAGTTTTTATAATGCCTCGTCCACCCCTTTTCCTTCATACATTAGCATCGCTGGGGATGCAAATTTAGGATCCCAGCGCTCGCGGGCTAACTCAATTTACAGCTGCGCCACTCAAGTACCACCAACTTAAGTGTATTTTGTAAATATAAACAAATTTTGAAAAGAAATTGGGACAGAGGCATGTTTACCATTGTGTTAAGTTACATTTCCTATTAATTATGCTTTTATTCAAGTTAAAATTTATTTATACAGTGGTACCTTGTAACTCAACGTCACCTAAACTCAATTTTTGACGCTCAAAAAAAAGCTTAACTTGATTTGTTGTATTATTACTCTTCATAAGTTCTCATCACTAGTAAAATTCCTCACTTGTTTTAGTACAATAAGTCACGTTAAGCTTTGTGCACCGGCACAGCCAGCGCAAAAGCTATTGTGCCGCTTCTCATGTGAATGCGCCTTTACTGAATGGAATACGATATTTCAAGATCAAGCATCTCCACGAGTAAGAAGCGTTTTATTGTGTTTAACTGTTTTTTCAATTGTATTTCAGTGTTTTTTTAATATTATATTTGTGCTATTTTTAGTGTATGTGTCAAAAACAAACACATTATTTTACATTAGCCTAAAATATATGCAGTTCTACAGGACCATGGAACGCATTAACAGGCATAGGGTATGTGTAAAAGTATGTGGACCCCTTTTTAATTTTTCGGTCAAGGTGTTTCAACAACATCCATTGCATTTTAAAGAAAGAGATCTAGGGTTGCTCTTTACCAACAGTAGGGGGTTCGTCCAGGATTGTATGGATGTATGAAAATATCAGATGCTTTTCCAACTTGGCATAAAGCTCACTTTCATTTTTATAATACTCTTAGGTATTGCCTGATTTATCTTTTTTAACTGAATGCTTAGACTTGAGATTTACATGAGTTTTAATATGAACTTACATTTTTATATCAGAAATTTATTAAAAGTCAAACAAAAATACATTTTTGACGCGAGTTTTTATTTAATTATACTAAATTCAAAATACTGTATATCTGGCAGAAGGGCACTTAAATTTTGATCAGGTTTTGTGTGTTTCCAAAGCTTTACTGCTAAATATAAAATTAGATGAAATGTAAATAGAGAATTTAATTGAGTGTGAACTCCTGGATAAATAAGATGGGACGTGTTTATCACGGTTCATGGGCTGACAGTAAGATTTGGGAAATTAGAGAGTAAGAAGTTAAGATAGGTTGCCATCTACTGGTGGTTCTTTTACGAAAGGTCTTATACAGAACAATATAAAATTGGGTAAAATTTTTTGGTCTTACTGGTCTAAAATACATAATCCAGTTGATGAACTTTCCATCAGAAGTTCTAATTTACCAGAAATATAATAAATAACTCTCACGTCCTATTTATATGTGACCTGCTTGACCTTTTTCAGCAGCAAAATTTTTTGGAACATCAATAGCTCTCATACCACTCCTGTATGGACATATGGTCCAAGGCACACACACACATGCCTGGTAATTTAAGCCTCTTAACACTAATGCATGTGTTGCTGAGTGTTCACTAAACACTACACATCCCCACACAACACCCTGAGGAATTTTCTTACCGGTGAATAATGTTGAAGGAGAATGTGATTATATTAGTTTATATTAGAGTTTTAGTGAAGACAGTGCATTAACATTAATATACTGTAATATACACGTACAATGGCAGATGTGGTGGGTATGTGGGAAGTGTCTCTGAGTGATGGGATTTACCAAATTGAATTTGAACATGGAACCACAACGGGAAAGCGTGTCATTTATATCAATAAAAAGGTGAGCTGAAATTTGCAGTAACAGCACATATTTACTCAAATTAAAACTGTACATACACTTACATACAAAAACATATGTATGGTGTGGCAGTAAAATGACTAAAACACATACTGTACTTCTTTGTCAAGAAAAACATTATGAATTTAAATCTACATTATCATAAGATTATTGTGTGTTAAAAAACAAAATAAAATCATTTGGGTAATATACAAAAATATAATATACATTAATTAACTTAAATTATCAATTTGGTGTGATGTCATTCTTAATATCATTTAACTAATTAATCATTGAGTTATTCTATAATTATTGAATATGTAATATTATAACATATATAACCAGTTATATAAGTCAGATGCCACTTCAGCATATTTCAAAACTAATTCCTTAACCAAGCTTTGTTTGACTTAAAAGCACAATTAAAAGTTTTCATACACTTGTAATGGACATGGATGCCAGGGATATGTATCTTAGCATAAGCATGACAGTTTGGTTTTCCACTTGAACCTGAACCCACCCAGCAAAAAGACCAACGTTCCACTTTGTATTTACAGACAACTGTTTATGCAGATGGTCTTAGGACATGAAATAGCTTTGAACTGGCTTCAAATGACACTTCTGACATTTCTAGCTTTTAAAGACTTTTAATGTGTGTCTTAGTCTAATGTGTGCAGTCCAAAATGTCACCAACACCGATCAGCCATAACATTAAAACCACCGTTTCTACACTCACTGTCCATTTTATCAGCTCCACTTACCATATAGAAGCACTTTGTAGTTCTACAATTACTGACTGTAGTCCATCTATTTCTCTACATACTTTTTTTAGCCTGCTTTCACCCTGTTCGTCAATGGTCAGGACCCCCACAGGACCATACAAAGTAGGTATTATTTAGGTGATGGATCATTCTCAGCACTGCAGTGACAATGACGTGGTGGTGTGTTAGTGTGTGTTGTGCTGGTATGAGTGGATATGACACAGCAGCGCTGCTAGAGTTTTTAAATACCATGTCCACTCACTGTCCACTCTATTAGACACTTCTACCTAGTTGGTCCACCTTGTAGATGTAAAGTCAGAGATGATCGATTGCTGCTGTTTGAGTTGGTCATCTCTGAGATCTTCATAAGTGGTCACAGGACGCTGCCCACAGGGCACTGTTGGCTGGATATTTTTGGTTGGTGGCCTATTCTCAGTCCAGCAGGGACAGTGAGGTGTTTAAAAACTCCAGCAGCATTGCTGTGTCTTATCCACTCATACCAGCACAACACACACTAACACACCACCACCATGTCAGTGTCACTGCAGTGCTGAGAATGATCCACCACCTAAATAATACCTACTCTGTGGTGGTCCTGGGAGAGTCCTGACCATTAAAGAACAGCATGAAATGGGGCTAACAAAGCATCCAGAGAAACAGATGAACTACAGTCAGTAATTGTAGAACTCCAAAGTGCTTCTATATGGTAAGTGGCGCTGATAAAATGGACAGTGAGTGTAGAAACAAGGAGGTGGTTTTAATGTTATGGTTCATAGACACTAACTAGCACATAGGAAGCCATGATACGTCAAATTACATTATAGAACTTTTATGCCACCAAATTAATATTCTGCAATATAATATTTTTCATTTGCCAGCAAGTCATATTTTCAGAAAACTCAAATAATTAAATAATCAACAAATATAACTTGAACTCATATTTGGACTAGGAAATGTGAGAAATAAGAAACAGATGGAAAAAATTTAAATCCCAAGTTATAGTGCCTAGCCTATGTTAACTCATATAACTTTTATTATGGTTATTAATGCTATAATATGTGATACATTACATGGCAAAATATTCTTTAAATCCCTATTAAATTGTATTGTTTTTTGAAAAAATTAGTAAAGTACATGAGCTCACACATCCTCTGAGCTAAATCTAATAAAATTGTCTGTTAATTTTATTTTGAAGGAGGTCCTCAGAAGAGACTGGATGTTTAAACTGGTTGGCAAAGAGACATTTCCGGTTGGATGTACAGGAACTAAAGCTACTATAAATATTGAAGCACTTACTGGCCTTTCCTATGAGTATACTCTGGAAATCAATGGAAAAAGCTTTCAAACATTTATGGACAACTGGGCCAAAACAACCAAGACTTGGCTGCTGAAACTAGATGGTGCTGACTGCAGAATAGTGCTGGGTAAGAAAGAAAAAGTAATGAAGCAGAGAAATTGCCTTTGGGAACATGCATTTGGTACAAATCGTTAGTACCTAATGTTCTATGCCTTTCACAGGATGTTATTTTCTTTAAGAAACACATTATCTTTAAGTACACTTAAATTAAAACCATATGATAAGTCTATACCTATTTGAGTTTTTAGAGATTATTTGAAACTACTAGCATGTGTTATTGATTCCTAGTCAGAAGCCTGTTGTTTTGCCCACTATGTATGTAGAAGGAATTTAGGGCAGAAGAGAACCTTCATGGCTCTCTAGGTCCTCAGAAAGGGAAAGGAGTGTGGTAGAGGGTGTGGCTGTCCGTGCACAGCCCTGTACTGCACTGCACTCGCCAAGTGTAGGTGATAAGATGTTCGATTGCTGTGCAGGGAGCAGCATTAGTGAGAGGATGATTGATGGGCAGAAATTGGAGGCGCTAAAGTGGGGAGAAAAAGGGAAAAAAACTAAATAAAAAATAAAAAGTCCTAAATTCATGAAAGTTTTTGTTTTAATAATTAACATTTCAATGATTCAAAAACACTAAAAGTTTAGAAATCACTAACATTTTAAGTCTGCTATGCTATACATGTCATGACTTGATTTATTCTGTATCTCTGTTGCTTGGTTTGCATGAATTCACAAACACCAACTGGTTTAAATTATTCTGTTTTTCTATGTTCTCAGAAAAAGATACCATGGATGTCTGGTGTAATGGCCAAAAGATGGAAATCACGGTAGGTTTATGGTTTAGGATGCAGTATGTTAAAAAGATTTCATGCATTTGTCTCAGTAATAATGATCTGCTGCAAAAAAAAAAATATTAAGACACTTTAGTGTCTATATATGATATAATTGTGTCGTGCGTTTTTATTTTTATTGTATTTACATGAGTTACTTCATTTCTATCTGTAAAAACAGGGCGAGTTTGCAGATGAAGGCACTGAGACTCACTTTGTTGTATGGAATCATGAGTGTTGCATAAAAGCTACTAGCAGTGGAAAGAAAAGAAATGGAGTAGTCCACTCTCTGCTAATAGATGGGACAAAAGTTACTGATGCCATTAAATGAAGAGGATGGAACTACAAATAACTGAGTATTAAAGTAATACTCCAACATCATTTTTATGTGCATCTGCATTGTACGGGTGATTAGCACAAACAAATATTTTACACATTTCCCTACTAAGAGAAAAATAGGACTAAAGGAAAAAGGACCATCCAGACTGTTATCAGTGAAAGGTGCAAAAGCCAATATCTGTGGTAGCACTATTGACGCACAGGTATAATGCAACGTCTTCCCTGAAAAGTCTGTGGTTGTTTAAGCAAGACAACACCAGGCCTCATTCAGCACACACTGCAGTAGCATGGCTTTGAAGAGACAGAGTGTCTGTGCTTAAATGGCCTGTCTGTAGTTAAATCTGTTTCCAATAGAAAGTGTGTGGCACATCATGAAGAGAAGAATCAGGCAATTGACAAAGACTTTTGAGCAGCTGAGGTCCTGTATGAAGCAACATTGGGCAAACATTTTACTTGCTTGCACTTTATGTAACACAGTGGTGAAGATGCCTCTGTCCCAATTTTTATGAGTGGGAATTTGTATATATGAACAAATTCTAAATGTGTTTATATTTACAAAATACACTTGGGCATTAAGGTCTTTAGAGATGATTTGTTCCTACTTTTGTCAATTAAATAAAAGTTTCAGGATAATTAACAATTTGCAGATTCTTGTTTTTATTGCATTTTACAGAATGTCCTTACTTTTCCTGAAATTAGGTGTGTGTTAAACATGCAATTATAGTGGATTGGCACTAGGTGTCAGTGAGTAGGTGAACTAATAAGTGAGCGTGTGTGCCCTGCCATGTCCAAGGTGTTCTCCTGCCTTGAACCCAGTGTTGCAAGGTCATGCCAGACCCACCACGAAAAGAATTAAGCGGTTCAAAAAATGAATGAATAAAACATTTAAATATTATATGTCTGGAAATTAAATACGTTAAGGTTAATTGAGTCAATATGAAGAAAACATCCAATTTTAATTAATTTAAAATTCAGTTCCCAGGCAGACACAGCCTCTGTGGCACTAGCAATCCTTGATTCTTAAACCTTGGCCCTTAAACCTGCAAAAAAGAACACTCCAGCCTAGTTGTCTGGCAAATCCTTCCAGCAAATGTATTACTTTACTCAAGAATCATGTTTGCTGTTAAGGATTTAAGCTCCTACTTTAGTTCTATACAATTGATTCAGATATTTGACTTTTTGTGCACTTGATTGTGCTGTTGATTTGATTTTGAATAGACATACACTATAATAGACAAAAGTATTGGGACACTCTTCTAATTGTTGAATTAATGTGTTTCAGCCACAACAATTGCTAACAGGTGTAATAAATCAGTTATATAAAGAAAATTAAATGTGTTCAACTTTGCAGCAACGGTTTAGTAAAGGCCCTTTTCTGTTCCAGTATTACTATGCCCCAGTGCACAAAGCAAGGTATATACAGACATAAACAAAAGCTTAGTTTAAAGAAACTGCGGTGGCCTGGAGAGAGCCTTGACCTCAGCACTGAACACTGAACAGTTTTGGAATGAACTGAAATTTCAGTTGAGGCTTTCTTGACCAACATCAGTGCCCACTTCCCACAGACATACTTCAAAGTCCTGTGAGAAACCTTCTCAGAGCAGTGGCTGTTGTTATATTTGAAAAAAAAAAAATCACATAGAAGTCACTTTATTTTAATACCATTTGTTTTAATGGGATATCCAACAAGTTAATGGCTCAATTTTACCCATCAATCTATTTCAGTTTTTGAAATTTTAATTCATTTTTTAAAAACTCTAAAAAATGTCATTCACTTTGTCCCTGTGGATAAAAATAGGAATTGTATCCATTCACAATTTGCACTTAATTGCAATTTAAAACAGTTTAGGATAAAAACTGTGAGCAGAATAACACTTTTGATTTCTGTACTGTATTGCTGATATTAGTCTGTAACATTTTAACTAAAATACCTTGATCCACTGTCTGTTCTTTTACCAAGGCATTTCTGTTTACATCTGTGGTATTTAAGCACACTAGGATTTTTGGACATACAGTGGTACCTTGAAACTCAGCTTCAATTGGTTATGGGAGTGGCGTTTAGTTCAAAAGGCATTGAGTTTCAGGGTATTTTTTCCCCATAAGGATGTATGGGAAACCTGTTAATGCGTTCCATGGTCCTATGGGCATATATTTTAGGCTTATGTAAAATAATGGGGTTGTTTTTGACACTTATACACTAAAAATAACACAAATATAATATAAAAACACTAAAAGAAAAAGCTGATTCTAACAATTTCTTAGAACCCTGAGCTGTAACACAAGTTTAAAAGTGAAACAGTAAGGGAAATCCAGCTAAACACAGATACATGTGGAGCTTTTAGAGTGGATTAGATGGTTATCCCACACAAATGTGGATTCATCTCATATGCACACTTTGGTGACGTGTTACTGCACTGCTTAAGCCGAACACTGAACAAAGCGACTGTTCATTGTTCATTTGAAATTAAATAAATAATAATAAAAATAAAAAAACTGAACATGTTGAGTTTAAGGAAAACGTTGAGTTTAAGGGTACAAATTTCTCGACGAAGGGGGTTGAGTTTCAAAGATTTTGAGTTCAGGGGACATTGAGTTACAAGGTACCACTGTACATTTTAAGATGGATTAACTACACTTTTTTAGCCTTTTTAAAATGTCTTTTAGGTTGTCAGCCAGGGTGTGATGTCACATTTCTAAGCCTTACCGAGGTTTTATTTTTGACAAACACAGTGTTTCATTTCTTCTTATACATATTCATAGACTTAAAGATATGTTTAATTTAATTTTTAATGTGTCAACGGTATGTATGGTGCAAACCAAATAAAATGGGGAAAGAGGGTCATCTCTAGTGGACTGGTCCAGCTTCTGAAGAGTTATTTGAGTTTCGTGAAGCCTGGGGGTAATGTAAAATCAGTCATTGTTGCTTTTAAATGGAATAAGCAGAAAAGTGTGATAACAGACATATTCGTCGCATACTTTAGCATCAAAACAAAATTGTTTCTCATGGGAAATATTTTAGACAGCTTATGTTGAAGATATAAATTGGAGGATGGCCTGGTTGTTGCCACAAAAGTTTTGTATTCCTAATAAAGCTAAGGAAATTCATTTAAATTTTGGGCATTTAGCAGACGCCTTTATAAAAAGAGACTGACATTACAGTATACAGTCTGAGCAATTGAGGGTTAAGGGCCTTGCTCAAGGACCCAACAGCAGCAACCTGGCAGTGGTGGGGCTTGAACCAGCAACCTTCTGGTTACTAGTCCAGTATCTTAACCACTAGGCTATGGCTTGCCTAGTGGTTAGTTAATCCACATAGTTATACAAAATATATCCAGTTAATTCAATGATTTCTAAATTTGTTCATGTTAAGGGCTCTTGTACCTTTTGTTGAGATGCCGAAGAGACCATTATTCATTTATTTTTTTCAATGCAAGATAAATAGATTTTGGTTGGATTTAAAAGATCATTTGTTTAAACCAATTCAAGTTTCACATTTTTGGAAGCTTAAAGATATAATATGCTACTATAATAACGATTCCAAAAGACATATAGAATATATTGTTAATTATTTTATTCTATATGCCAATTTTGAATTTTCTACAATTACCCTGATTACGTCCTCTATACTGATTCGACCCTTCATCGCTGACTGAGGACGCCTCTCAACTGACAAAACCCCAACTCTGGTGTGCTAGCGTACTTTACTGCTGTGCCACCTGAGCTCTATATGCCAATTTTTTTTTTATAAAGTAAAGTTTTTAGGCTCCAGACCAACATTACACTTGTTTTTTGTGGAATTTAATTTGCTTTTGCAATCTTTAAAACTCATCCAAAATAAAAAAAGGATTAGGATTATAGATTACTTTGATCGTTATTTTAGGAAGGGATGTTGAAGGTTGGTTGGCTTTCCTTTTTTTGTGTGCTGCCCCATAAGTTTGCTTAATAATAGTATATGGTGTCTTGTATTTTGTTGTGCTGTTACTCTACCCTGATTAATACTGTATATGTTCATTGTTAATTTGAAATTTAATAAAATAAAGTAGGCAAAAATGTGAGAAGTTATAAGCGCAAGGTTAACGGACTTGTGTAACTATACAGACATCCCAAGCTGCAAAAACTCACTTCAGGGAGGTACCCCCGGACCTCGACCCCGAACCCCCAAGCCCAAAAAAAAAAAAAACTCTCGCTAACACCAAAGGATATGGGTGATAACAGAACTTTTAGGAGCTGCTAACTGAGCTACTAAGCTAACTGTTTGCGTCACAAACACATTAATGTGTACTACATAGTGCACTAGATAGTGTGAAAGATAATAGATTTATGTTCCCTACATAGTGCACTAGATTGTATATTAGAAAAGAATTTATGTTCCATATTTAGTGCACTAGATAGTGTACTAGATAGTAGACTTATGTTTCTTACATAATGCTTTAGGTAGCGTATTAGTTAACGGATTTATGTTCCCTACATAGTGCACTAGATAGCATTTTAGATATGAATTTATGTTCCCTACGTAGTGCACTAGATAGTGAATTAGACAATTGGTTTATGTTCCCTACACAGTGCACTAAATTGTATATCAGATCACGGATTTATGTTCCCTACATAGTGCACTAGATAGTGTATTAGATAACGCATTCATGTTCACTACATAGTGCACTAGAAAGTGTAACTAGATGATGATTTGTGTTCCTTACATAGTGCACTAGATAGTGTATTACATAATTAATTATGTTCCCTACATAGTGCACTAAATTGTATATCAGATAACGGATTTATGTTCCCTACATAGTGCACTAGACAGTATATTAGACAATTGATTTATGTTCCCTACACAGTGCGCTAGATTGTATATCAGATAACGGATTTAATACACGATTTAATAAAGTCTGTGTCGCCTGCGCGCGTGTGTTTGTGCTCTTGGCCGCTCGTTCTAGATTCTGGAAGATTTTATCTGACTTGCGGGCATCAGGGAGCCGCTATGTATATGCGGGAGGCTTCCGGAACTTCCGGGAGACTTGGAAAAAGTTGTTTTCTGAACTATATAGATACATTGGTAAATTTCCGACAGAAGCAAAATAAGAAGTGTTTTAGATCTATTTAATTGTTAAACCTTTTCAATTTTAGTTGAATTCCAAATGGTATTATTTTTTGTTTATTGTTTTTTTTTTCTCTCTTTTTTTTTTTTTTTTCTCTTTCTCTGTTGAATGATATTGAACTTATGTCTTTTTACTGTATGACTATGTTCGATTGTTATTTACAATAAAAAAATATGTTTATATATATACAGTATATACAGTATATACAAGCGCAAGGTTGGCATCCAACTGCGCAAAGTTGGCGCACGCAGAAGCGTTTAACACGGTAAGGAGAAAAAAGTTGTTTTCTAATATACTGCGCAGAATTGACGCAGCCAGGATGGGAACTAACGCTCAGTAGCATCAACTCGGCGTTTTCCAGTAGGAACTGTCCCAGTGGGCGAGCAGGCGCAGTGCTGTGTGAATGAAGCGAGAGGGACGGGACAGTGCTCAACAGCACAGGGAACTAAAACACTCCAGTCTGTGTTTATAATCCGGACACACTGAGGAACTAATCGGGAGGATAGTATTTGCTATGTTCTTGCTGTTTGATCGGTAAAACCAGTATGTCAGCGGGAGTGAACGAGTGAGCAAGTGGAGATCAGATCGAGGGAGTGACTGGAGTGCGCAGGGAACAGCACACCGACCACAGCAGGCTGGCTAACTGGCTAACGAATTGCACACACAGCTAACCGGTTGCTGCCTTGAGTTGCTTTGCTTCACTTTCACATGTTCTCCGTTTGAACAACCAAACCAAACAATGACAAGATCTGGATCTGGTCATTTACACTCCATTTCACACAGATCGATAGGTTAAAACGGGCCTGTTTTTCTTTATTCCCAACCTGGCTAGCTAGTAGCCCCTTAGCCAGGGATGATAAATACTGATTATTTGCAGGCTGTATAGAAGTAATAGACGATCATTTAAGCGCATTGTCAGTGCTGTTTCTCTGCTCCGGAGGCGGAGGGAGGATATGGCGAAGCTGTACAGATCTATTCGTGTCCATCTGCTCCTCCAGCCTGGATTCTACCTTCCTCTTGGACTTCTGATTTGGGATCTGCTGCTTGGAAACACTCAGAACTAGTTTAGAATAACTCATTCATAATTCATGATCTTGCTTCGTTCCTAATTTTATTTAATCAGCATTCAAATGCGAACAACTGGAGCGTTAACTGTGTCATAATGACTGGGATTGTGACGTACTGCGTGTAATAAAACACTTTGATCTAGCTAGACCACGCCGTGTTGCTATTCCCTACTAGAACAACACGTTCAAGATGAACTATCAACAGCACCTCGCCAATTCAGCGGCGATCAGAGCTGAAATTCAGCGATTCGAATCCGTCCATCCGAACATCTACTCCATCTACGAGCTGCTGGAGCGGGTGGACGAACCTCTGCTGCAGAACCAGATCCGGGAGCATGTCATTGCCATCGAAGGTAAGAACGCGAAGTTTACTATGCATGTGCTAGCGTGATTTGTGCTCAGACCATTGCATTCTGATATTACAGCGATGATCTGTTTCCTCTTCCTAACCTGATCGTGACATTTGGTTAAAGAACCTCTCCTCCAGGACGTGTACATCTACTGCAAATGCATTAGTCATATTAATTGAGTGGTAGTAAAATCAGGGACATGCATCAACAACAAATAAAAGATACCTGCTCTGTGTTCACTTTCTCATCATTCACTTTGTTTTCAATATAATAAGCATGCAGCACACCTACCAATGTAAGTCAGTCTAGTGATTTACATTTCATAAGCTCATTCTTCACTAATGCCATCACGAAGGACGTTTTCATCTACTACCCAGCAAGGGGCTGAGCAGTTTTATTTGACAATCAGGCCAGATGTACAATTGGAATCAGTCATCAATGAATCAGACATCCTTGTACTATCTAATTTTGTTTACACCCACTTCTAGCACACCTGCATGGTTGGATCTTTTGAATAAGTAAACATACAGTACATGACACATCTGATATTAGTCAGTCTAATCTGCTCTGTACACGATGGCTTGATATTTACTCATTATACAAAGGGGCATTCTGAAGGACATTTCCATCTGTTATCCTGAGAGGGGTCGAGCTTTTTCACCTGTCATCAGGTTCAAGCATCTGGCCAGATGTGTATTCCTGGACAGTCATGTGTAAATCATATCCTAGCACTCCTTACGATCCAACCCTCTAACCCGCCTGTGTGATTAAGTCTGTTCCAAGGTTATTTGGGAGGAAGAAATAGATTAGATGCGTCTGAATCTAGTCAGTTGAATGCTCGCTCTCTTGTTACTCTTTTATTACCTTATCAAATTGGTTTGGTTGGTCCTGAGAGATTTATCTACAGCACTCTGGGATTAAACATTTCAGTTTGCTATGATGCTTAATGTGCAAAATCAGAAATAGTTCTCAGGTTTTCTTTCCCCATATAAAACAAATACTGGGGTTAGATGTGTTCAAGATTTAAAAGATTTTTAAGGATCTAAACAGATTTTTATTAATCTGCTGTTTTTTTTCCCACAACCTAAGATTGTGCTCTTGACTTGTGACTTCTTCTCACAAGTATGCTAAAGCCTTTCTAAACATTTAATTGCTCTTTAAGACATGATATTTTGCTCTGTACACAATAACATGAGTTTTTATCACTACACTAATTTCCCAACGTCCTTATGAGCAACGTTCTATGATTCTGCTAGTGGTCGAGCAGTTTTAATTGCCTTTAGGACCCAGCATCCTGTCAGATTATGCATGTCCAATTAGATCTGTATTATTTATCTTAATTTATATTAGGTGTTGCAGCAGTAAAATATCACAACCGGGTGGCATGGTGGCTAAGTGGGTAGTGCTGTCGCCTCACAGCAAGAAGATCCTGGGTTCGATCCCCATGTGGGGCGGTCCGGGTCCCTTCTGTGTGGAGTTTGCATGTTCTCCCCGTGTCTGCATGGGTTTACTCCAGGTGCTCCGGTTTCCTCCCACAGTCCAAAGACATGCAAGTGAGGTGAATTGGAGATACTAAATTGTCCATGACTGTGTTCGATATAACCTTGTGAACTGATGAATCTTGTGTTAATCAGTAACTACCGTCTCTGTCGTGGGTGTAAAACATGATGTTAAAATCCTAATAAAACAAACAAAATATCCTAACCCACCAGGTTTGAATCTCAGCGGAGCTATCGGCTGGTCAGGTGTCTACACTGACACAATTGGCTATGTCTGGGGAGAGGTGGTTGGAGGTTTGCGTCAAGAAGGAAGGACATCCGGCATAAAAACTGTGCTCCTATATGTCCTGTATGCGGACCTGAATGATCTGCTGTGGCGACCTCTAATATAGGAGCAGCTGTAAGAAGGTGCGCTTTTTGCACGCTAAAAATCACAATACCGTATTTTGCAAATGCTTTTCCTATGGACAGAAAATATAACACACCTATGGCTAACAGGTGTATAAAATAAATGATATGCTTCCAACCTAACTGTTTTAGTATGACTGTGCTGCTGCACAAAGTGAGGTACTAAGAGGCATGGGTTATATGGAGAAACTCTTGAAGAAATTGTCTTCATCGAGCCTTGACCTCAATCCTATTAACCACCTTTAACTTAAATTGGAATTGGCTGAGCTTTTTATCCAACATCAGAGCCCAAGCACACAAATGCTCATTTGACTGAATAGGCACACATTTTTACGGACACAGTACAAACGCTTGTGGAAGACTTCCCAGAAGAATGTAGACTGATGTTACAGCTGCAAAGGAAAGACCAATTCAATAATAATGGCTGTGGTTTTTAAATATTATGTCCAATCAGCTTTTTGTCAGGTATTCACATACTTCTGGCTGAATAGTGCATTTCTTTTCAAATGTTGGAAGAGTTTTAACTGCATCTGGGTTTAGGCAGCAGAACGGAAGTGAAATCAGTGACTGTCAGCTCTAAATCAAAGTTCATGTTCACGCCTTCTTACTTACCTGTAGAATCAAATCTGTTCCAAGCTTTGTTTTGTGGAAATGAAAGTTACTTGAAACCTGAGATTGAGCTCTGTACAGGAATGGCTTGATTTTTTAATCTTTCTGTTTTTTATTGCTCTCTTTAATGCCTCATTGTTCAGTATACCATGTTTTGGTTCATGAGTAGCATAGACTTGCCCATTACACTATTAAAGATTCCCTGTGGGAATACAACTGATTCACTTCCTATACATGTGTGTACATCTGTAAAATTCTTTAAATACCAGCAGCTAGACAGATATAAAAACACACCTCCTTACCGCCACCTTAAACCTGTTTAAAGCTTTTAATGGACTATTTTCTCTTTGTGACCTTAAAATCACAATGACTTGATCTTGAAGCACAGCATTTGTCTGTAATTGCCGTTTTGAATGCCATTCGCTGGGGATGAAAATCCTATAGCTTGGAAGTCAGTGAAGGTAATCAGTGATGCTTCTACCGTTGTTCGCTTTTGCACCTTTTGTAAACACTTTTCTACGTTTTAATCTATTCCACACATTGTTTTAAGAAATGCAACTGATGCAGCACATCTGATTTTAGTCAGGTTAGTAATTACTGGTGCCTTATTCAGGATTTTAAATTGTTTCCTGTATAAAATGGTTTAATCTGTATACACAGTTGTTAATGCTTGCCTGATGGCATTCACATGTATTTGAATTAAAGCGTTAACCATGTGAAGGCATACCAATTTCTCTTTACTTTCTTCTAATATATCTATCTATATATATCTATCTATCTATTTATATATACAGTATATATATATATAGATATATTACCCTGGATACCGTGGCTCTTGATACATCACAAAGACTTGCTGTCTTGGTCACAGATGCGCCAACAAGACGTGCACCAACAATTTGTCCTCTTTTGAACTCTGGTATGTCACCCATAATGTTGTGTGCATTGCAATATTTTGAGCAAAACTGTGCTCTTACCCTGCTAATTGAACCTTCACACTCTGCTCTTACTGGTGCAATGTGCAATTAATGAAGATTGGCCACCAGACTGGTCCAATTTAGCCATGAAACCTCCCACACTAAAATGACAGGTGTTTCAGTTTCATTGTCCAACCCCTGTATATCTATCTATCTATCTATCTATCTATCTATCTATCTATCTATCTATCTATCTATCTATCTATCTATCTATCTATCTATCTATATATATATATATATATATATATATATATATATATATATATATATACAGTATATATACAGTAGAGATCAAAATTAGAGAACAATTCATGAACATTTGATTTTTTCAGAAATAATGTAATCTTCATTGCTCAACATTTAAAGGAATATTTGTTGTGGCTACACCATGCTACTAAAACAGTGTTTTCCAAAATAACCAAGGCACTTCAACAAAAAACCTTTATTTTGCGGAAAACGCAATGATCAAAATTAGAGAACAGCAATGACTGAAGCACAGAGAAAGATTGCAACAAAATTTTCTGAAGGTTACAACAGTTAACAATTAGTAGGAAGTGTACAGGCCACTGTTCTGAATTACTTCGGCACATCTGCGGCCGCAGGACATCACTAGTCTTTCACACTGCTCTGGTGTGATTTTGGTCCACTCTTCTTTCAGTCTCTTCCACAGTTCAGTGACTGTAGCAGGTTTCTTGGCCATAACTTTGTCGCCAAGGATTTTCCAGAGGGTTTCTATTGGGTTTATATCAGGACTTAGGCTGGCCATTTCATTATTTCAATGTTTTCCGTTTCAAGGAACTGCTTTACCGGTTTCGCTGTGTGGCAGGGGGCATTGTCCTGCATAAAAATTGCTGGCTGATTGGGTGATGAACGCAGGGAAGGAACCACATGTTGTCGAAGAACATTCTGATAAACATTTGCATTCATTTGCATGTAGCTGTATAAGAGGCCCAACTCCTGCTGCCAAAAACATTCCCCAAACCATGACACTTCCTCCTCCACCTTTCACTGACTTCTTTACACACTTGGGTTCAGTCTTTCCCCAGTTTGACGACAAACATAATGTTTCCCATCAGAACCAAATAAAGTAAACTTGCTTTCATCAGTAAAGTGAACTTTGAACCACTTCTCCTCTGTCCACACAACATGTTCCTCAGCAAAGTTTAGTCTAGCCTTTTGATTCTTTCTGCTAATGAGTGAATTGGTCACTGCAGAGAGGGGGTTTTTCAGTCCAAACGCTCTTAAACGTCGAGACACTGTATGATGAGACAGATGCTTACCATGTTCAGTGCTGAACTGGCGAGCAATTCCAGCTGTGGTGTTGAACCGATTGCCCATTGAGATTCTCTGCATTATCATGTCCTCTCTTGCATTTGTTTTTCATGAACGACCAGCCTTCTTGGGGGACTTGAATGAGTTTGCGACGTTGTAAAGATGCAATATTCTAGAAATCACAGATTTGGAACGACCAACCTTCTTGCTATGGCTGATATGGTCATCCCTTTGGCCTTCATCTGGACAACCTGCTGCCAGAGGGTTTCAGTGACTTTAGAACGGCTCACCATCTTGCAAAGTCAGTAAAAAATGGAAAGTTAGGCTGCCAGTTAAATAGGATTTGTCAGATAATTAAGGAAATTAGCACCAGGTGCCAGATTAACACCAATAACTGGGGGTATCTGAAAGAGTTCTCTAATTTTGATCAGTGTTCTTTTTCAAATATCTCATTTAAGTTTTTTATTCTGTGCTTCAGAATGTATGTAACTCATGAAATATGCTTAAAATACTGCTCTTTTACTCCTGTTTGGATGATTTCAAATAGGACTATGCAGTTACCTTGACATTTAGGAATTTGTCGGTTGTTCTCTAATTTTGATCTCTACTGTATATCCCTTAGTGCATCTGGTGCTATGTGTTCCCCAGGTAAGCAACGCACACGCCCCCGGCCATCCACGTGATGGAAAAGAAGATATGATTCATCAGACCAGGCCACCTTCTTCCATTGCTCCGTGGTCCAGTTCCATGCTCACGTGCCCATTGTTGCCGCTTTCGAAGGTGGACAGGGGTCAGCATGGGCACCCTGACTGGTCTGTGGCTATGCAGCCCCATACGCAACAAACTGCAAACTGTGATGCACTGTGTATTCTGACACCTTTCTGTCAGAACCAGCATTAACTTCTTCGGCAATTTGAGCTACAGTAGCTCGTCTCTTGGGTCGGACCACACGGGCCAGCCTTCTCTCCCCATGTGCAGCAATGAGCCTTGGCCCACAAGAGCTGCAGTTTTGGAGATGCTCTGACCCAATCGTCTGGCCATCACAATTTGGCCCTTATCAAACTCGCTCAAATCCTTACGCTTGCCCACACACACAGACACACAGACACACAGACACACAGACACACACACACACACACACACACACACACACACACACACACACACACATATGCTAACACTATAGATATAACACAATAGATGTATAGATATAACACTATATATGTAACACTATAGATGTATAGATATAACACTATATATGTAACACTATAGATGTATAGATATAACACTATATATGTAACACTATAGATGTATAGATATAACACTATATATGTAACACTATAGATGTATAGATATAACACTATAGATGTATATATGTATAGATATAACACTATAGATGTAACACTATCGATGTGCTTACTTACAGATGTGGATATAACACTATAGATGTGGTTCATGGCCCAGTGGTTGAGCAAGCATGGTTTTACTTACTGGGTAATGTAAAATCAAGGACAGTTATAATGAAATTACATTTTTTGCCCACCTACAATCTGTTCAGTTTTGGGTTAAATGAACAGCTGACTAAAATCACATCTTACTGCAGGCAGTGAATGCTCTTTATGGTGACCCAATCTTGTGCTCTATGCCTTTTTTTCACTTCTAGCTGCTCCTGTATTTTTAGGAGTTGCCACAGTGTATCACTCAGATCCACATACCTGACTTTGGCACAGTTTTTACACCTGATGCCTTTCCTGATGCAACCAAACGTATTTTTCCTGGCTTAGGACCGGCACTGAGAGTGCACTGACAAGTGGATCTACCAATTGCTAGGCTGTTTGGCACCCCTTTCCAGATATGATCAATTATGTCTGTGTAGGCGCCCGATCGGTTGATAGCACAGCTGAGAATTGAACCCCGGATCCTAGAAGGCCCTAAAATTGTGTTCTTTGTACTTACACTTACAAGGTTTAACACTGCATTAACACAAATGTATGACAAACGACAGCTCAGTGATTGTCTATGTAGATGTGCTACAAACTGCCATGATTTATGCAACATAGCAAACAAAACGGAGACAAAGTTACAGATGACATTGGTAGATTAATTATAAAGCGCAAGTGTCTGACGCTCTCTTCCTCATTCCTCATTCAGAGACAAACCGTGAACAACATCAGCAACTTGTACGATAGTGTGAAATCAGTGGCAGTTAATTATCTTTTACTGTCATCATGATTATCTTCATTTTACACCTTCTTCTGACACACCTCTGTGTTGTAATCAGTTCCAAACGTACTTTAGACAATACATGCATTGTTTTTGAGGAAATAAGCATGTGCGATAGATCTGCTGGTTTGGTCAGTCTAGTGCTTTCTTTTTCTCTTTTCACGACCTGAAATTGGGACATCGACTGGACAGATCAGCAGCAATCTATGATTAAATCTGTACCAAGCTTTGTACTGGAGAAAATAAACAGATGAAATACACCGTGTGGCCAGATTTATGCTCCTGTATTTGTAAGCGTTGCCACAGTGTATCATTCTGTTCCGTATACCTGACTTTGGCACAGCTTTTACACCTGATGCCCAACTTATTTTTCCTGACTCATCAGGGACCAGCCTTGAGAGTGCACTGACAAGTGCACCTACGAATTGCTAGGCTGTTTGGCACCCCCCACCCCCCAGATATAACCAATCATGTCTGTGCAGACGCCCAACCTGCTAATAGCACAGCTGAGATTTGAACCCCGGATCCTAAATGGCATTAAAACGTGTGGCCAAATGTATGCGGACACCTGACCATGAGCATTGTGGACATTTTATTCTAATACCACGGGCATTTTTATGAATTTGGCCTTCTTTGTGGCTGTAACCACATCCTTTCTTAAAGGAATAAAAGTTTGTCTGTGGGAATTCATGCCTGTTTGGTCAGAATAGCATTTGTGAGGTCGGACACTGACTCTGTCTGACTCAGAATGGACGTGACATTTCATCCTAAAGAGACTCGGCCAGGTTAGGTCAGAGCTCTGTGCAGGTCACTGGAGTTCTTTTATACCAAACTTAAACAAACTTAATGGACCTTGCTTTGTGCGCAGATGTACTGTACATGCTGGAACAAGCAAGGGCCTTTCCCAAACTGTTACTTTAGGAAACTGTTCATTGCTTAATGCACTTCAGCCCATTGTGCTTTTTGGCTCTCTTTTTTGGCTTTTTTTTTGGTTGGGCTTGCAACTAGTCATTTGGGATTGCACACTACATGCTGGAAAATGTCTGACATAACTGACAGTTGATGGTTGGCAACAGGAGACATTTGGGTTCTTACTGAAACGCTAGAGTCTAGTCACCAATCTTGGCACCCTTTTCTATATAGGTCAGCAACTGAAAGTGCATGGTGTGCACTAGGCGTTAGCTTGGCCTAATGTAACTACAGACATTTTTTGGACAAAGAGAAGAGTCCAGAGTTTCTAAAAAAAAAGCTCATGCAGGACAACCACCCACAGACAGTCCAGAGATGAGGTTTGTACCCATGACTCCAAAATACTCATCCACCAATCAAGTTGTTTGTTTACTAAAATCAGTCGAATGTCAGCTGTTTACTCATTTCCATTATTATCCCCACAAGGTGGGTGGCCATTGTCCCAGCTGATGCTATGGTTTGAGGGGTGGATCAGCCTTTGACCCCGGCTATACTGTAGGCATGGTATGCTGTAGTAAGTGGGGAATGAGACAAGCCCAGGCATGCAGTCTGACAACCTGTCACAATTACCACACCCCCTTATTCAAACAGGCTTGAGTTTGGCTAGCTTCTGACTTTCCTTAGACATACAGCATGTACAGTGCTTGGCTTCTGAAGGCTTCACCTCAGGGTACTCTTATTAGTTAAATAAATTAACAGAGTCGTGTATGAAAATGAACAGATTTCAGTGTATATCTGATTTTATGTACAATTCTTGAACGACTCCACTCTGATCCTTGGGTTTGACAGATGGCCAATCCCAGCTGAAAACTGATCTGACACGCCTCCTGATCTTTGACCCATGTACTGTAGGATGTATGATGAAATTATTCTGAATAAAACGTGCTTTGGGACCCAATTCTGACAGCAAGTCATCTGTACATACAGCACAACGTGGGACACGGTAATGCTGGATGGAGAATGAATAAGGAGGATCATTTTTATTTTTACAGCAGGATGAAAAGAATTGTGAGTGACAAGTCAGCAAAGGGGAATGCTGAAGAGAGAACAGAGTGACTGGAAATGGAGGCAGAATTAGAAATGAGAGGGAAGGCAATGGGACAGGAGAAGTGCAATTATATAATGTCCTGATTGCTGTGCTGCAGTAAGCAGAGATGCTTTTAAATCGTGGTTATAGCGGTTATGCAAGCCTGGGCTGTGGCATTGTCCCGGGAAGCTGATGGCAGGACTTTTTTCTATCTTAGTGTCTTAGGGCTGCAATATGATGCAATATTTTCAGATGTGCATCTAAGAGAAGCTTGAAACCTAGTTTGTTTATAACATTAAGGGAAGCTAAATATGCCAGACGCATTTAACCAATAACCAAGCGTCAGCAGTCAATGGTATAGAGATCCATCAAAATGATATATACATTCACCAATCAGCCATAACATTAAAACCACCTCCTTGTTTCTACACTCACTGTCCATTTTAACAGCTCCACTGACCATATAGAAGCATTTTGTAGTTCTACAATTACTCCATCTATTTCTCTACATACTTTTTTAGCCTGCTTTCACCCTGTTCTTCAATGGTCAGGACTCCCACAGGACCACCACAGAGCAGGTATTATTTAGGTGGTGGATCATTCTCAGCACTGCAGTGACAAGGACATGGTGGTGGTGTGTTAGTGTGTGTTGTGCTGGTATGAGTGGATCAGACACAGCAGCGCTGCTGGAGTTTTTAAATACTGTGTCCACTCACTGTCCACTCTATTAGACACTCCTACCTAGTTGGTCCACCTTGTAGATGTAAAGTCAGAGACGATCGCTCATCTATTGTTGCTGTTTGAGTTGGTCATATTCTAGACCTTCATCAGTGGTCACAGGATGCTGGCTGTTGGCTGGATGTTTTTGGTTGGTGGACTATTCTCAGTCCAGCAGTGACAGTGAGGTGTTTAAAAACTCCATCAGCACTGCTGTGTCTTATCCACTCTTTAATGTTATGGCTGATCAGTGTATATGTACTGATGTTGTATAGGAAGGCTTGGCTTACATTACTCTTCCAATTTGTGCAAGTTTCTCCACACCTAACTCATTAAACTTGCACTTCCACACAGAGGATAAATAATTAGAAGTTGTTTGTTTTCAATAGTAACACCTCATTCACCCAATAGCACAAAATGAATTCTGATCATCACTGTATGAGTCCAAACTGCAAACTGCAGTACTAACCAGCATTTAAACTACTTACATTTGTGAATGCTAATTAAACATAGTACAGTATTTAGAACAGTATTATGGTATTACTACTAAAGCCCTACCTAATTCACAACCATGAAAAATGCGTCACGGACCGTGAAATGAGCCATTTCCCATTAAATATGCAATTGCTGTGAAATTCAGAATTGAAGGTTTGTGTTTAGCAATTTAACATTTTTCATTCAGTCTAAAACAGATACTCGGGTAACTGAGTTTGGAAAATTCCCAACCAATTCTGTGGATGTCTTTTCGTCTTTCGGCTATTAAGGAAGGCTGTGCTGTGTATTGTAGATTTCATTGATTCCATTGAGTGTTTAGTTATAACAGATTCTTTTAAACTTACTATAATTGGTTGTTACAGAACTCCATCATCTCAGGGTGATGTTTTATCTACCCTAGCTCTATTATTGTCCTCTAAAATATAATGAAATTGTTTTAATTGGAGATTTTAATTGGAACTGGTTACAACCAGTGTCTGATGATTTTAAAATATTGTGTGATTCACTTAATCTTTTCCAGTTAGTTAACAGCTATACAAGGCCAAATTTGAAGTGTCCTGATAAGTCGTCATTAATCGATTTAATACTGACAAATTTGCCACATAGATATACAACCGCTTCAGTTTTTGTAAATGATGTTAGTGACCATTGTGTTGTGGCAACGGTTAGAAGCTCAAAATTATCGAAATTTAAACAGCGCATAGTAGTTAGGCGGAATTTAAAGTTTTTTGATAAACAAGCATTTATACATGACTTATGTCAAGTTGGATGGGAGAGGATTTATTTGATTCCAGATGTTGAAAATTCTTGGAAATATTTTTATGATAGTTTTAGCGAGATTGTAAACAGGTATGCACCGTTTAAAAAATTTAGAGTTAAAGGGCATGAAAATCCATGGTTTAATTCCGATTTAGCTGGTTTATTACACGAACGTGATGTAGCTTGGGAGAAAGCAAGACATACTGGATTGGAATCTGATTGGTTAAAATTTAGGCAATTACGAAATAAGTGTACAGCCGCAGTTAGGAATTCCAAAGCTAACTACTTTCTCTCTGAAATCTCGGGCAATGTAAATAATTCTCGAAAATTTTGGAAAAGGTTTAAATTATTAACTGGTGCTGTAAATTCTAATAAACTTCCATCTTGTATCGTGAAAAATGGGGAAAAGATTTTGGATAAAGTGCAAATGCTAAATTCCTTCAATACGCATTTTATCACAGCATGATCCTTATTTGATTCTTTAAATTTGAAATCATTGAAGCATGACAGTGAGTATATTAATAGTGATGATGGAGCATATATGCCTTTTAACTTTAAACTACTCCTTTATTCTGAGGTGCATAAAGCTCTTACTCTTTTAGATACAAATAAATCAGCCGGACCAGATTATTTAGATCCAGTGTTTTTAAAAATGGCAGCTGATATTATTGCAGGACCATTGACTTATATTTTTAATCTCTCATTAGCTACAAATGAAGTTCCCAAATATGGAGGTCTGCCTTTGTTGTGCCCCTCTTAAAAGGGGGAGATCCTACCATGTTAAATAATTATAAATAATTATATTATGTTAAATCCATCTCCAAAATTTCGATTATAGCAAAAATGTTAGAAACCTTTGTAAATGAGCAATTAAAGGACTATTTAACAGTGAATAATATCCTAACTGAGTTTCAATCAGGTTTTAGAAAAAAACATAGTACAACTACAGCAGCATTAAAAGTGATAAATGATTTAATTTTATCGTTGGATAAGGGCGATCATTGTGCAGCACTGTTTATTGATTTGTCAAAGGCATTTGACACAGTTGATCATGTAATAATGAAATCTAGATTATTGAATATCGGTGTATCTAAGGATTCCATTTTATGGTTTGAAAACTATTTATCTGGTAGGACACAGTGTGTGCAGGTGGAAGGTTTTAAATCATCTTCATTGGTACTAGATAAAGGGGTACCTCAAGGGTCAGTCCTGGGGCCCCTGCTTTTTACTATTTACATAATAGTCTCTGTGATAATGTGCCAAATGCAAGATTTCATTATTATGCCGATGATACTGTTATTTATTGTTCAGCTAAAACTCAAAATCAGGCTGTAAATATTCTGCAGGAAAACTTTGAAGTTATACAACAGAGACTTTTTAATCTGAAATTGGTTTTAAATGCTGATAAAACAAAAGTAATGGTGTTTACAAAGTCAAATAAGATGCCATCAAATCTTCCATCAATAATCACCTTGTCGGGGAGTGTGGTTGAAACTGTATCCACATATAAATATTTAGGTTTTGTGTTTGACAGTTCTTTGACATTTAAGGCTCATATTACTCAGCTTGCAAAGAAATTAAAGGTTAAATTAGGCTTTTATTTTAGAAATAAATCATGTTTATCCTTTCAAGCAAAGAAAAAGCTTGTCTGTGCTACTTTTTTACCAGAAATTGATTATGGAGATGTCATTTATATGTATGCACCCATATCTTATCTACGTTCACTTGACACTGTTTATCATAGTGCACTGCGATTTATTACAAAGTGTTCGTTTTCTACGCATCATTGTGTTCTTTATGAAAAAGCAGCTCTGTCCTCATTAACCACACGAAGATTAACTCATTGGTACACTTTAATTTATAAGTCTATCTTAGGTTTATTACCTTCTTATTTATGCAATTTTATAAATCGTAAAGAACCTGGAAATTACTGTCTGCGCTCTCGCACCTTGTATCTTCTTAAGGTCCCCTTGGCACGCACGAAATTAGGGAAACAGGCTTTTAATTATGCAGCACCATCAGACTGGAATATACTGCAGAATGTTTTAAAATTGCAGGATTTGGTGAATTTAAGTCATTTTAAAAACATTTTGTTGAATATGGACATAGGTAAAACGGTTTGTAATTGTTTTAAATGATCATTGTATTGTCAATATTATGTATTCATGTTTGTCGTATGTTGTTTGTGTAGGTGTAACTATGTACTATGTTGCTTATCTTGGCCAGGACTCTCCTGCAAATGAGATTGTAAATCTCAGTGAGATTAATTTTCCTGGTTAAATAAAATTAAAATAAATAAAAATAAAAATAATGACTGCCGTAAAATGTGACACTTTTGTTAAAATAAATCTGTGAAATCTGTGATTTTTGAAAAAGAAGGTCCATAAATGTAAGCACATTTTCTTGTGAATTTACTAAAACCCTAGCTATTACTGCTTTATCTGCTACAAACACTCTCCTACACATACTGATCTCTTCAGTCAAGCAGGGCTGTCGAATCCCCAACCACATCCCACTACTAAAAAATCATTACAGAGCCAAATGGACATTTTAGTTTCCCCAAAGTGCTGTCTTCCTGATCATTTACTTTATTATGGTGTGTGCAGACAACCCTCTCTGCTGCAAACCAGTTTAGAACTTGCTGCATTCTGTATGTAAGATGATGCAGCTTTGTATAAAGGGCATGTGTGAAAGACTTCTATTTACAAATATTGGAGCGTCCTGTATAAAGTAATAAGCTTTGTATGACCTTATAAGCTGGACAGTGCTGATTAAGGGAATATCCAGGTTGTCTATTTACTTTAATAATCAATCAGTGTATTAGCACAAATTTGACCCATAAGGTGACACCTGGTACAACCTGATGGTACCAAGTATATGTCGTCTTTATGCCATTCGATTATCTTGAATAATACATTTATGTTCAAGTAGAGGTGAAGTTTTGTGGTGGCAAGGTCTTTGCCCAGCACCATAACAATTTGTGCAGTGTTTTACACATACAGGTTCTGGACCACCAAAGTACAGTGGATATAAAAAGTCTGCACACATCTGTTACAATACCGGGTTTATGTTATGTGATGTGAAAAATGAGATCAAGATAAATCATTGCAGATCTCCCTATAATGTAATCTTTGATCTGTACAAACTGAAATCTAATCATACAAATATAAAGCCTTCAATACTGTGGTTGCATGAACGTGCACATCCCTTGTTGCACCTATTGAAAACACTCTAAATCTGTCAGATTGGGAGGGCATCTCCTGTGCACAGCTGCCATCAGGTCACCCCACAGATTGGATTCAGGTCAGGGTTTTGACTGGGCCATTCCAAAACCTTGATCTCCTTCTGGTGAAGCCACTCTTTTGTTGATGTGGAGGTGGGCTTTGGGTTGTTGTCATGTTGTTCTTCTTCATCTTCATGTTTTTAGTAAAGGCTTGAAGGCTTTGTGCCAAAACTGACTGATATTTGGAAGTGTTCATAATTCCCTCCAACTTGACTAATGCCTAGTTCACTCTACACGATTTTTGCCCTGATTTTCGCTCGGCGACTGGTCGGCGCTAGATTTCCCGGCTCTGGAGCAATTCAGCGTTTGCTCGGCGATCGAAACTCGGCTCTCAATTGCTATGTGTGAACTACTCAACAACTCGATCCGAGCTGCTCGCCAAGCACTGACGAGAGATATATAGCTTGCCAGATATCTGGATCTGAGTTGCCTGACTGCCAATGAGTGCTATGTCAAACAGCTAATGAGAACGCAAGATACAGTGTGAAGGGAAACGCAGGGGAGAAGTTGTAAAAAGGTGGGACAGGGGCATAATATAGTTTATATCAGAATACATCGGCACACACACAAGTTTTATACAGTATTTCTGACCTTATCGTTCTCTACAAAACATTACACCAACGTAATAAACGTAGTTTGGGAGACCAGAGAAGCTCGTCTGCGATTCCAGTTGGTGATAGAACATGTAGTGTGAAACCCCCTATCGCCGATCGGTCGTGTAGTGTGAAAGCCACACCGACTTGAAAGACTCCCGATTACAAGAGATCCAGTCGTGTAGTGTGAACTGTACAGCGACCTGACGACATGGAAAGTCATGTAGTGTGAACTTGGCATAAAGCCTCAGTTCCATCTGAGACAAAACAGCCCCAAAGCAGTGCTGCCACCAACATGCTTTATTGTAGGTATTATGTTCTTTAGGTGATGCGCATTGTTGTTTTTGTGCCATACATACCCTTTGAAATTATGGCCAGAGAATGTAACCATTAGACTATAACACATTTTCCCACATGCCCACATGCTTTTGGCAGACTTAATGTAGGTTTTTACAAAATGTAGCTGGGCGTGGATGTTTTTCTTGCCACTGTGCCATACAGCCCAAGCATATGAAGGATACGAGAGAATATTATCATGTGTAGTACACAACCAGTGCTTCAAATATTCCTGCAGCTCCTTTATTGTTTCTGTAGGCCTCTTGACAGCACACTGAACCAGTTTTCTTTTCATCAATTTTGAAGGGACGTCTAGTTCTTGGTAATGTCACTGCTGTGCTATATTTTAACCACTTGTTGATGACTGTCTTCACTGTGTTCCCTGTTACATGTAATGCCTTTGAAATTTTTTGTGCCCATCTCATGACTTTCAACAATGAGATCCCTTTGATGCTTTGTAAGATCTTTGTGTACCATGGCTTTTGCTGTATGATCCAAACAAGTAAATGTCAAAAAAATCCTATTAGAACAGCTGGACTTTCAATGGGGTTAATCAGTCACTTTAATTGATGTCTAGCTACTTACTACTATGTTTTGGTGTAAGTCTTGTGTATACTTGATGCACCTTGACTCAAGTTTGACTGTGAAGTAAAGGTGGATCGAATCAGGTCGGTGTGAGGGGTTTAGAGACAGCAGGCAGTAAGGATGACCAATGTATACTACTGATTCCAATACTGATCATATATTTAAACACATAAGTATTGAAAAATCTTGAGAAGAGAGCCATAACATTAAAACCACCTCCTTGTTTCTACACTCACTGTCCTATTTATCAGCTCCACTTACCATATAGAAGCACTTTGTAGTTCTACAATTACTGACTGTAGTCTAGGGCTGGGCGATATGGATATAAAATAATATCTCGATATTTCTTTTGCTGAACGACGATATACGATATATATCTCGATATTTTTTCATCCCATAAGGTAATAACAAAAAGACACTTCTGAGACAAAGCTACATGTTCCAAATTTTTTACAGGCACTTTTATTAATATTGACGCTGGGGAAGCTTCATAAAAGAACTATTTTTCCTTAAAAAAGTTTGTTGTTTTCTAACGTCTCACCTGTCGTGTAATGTGAATTACAAATATATTGTCTGGCCCTTTAAGAATGTTAAGTGCACTATAGGGCGCAGGGAGCGAGTGTGTAGGGAAGATATTAGAATTGATCGTTTCCGGCTGTGCTTATGTTCTTATGTTGTTTTGCACTGAGCTTGTATGACATCAAAACCCCCCTCACATGTTTGGACTTTATACATTGTCGTCACAACATTAACATTTACATTAATATTTTTTTTTTACCGTATAGAACTTAATTCTGTAATACAGGCATAGCTAATCGTTCATGTTACTGTGTAACTATTACAACATTTAATGCATTTTAATCAGCGTTCTACTTAATGCACTTTATTATTATTTAACAGCTTTATTTGTTGTTTAATTGCTGTTTGCTCCGTGTTTACTGCAGTTAGTTTGTGCAATTTTATTAATTTTTGGATGTTTATTGGCCGACAACAAGAAATACTATAATAGAAGATAAATAAATAAATGACGTGTCGGACGTCGGGAGATCATCCAGTATAAACTAACACGACTACGTACAACATCCAGTATAGAAATCACTTCCCATAATGTTTGTTTTTTATAGATAGAGCAAATATATGCACATCACATATACAAACACACAAGTCAGAAAAACAGGAGACGCACCGTTACGTTATTATTACTTTCTCAACACTTGCTTAATTTACACTCTCTATATATGAAGTAAATGCGTTTATATGTTTATTTCAGTTTTCCAATATTGGTTTTTGAAACGAATAACGACTCGTTTTCTTGTTAATCAACTTTGGGATTTGAAGTGAAAAACGAATGACCAAAGGAACACGGAGCTAGAACCTTTTGTCTGGACTTGTTTTCGGCATTCTCTACAGCATACATTATTCTGCTGCTCATCTGACACTTCTCCATCATTGAATCCGAACCATCTCCAAATAATTAAGCCATTATTATTTTTTTTTTACTAACCAGCTCCTCCACCGTCTCCATGCTATCATGGGAGTTTTACTTACAGAAATGTGTTCTGAGGGCAGAAAGAATTGGCGGTGGAGAGGGCGAGTTGTGTTCAGTGAGGGAGAGAGGCGGGGCAGGTGAACATGTGCAGAGACAAACTGGGAGAAGAGAAAGACGAACTGTCGGATCTAATTGGAACGCAACATCTATATCGATATATGCGATATTGTCTTATCTTATATCGCGTATGAAAATATATCGATATTTTATAAAATCTCGATATATCGCCCAGCCCTACTGTAGTCCATCTGTTTCTCTACATACCTTTTTAGCCTGCTTTCACCCTGTTCTTCAATGGTCAGGACCCCTACAGGACCACCACAGAGCAGGTATTATTTAGGTGGTGGATCATTCTCAGCACTGCAGGGACACTGACATGGTGGGGGTGTGTTAGTGTGTGTTGTGCTGGTATGAGAGGATCAGAGTTTTTAAATACCGTGTCCATTCACTGTCCACTCTATTAGACACTCCTACCTAGTTGGTTCACCTTGTAGATGTAAAGTCAGAGACGATCGTTCATCTATTGCTGCTGTTTGAGTTGGTCATCTTCTAGACCTTCATCAGTGGGCACAGGACGCTGCCCATGGAGCGCTGTTGGCTGGATATTTTTGGTTGGTGGACTATTCTCAGTCCAGCAGTGACAGTGAGGTGTTTAAAAACTCCATCAGTGCTGCTGTGTCTGATCTACTCATACCAGCACAACACACACTAACACACCACCACCATGTCAGTGTCACTGCAGTGCTGAGAATGATCCACCACCCAAATAATACCTACTCTGTAGTGGTCCTGAGAGAGTCCTGACCATTGAAGAACAGCATAAAAGGGGGCTAACAAAGCATGTAGAGAAATAGATGGACTACAGTCAGTAATTGTAGAACTACAAAGAGTTTCTATATGGTCAGTGGAGCTGATAAAATGGACAGTGAGTGTAGAAACAAGGAGGTGGTTTTAATGTTTTGGCTGATCGGTGTATATATTAGGGACAAGGGCACAGATCGGGCGATTCTGGTCCAAGACAAAAGAAAGTCTATTTAGAAGTAAATAGATCATAATTATTTTTTTGGGGTATGTGGCAGTTAACTTTTTCAATGTACTCGCCAAAACTATGTGGCTTGCTACAGACAATAAGTTGTTTGTTGGACATCCTGTTTCAAAACTAAGGCTTCCTATTCTGGCAACAAGCTGGCATCTTAGTGTTGGGGTCAATCTGTCATGCCCTCGGTGCCATGCCAAGGTCCCCCGATTAGCAAAGGTGTTATCTAAATGGGGCCACTCACCTAGTTTGCCTGGAGAGTATTATTATTAAGTATAAGACAGCAGCCATCCATACAACAATGCATCACACTGCACTCTCAACCGATTTGTGTGGCACTGCCACAGCCCTCTGTCTTTAAAATCCCATTTGCCTTGCTGCATCCTGCTTATCAGTCTGTATTTATGGATCATGTTCTTGACGTAAAGCTTTTAGGATTCTAGCGGACCCTATGGCTGGAAGTTTTGCTTAGACCGCCTTGACAGAGAGGGGCTAACAAGCTGGGTTGCAGCACTGAGGCCATATATCTGTTTATATTCAATTAGGAAGCCTTTAAGCAGATCCACAGAGGCCACAGGAGAGAAGGGGGTGCATGTAATATGGACGATGGGGGTTCCTAAAAACACACTCTGTCTAGACCGGGTTCAGGGATCAACTAGCTAATTGCTTTATGGCCGGTAAAGTTGCATTAAGACTCTTTGTGTACAGATAAGCACAGTGAGCAATCCATTAGGTGATTAGGAATAGAACTTGGGTGGGGTCCGTTAGGTTATTCTTACAATATATTTTTATGTTGGAAGTGTACGATTAGTCATACATAATAAAAATGAGCAGAAATTCATAAATAGCTTTGTTATAAAGATAAAAAGTCTCATTAATAGCTGTAGAACTAATGGAGTTTATTGCTTTGCAGTTTGATAGAGCTGCATGTCAAACATTATAAATCAAAGAAAATCCAATGGCTACATGCCATGAAGTCTTAAATGTAAACACTGACGCACATTTTCTTACAGTTTACCTGTCTTATGTTGAAACCCATTATATTCCCATTATATTATGAATACAGGTATCCCCTGCCTTTTGAAAATGAACTTTACACCACTGGTTCATTGGTTAGTCATTGGTTGGTAAGATATTGTTTTACTACTATGGTAGATACAGCCACGTGGGCTCAGGAGCACTTCAGAAAACTGTTGTCACCTAACACAGTCTGCCTGCAGAAATGAAATGCAATCTGAAACTCTATTACACAAAGAGCAAGCCACACACCACAAAGTTCTCTGGGCTTGAATTCATCGCAGATGGACCATAAAACAGTGGAAACATGTTCTGTGGTCAAAAAAGTGACAAAGATTTGATTTTACAAAGATTTTTAGAGAGAGCAGCTATCAAGACAATGTCTTTTAATGGGAAGTTCGTGGTTATTTCAACAAAATGCTTGAGTGCTAAACATGCCTCTGTCCCAACTTTTTGAATGTGTAGCAAGCATCAAATTTTCTCACAAAGATTGGTCAGAAATTGGACAACAGTTCAAAATCTTGAGGAAAGACATTCCAGAAGAGTGAAGGCTGTTATAGTTGCTAATAATAATGGGTGGTGATGTCAATAAATGCCCATGATTTTGGAATGAAATGTCCAACAAGCTTTTGGCCAAGTGTCCTCATACTTTTGGCCATCTATAGGACCTCACAAAGAAAAAGCACTATTTTTTACTAAATGCAGGTAGAGATTTTATTCTAAATCAGGATATGAATGAGTGCTGAAGACCAGAGCTGAGTTTATTAGGTGCCTGTTGACTTCATCTGTTCATCCTCTCTTTCCGTCTATGTGTGCTGGATGTTCTGAGTGTGGGTGGTGAGAGACCAAGAGTTCTCAGGCTGAGCTGAATAGTGATTTTGTTCTCTTCGACTAAAGAAAAAAATAGAAATTTCACTGTCATCCTGGTCTCCATTTTGATTCTTTTCATTTTCATCTTTCAATCAGCTCTCTTTACTGAGATGCTGAAACCTCGATCATTAGATTGTAGTTGTGGTTACATATGCGTTATACTTCACAATGTTGACACAGTATAGTGACATTTGAGGTCACCCTTGTGGTTGGAGAGAAGAGGATCAACCTGTCATATCTGCTCCATAGGGATATCTAATCTAGTCCTGCCAGATAGGAGCTTCTAGGTTGAGAACTTCAGGCTCCACACTGGTTACAAGATACCTCCAGATCCATAGCTTACTTCAGATTTGCTCTGAAACAGAATCTTGAATAGTTTGGCATGGGTAAAAGCAATTTATGGACTGATATACGCTCCTTAGAAGTAAAACACACTAGCACACCAGAGCTGACATTTAGAACTCGTCGGTTCGAAACTCAGCTCTGCCATCCGACTGGGCTGGGCGCCTACATGAACAACTATTGGCTTGTTGTTCATACAGGGATGGGAAGCCAGATAGGGACCTTATAACTGTTGCAATTACGACTTTGCTGGCTGGTTGATGGCACCTGCACAGAGTCGAGAAATAATGTGGATAGGGTGTGGCTCTCCGTACACAAAGCTGATCCGCATATGAACTCGCCTAGTGCAGGTGAAAAGATGCAGTCGGCTACTGCGGACTCGCTGACCACGATCAGCAGTGGGGATCAGCGTCAGTAAAGAGGAAGCGTAATGGAATTGGGTGATTGGATACGACTAGATTGGGAGGAAAATTGGGATCCCCGGTCGGTCCACCCTTTATAATAGTGGTATAGTGTTTGATCACTGTAATCCTTACAGACAGTGACCAAACATGAGGATCAAACCCAAGTCTCAGGAGCCTGGGGATGTGAGGTTACCCACACTTCTTATTGCACCAGTGCCAGCCATTATACCACTACTGCATGAATAAATGACTAGTAATACTCACAGTAAAAGAGCAGTTTAGAGCAGCCAATTAATGTTTTTAAATGGTGAGAGGAAACTAAAGTACCTGGAGAGAACTCACACTGAGGCTAGAGGGAAATGTGAAGCTCTTCAGTTCAGCCCTCTTTCACCGACGCAGAACAGGCTCTGTTCTGGTTTGCGAACTTGATTTTGAACCAGTTCAGTGTGCTTTCTCCAAAAAAGAGCTTCCGAACTGCAAACCTGCGTATGCAGCTGGCACCAAAGTATACCGTGGAGACATTTATAACCAGTAATAACTGGAAGAAAACTAGTGGTCCTATGTAGTTAAATAGTTGATCATTGCTTTTCGCATTAAAACGAACATCTATAACAACACCACAAATCCTCACAGGTAATCTACATACTCCGTCACTTTGTTACTACTTTTAACTTCTGTTGTGCAACGCCCACCGTTGATGACACATCCTTAGCTCTCAAAAACTGGTGAAAACGTGAATCGGTTCTCTAAAAAGCACCAAGATTTGAAGAAGCCTAAGCGGTTCGGTTGAAAAGGTTGGAAGTGTTACCAGAGAAAAATCAAACCCATGTCTTTTTGGCCCAAATTGCTGTGCAGCACCCACTGTATCAGCTGGTCCATTATTGATGCATCATACAGCATCCCAACATGATCATGTTCATGCTTCGACATAAAGCGACAATGGGGTATGGCTGGGTGTTGCAATTAAACCTGTTTTCTAGAGACCTAGGTTAGAATATTTTCTCTGATCACTGTTGGTAAAAGGTTTTTCATGTTCTTTCTGTACCCATGTAGGTTTCTGTTTGGTACTTGGGGTTTCTTTCCACCCCACCAACCTGCAGAAGGTGAATTATACTCAATTTTGACCCTGTGTAAGTAGGTGAATGTGTCAATTGGTCTTTGATGAATTGCCACTCGGCCCGTGATGTTTCACCATGTGCTCAGTGATTCTAGGTGGTGCCAGACCTACCTCAACTCTAACCAAGATTAAGTGGTTAGTGAAGCAGCCAATCCATTGTCTACATGTTTTCGCTGGGAGGAAGATGGAATATCTGAAAAAAACCCTTGCAGACACAAAGGGAACATGTAAAACTCTATGATTGACCCAGGTCCCTAAATTCAGTGGTACTGTGCGGCATCCTCTCTACCAGCTGCACCACTGTGCATGTGTTCTATGACATGCAGACAGACAGAAATCAAGCCCAGGGCATTTATCTGTCAACTCTTTTAGCTTGATTGGGGCAGCATGGTGCTACTGCTGTTGAAGGTAGTTGAGGGAGTAAGTATGAGTGAATTCTAGTATGTTGGCCTTCGATGGATCGGCTTCTTGTCCAATGTATGCATGTGCCTACTGTGCCAGGTGATGCCAGCATCAACGCAATCTTAGCAAGGATGAAGGAAGGAATGAATCTTCAGATGAATAGGGTCTGTTTGAAAACCTAGTGGGCTGCCTTGCTGCCTACTGCCTACCTAGGCAGCTGCCTAAATAGAAAGGATTCTAATAAGACATTAAACTTATAAGGCATTAAATTTATAATGCAGTTTTTGCTTACTAAGCTAACACAGTTAGCCTCAGGCCATTTAAACCAATGGGCTGAGGTGGCACAATCTGCTAGCATGCCAGCTAACATCTCCCTTTGTGTACCAAAAATTGTTAATCTGTTACTGACAAGCCTGAATTTCAAATAAATGACACTTGTAAATCCTTTATACAAGTTAAAAATCAATGAGAACCCCTCCCGAATCCCCCCCCCCCCCATCTAGTCGTGTCCAATTACCCTGATTGCATCCTCTATACTGATTCAACCCTTCACCGCTGACTGAGGACGCCTCTCAACTGACATACCGGCACAGTACAGACTGCATTTTTCACCTGCACGAGTGGAGTTCATACACTTGACGGGCACTGTGTATGGAGGGCCACACCCTCATCAGCATTATTCCTCAGCCCTGTGCAGGCGCCATCAGTGAGCCCGCAGGGGCCGCAGTCGCACCAGTTATGAGGACCTATGATCCGACTTTCTTACCCTCTAACCCTGAACAACAGCCAATCGTTGTTCATGCAGCCGCCCAGCCCAGTCGGAAAGGCAGAGCTGAGATTCGATACGATGTATTCGAAACCCCAACTCTGGTGCGCTAGCGTACTTTACCGCTGCGCCACCTGAGCGGCAAAAATCACTTATTTTTTGTGAGAAAAGTTATGCTGCACTGAATGCTGGGATTGCCTTCACTATTAAGGAAGCATCGAAGTACCTTCAGATTATTGCTTTGAAATAAGGCACCTTAGTAGGCAGCATTTTATGGCATTTAAGAATTTAGACAGCCTTCTTCTCGGAAGCGCGTATGATGACGTAAAATGTTGTCTATGTAGAGAGCTCACTAGGTTTTCGGACAGACCCATTGTGTTCAAAGCTGAACCTAAAATAGCAACTTGGCATTTACATTTCTGCTGGCAGTCTCTGAAGAACTGCTACTGTGCTATTGATAAGAGAATGCTGGTGATGTCAAGCCTCTCAACTTGGTCCTTTGTTTTGACCTTGGCTTGCTGTGGTGTCTGTCTGACTCTCGTTGCATGTCTGGACAGTACATGATTCAAAAGATTACTTTCTCTTCTGAATAATATCATTGCTGTGCTGGGAGGAAGATACACAAATGCCTGTAGTTCCTCTTTTTTGGATCTTTTCCTCTTTTCACTGGCTGTACATTTGCTTTGCAGTGCTGGTGCTGATGTGCACTGCTGAGGTTGCATCGTTGGAACAGCTGCAGCCTGACACCACTGCAGCCTGGGCTGTCCCTGTGACAGTAATTTAAATGAGGGAACGAGGGAACGAGGGAAGACACGTCTGCCGGGGGGACGGGGGGTGGAGCTATTAAAACATCGACAATATCAGGGAGCCGAAGCGCACCAGCTGCGCTATGCAGCTGCACAAGACATTCCTGTTACTCTACCTAGGGCTGAAACAGGACATGGGAGTCCGACCCAAACCAAAACAATAGCTGAGCACAGATTTTGGTTGTGTGGAGTTATAAATAGCCCAATAGCTAGTCTTCCTGCTCTTTGCTAGGATGCATCCCCCATAGCCATCCCAAGGGGCCTGATGTCACGTCCTGCACATTGATCACTAGCAGTGAGCAGGCAGCTGCTGCCGGTACCTGCAAGGCTGTCTGGATGACTGGAGATGCTCGCTTTGCGATCAATATGTTGCTTGTCAAAAGCAATTATGTAGGTTTTACGACAGGAGGGAAGTTCTTCATTAGATCTAATTACACTGCAATAAGATCATGGTAAAACAGCTTCAGAGGTGAAAGTAAGATGGATTTTAGGTTATGTATTCACCAATTTCTGCCATTTTCAGTATTTCTCTTTTGAATTTTGATATTATATTTTAAATTCCATAAAGCCAGGAATGCTGTTGCGGTAGCAGACACACCTAGAAGGTGGACTAGGGAATTCTGTTTGACAAACTCATGGTCAGCTTTTTTCCCCCCTGCTCGCCTTTTTGTAAAAGTGGAATTTCCCTTCAGGTTTTTAATGTTGGATTTAAAAGGAATACACATGTTTTGTATTTTACACACTATATAGCCAAAAGTATGTGGACATCCCATACCAAAACTCTGAGCATTCATATAGAGCTGTGCTAGAAAGCTAGAAAAGCTTTCCTAAACATTTAGGAGTGCCTGTGACTGAGATGTAAATGATTAACTGGTTAACCGATAATCAAAGAAGTCAGAACGCAGCTACAGTCTGAACAGGAAAAATTTTTTATTGCTAATAAAAGTAATAAATGGCAGAACTATTACAAGCTGAAATCACAAATAGTGCAGCTAGTTTGCATCAGTATGCAGTCTGACTGCATGGTAAACATTGCACTTGTGGAATATTTGTATTGTTATTTATTTATTTATTGATTTTTTTTATTTTGGGCGCTCAGGTGGCGCAGCAGTAAAACACGCTACCACACCAGAGCTGACATTTTTAACTCGTCGTTTCGAATCTCAGCTCTGCTATCCGGCAGCAGGCTGCGTGCCTACATGAACAACGATTGGCTGTTGTTCATACAGGGTGGGAGCCAGATAGGGATTCCTCATAACTGATGCAATTACAACCTCTGCTGGCTGATTGAGTCAAGGAATAATTCTGATCAGGGTGTGTGGCTCTCCGTACACAAAGCTGATCCTTATATGAACTCGCCTCATGCAGGTGAAAAGATGCAGTCGGCTACTGCACACGTCGGAGAGCGTGTGTGTTAGTCACGGCTCTCCTCAACCAGGGTGGAGATCAACATCAGTAGAGAGGAAACATAATGCAATTGGGTAATTGGATATGCTAAAGTCGGGAGAAAAAGGGGAGAAAATGCATAATCAAAATCATAATAAAAAAATTTATAAATAAGATTAATGTTTTGCATTGTGTTCTAGTTTAATGGTAAAACTCTGCTTATCATATAATAACTACAGTAAGGTTGTCATTTACATCTTTATTATTATGATTAGCACGTTTAGTTAGTGATTGTAATAAAATTTTTGCTACAGGCTTTGTATAAGTGATTCTGCAAGTGTTTATGTTCATCTTACTGTTCTACATTACTGTCACATCCACTACGGTACAATTAAGCATGTGTGACTTGTTCTGAATTAAATGTTGTTCTGTTTTAAACGTTGTATGCTTTCTGTGGCACTGATGTAGGCCTAGCTTTCATTCAGTGTTCTAATCCATCCTCATTAGGCACACTAGCATTTTATTTAAACCAAGCCACTGTGCCATTATGGACCTTACTTAGTGCACAGTCATGGTGGAAGTATAAATGGCCTTTTCCAAACTGATGTCACAAATTTGGAAAATAATATATAATTCATGTTAGGAGTTTCCATATACTTTTGTACATAATATGACAGGAGAAACAATACAGTCAGCTCAACTATTTCTGCTTCAGGATTGGACGTTACCTTCATGTACTGACCATGAAACCCTACAGGAAGGATAATGGGCATTGTTGTGAAAGCATTTGTTTGGCCTGACAGTTCCTGATTCAGGATAACAGCAGAACATCTGTGCATCATAAACGGTCCCACTTTGAGACAGTACAACAGCTATTGTTACCTACAAAAGTGTAAATAATTTAAATGAATTTATTTTGGCTACAGATTTTTATTGAAATGTTTGTGTGAGCCTTAAACTCTTTAACCTGTTAAATTAGGGGTGGAAGTTTTAACAAAATTTTTTTAACTGATAACCAGCTGTCAGTTAACCTATCACTGATCACTGACAAAACAAACAAAAAAATGTTCTAGTTTATTTTGTGCTGTACTCAGTTATACAGAGGTACCTTGTAACTCAACATCCCCTAAACTCAAAATCTTTGAAACTCAACGCCCTTCGTCGAGAAATTTGTACCCTTAAACTCAACATGTGTGCAGCTGCTGCTTTGTTCAGCGCTCGGCTTGAGCGATGAGGTAAAACCTCTACAAAGTGCAAATATGACGAATCTGAATTTGTGTGGAATAGCTGTCAAATCCACTCTGAAAGCTTCCACATGTATCTGTGTTAAGCTGGATTTTACTCCTGTTTCACTTTTAAACTTGTGTTACAGCTCAGGGTTCTGAGATATTGCAAAAAACAGCTTTTCCGCGAGAGTCTAAAACTCTTTTAATTAACTAAACCAAACTTTTTTTAATTATTACTGCTTTTAAGTTCTCTCCACTAATTAAGAAGCATAAAAAACAATAAATAAGTAAAGGTAAAGTGCAGGTTTAATTGTATTTCAGTGTTCAGTATTTCAGTTATTTTCAGTGTATAAGTGTCAAAAACAACCCCATTATTTTACATTAGCCTAAAATATATGCAGTTCTACTGGACCATGGAACACATTAACAGGCTTCCCATACATCCTTCTGGGAAAAAATACCTTGAAACTCAACGTCTTTTAAACTCAACACCACTCCCAGAACCAATTGATGTTGAGTTTCAAGGTACCACTGTATATTTTTAATATATTTTAAATATTTTTTTTAAATATATTTTTTGTACTTTTTTTTCTATATTTTAACATTTTTTATCATATTTTTATTTTATTATTGCTGCTGGTCTCACTGAAGAGCTACCAAACAAAGTTTCGTTGTATAACTACAATGACAATAAAGTCTATCTTATCTTATCTTATCTTATCTTACTGACAAACAATAAACACTGTATAACAGTGAATGTGTTAACCAGTAAGATGAACATGAGCAGAACCAGTTCTGCATTCAGAATGTAACTGAACATGCTAATCAACATCAGTAAAAATAGGACATTTTGTAAAATGCAGTTAAAAGAAGAATGTATGATTTGTTAATTATCTCAAATCTTAATTTTTAATGATAAAATAAAAAAAAAGATTAACAAAGTTTTTACTGATCAACTTAATTGTCATTTGTAAATATGAACACATTTAATATTTTATGTCCACAACAGAGGCATGCTTAGTACTGTGTTCCATCACCTTTCCTATTAGTGAGACTTTTTAATGGTTTGGGATCACTGATGGTCTGTAACGCGTAACTTAGTAACGCGTTACTCTAATCTGACCACATTTTTCAGTAAGGAGTAATCTAACGCGTTACTATTTCCAATCCAGTAATCAGATTAAAGTTACTTATCCAAGTTACTGTGCGTTACTATTTTTGTAAGATATTTTTGCTTTCTTCTTGGCAGGGGCGGAGCCAGGGGGTGGCCAGTGGTTGCCATGGCCACCATAAAGTAATCTTCGGCCCCCCCCTGGCCCCCCCCCCCACCACCGCTTTGCCGGCAATTTTTTTGCGGAAGCATTTCTGCACGCAGGAGCAGCGCACCTCAGATGAGTAGTTCTTCACCAAAACAGTGCAGTAATACACTCAACATAAATGTCAACCACCAACACAATTACAGAAGTACAGTAGTACTATTTAGTAGTATTCGTGGCGCGCTACGAGTAAAAGCGCCAGCTGGCTCTGCGCATTCCAGTGTTGCCAGATTGGGCGATTATCTGCCAAATTGGGCGGATTTTGTTGGAAAACAATTTAATAGCAGGTAAATAACACTTCTATTTAAAAGAAAATCTTCCGTTTTAAGAAGCTCCAGCATTGTAGAAGGCTATTAAAAGTAAAGTCAATTTTCAATGCTGATTTAGCTGTTGGTCAGTCTGTATCATATTCTTGAAAGAAAATTTAAATTAGTTTTCCATGCATTCACACTAGCATGTTCTGGGATTCAATTGAGTCTCATTAGTACACACAAGTTGGCAGCCAAATGATAAAGTATTGCAAAGGAATATCTTTGAAATATTCCGCATTAAATAACTAATAAGGTAACTTGTAATCTAACTTAGTTACTTTTAAAATCAAGTAATCCATAAAGTAACTAAGTTACTTTTTAAAGGAGTAATCAGATTACTTTTTCAAGGTAACTATGCCATCACTGTTTGGGACCTGCGGACACTAATTTTGAAAGTGAATTTTTGTCCGTTCTTGCCTTCAGCTGCATATTTTCCTCACGATGCACCATACATGTTCAAAAGGAGACAGATCCAGACTGCAGGCAGGCCAGTCAAGCACACTCACTCTGTATCTCTGAAGCCACACTGTTGTAGTGCATGCAGAATGAGGCCTGGCATTGTCTTGCTGAAATAACCATGGACTTTTGGAGCACAAGTCATGGTACCTTTCATCTTTTGCACAGAGAAATTCACATCAGATTTTCCAAAAAAAAAAAAAAAAAAAAAAAAAAAAAAAAAAAAAAAAAACGCTGAACTGTTTTTACTGTATTTTGGTCCATCTGAGATGAGCTTGAGCTCAGAGAACTCAGCAGTGTTTCTGTATAAAATTGATGTCTGGCTTTCTCTCTGTGTAACAGTTTCAGGTTGCATTTCTTGTTGCAGTGGTGGACTGTGTTAAGTAACAATGTTTTAAGTTCTCCTGAGCCCATGTGGCTATATTTATCACAGTAGCATAACGTATCATTGCACAGTGGTTTTTGGCCTTATCCTACATGGACTGAATTTTTTTGGATTCTGTGAAACATTTCACTATTTTAAGTAGGGTAGGTAATAAAACACACATATTATTTGTAATTTTGCACTGAGAAATCTTCTTTTTGAAATGATTGACAGTTTTCTTGTAAAGTTTTGCACAAAGTGGTGAGCCACGACCTATTGTTTACAAATACTTAGCAATCCAGTGTTTTTGTGGTGATTAGAAAAGACTGGGCAGAAATCTAATCTCATGAAACCTGCTTATTTTTGCTTAATGTTTAATACAATGGGATTAATTTCAACTCTCAGTGCAGCGTTCCAAAGGCTGTGTTAGCCAGGCCAATGTGTTCTTATGCACGTTTTCCGTTAAGCATTAGTACAGCTAACTTGTGTCTGACAATAGTGTTTACAAGAGGCCGACCTGCTATTGAGAGTGAATACGTTGTTTCAATAGGAGGCACTTTTCCATCTGGCAGAGTTTAAAAGGGAAAAAAATCAATTCTGCTTTCCTTGTGGAAGCTCCTCTTGTGTTGGGTCACCATCTGCCGTTCTCCTGCCCCCACTCTTTGTGTTAACGTGGTAATTAATATATGCCACCACACTAAGCATATCTGCTGAAGTAACAGCCATGTGCAGCGACTCAGTTCTACTAACAA
This sequence comes from Trichomycterus rosablanca, assembly GCF_030014385.1. Classification (NCBI taxonomy): domain Eukaryota; kingdom Metazoa; phylum Chordata; class Actinopteri; order Siluriformes; family Trichomycteridae; genus Trichomycterus; species Trichomycterus rosablanca. The sequence goes on from NC_085993.1 coordinate 28,667,151, forward strand.
CTGTTTTGGATTTTTGATCTGATAGGCCACTCCTTGGTTCTCCTTTTGGTCTGATTTTAGGGAGTGTTGCTTCAGAATGGTTGCTTGAGAATATCTATCTAATATAATGCTTGACTCAACCTAGTTGCTTATTTTATGTATAAATTAGTTTTTTCTTATGTATTAATTAGGTTGCCAGACATGCAGAATTTTTTACTCTGGAATTTTATGAGTAGAGTAATTGAACAAGTATTTTAGGACATTTTGTAAACTGCAATAAAAACAATAATCTGTGATTTGTTAATTCCCTTGAAAGATTTTAACTGGCAAATGGTGTAGTTTAGTAGTTTTATTTATGTGATTGTGATTCTTGACAGTTGTGGATATATATACAGTATATATACAGTATATATGGATTTTGGATCCAACTTTAGTTTTTTCAATGGGAAGAGGGTCATGTGACACATCAAACTTATTGAGAATTTCACAAGAAAAACAATGGTGTGCTTGGTTTTAACGTAACTTTATTCTTTTATGAGTTATTTACAAGCTTCTCTTTGTTTACAGCCATTGACATGTCGCAGAGGTTAACACGTGAGGAGCGGATAGAAATTGTGTTGATGTCTGGTGAACGCAGTACCCGGGTCATTGCAGCAGATTTCAATGCAAGACACCCTACGAGACCACCCATCTCCCATGCTACAGTTAGCAAACTGCTTGCCAAGTTTCATGAAACTGGTTCAGTGTTGGATTTGCCAAAATGTGGACGCATGAAAACTGTCACTAATGAAGAAACATCAGTGGCTGTCCTAGCTTCATTCAGCAAGAGCCCACAGCGTAGCACTCGCCGCATGTCACTGGAGAGTGGCATCAGTCGAACATCCCTTCGGCGGATATTAGCTACACACAAATGGCACCCTTACAAACTCCAGCTGCTGCAGCATCTCAACGAGGATGACCCAGATCGGCGCACTGAATTTGCAGAATGGGCAAAACAAAAATTGGAACAGGACCCTCAGTTTACACAGAAAATTTTTTATTCAGTGATGAGGCAAACTTTTATGTGAATGGTGAAGTTAACAAACAAAACCACCGCTATTGGTCTGACACTAACGCACATTGGATAGATCCCTCCAAGACTGTTGGAACACAAAAATTGATGGTATGGTGTGGTATATGGGGTACAAAGATAGTGGGGCCATTCTTTATCAATGGAAACCTCAAGGCCACTGGATATTTGAAATTGCTACATGATGATGTGTTTCCCTCTTTATGCACTGAAGCTGGCACGTTCCCTGAGTTTTTCCAGCAAGATGGTGCACCACCACATTATGGGTGTCAGGTCCGAGCATTCCTAGATGAACAGTTTCCTGGAAAGTGGATTGGTCGTCGTGGGCCAGTTGAATGGCCCCCAAGGTCTCCCGATCTGACCCCCTTAGACTTTTATCTTTGGGGTCATCTGAAGGCAATTGTCTATGCTGTGAAGATACGAGATGTGCAGCACCTGAAACTACGGATACTGGAAGCCTGTGCTAGCATTTCTTCTGCGGTGTTGCTATCAGTGTGTGAAGAGTGGGAGAAGAGGGTTGCATTGACAATCCAACACAATGGGCAGCACTTTGAACACATTTTATAAGTGGTCAGAAACTTGTAAATAACTCATGAAAGAATAAAGTTACGTTAAAGCACACCATTGTTTTTGTTGTGAAATTCTCAATAAGTTTGATGTGTCACATGACCCTCTTCCCATTGAAAAAACTAAAGTTGGATCCAAAATGGCCGACTTCAAAATGGCCGCCATGGTCACCACCCATCTTGAAAAGTTTTCCCCCTCCCATATACTAATGTGCCACAAACAGGAAGTTAATATCACCAACCATTCCCATTTTATTTAGGTGTATCCATATAAATGGCCCACCCTGTGTATATATATATATACGTATATATGTGTATATATATATATATATATATATATATATATATATATATTTATATATATATATATATGTATATATTTATATATATATATATATATATATATATATATTAGGGCTGTCGAAGTTAACACGATAATAACGCATTAACGCAATCTCAATTTAACGCGATTAAAAAAAATAGTGCCGTTAACGCAAATTCTATTTGGCCCTGCGAGTCATCCATAGTTCATGTTGAGACTTGACCGTGCACCAACGTTTTAACGTCGGACTTGCCACCGTTTGTTTCATTTGTGGTTTGTTAACATAATGTAACCGAGCATTGTAGTGATGCACTCGCTTAATAAAGAAATAAATACACGGTATATTCACAAGTTGTCGGGAGCAGAACACTTTATTACTTCTTCTGTTACGGTACCGAATAGCAAACAGCTAGAGTCATACCGTTAGCCAAGCATGCTATTCCATGCACTATGGAAGCCCCAAAGGGTCAAAACACTCACAATGTTTGCTGATGGAGAAATTTTAACCTACAATCTGACATTTATACGAAGTCAAGGGTCTCTGCTGGATAGTATTACTGCCTAGTATGTGAGTGAATAAAACTCCCTTACAGTTTTCTCTTGTCCCAGCAGTTTTTAACATAAGTACATTTAGCATAAAATGTGTTCACCATTTTAATTGTAACATTTCACTTAAAAATCCTTGTTTTCTATAACATTTACACAGATTCTTTTTAAATGCGATTAAATGCGATTAATCGCGATTAACTATATGAAATTCTGAGATTAATCGCGATTAAAAATTTTAATCGTTTGACAGCCCTAATATATATATATATATATATATATATATATATATATATATATTGTTTATGCATTTTCTCCAAACTTTTTAGCGCATCCAATTGCCCGATTGCTTCACGCTTCCTCTCCACCAATTCTGACTCCAGCTCTAATTTGAGGAGAATGAAGCTAACCCACGCCCCCTCTGACACGTGGGCTGCAGCCGTATGCATTTTGTCACCCCCACTAGGCGAGTGCATATATGCGAATCAGCCTTGTGTTTGGAGAGACACACCCTGATCTGCACTCTTTCCCCACCTCTGTGCAGGCACCATCAATTGGCCAGCAGAGGTCGTAGTGCATCAGTTACGAGGAGTCCTTAACCGGCTTAATACCCTACCCCTATATGAATGACAGGCCGATCGTTGTTCATGTGGCCGCTCAGCCCAGCCGGATGGCAGAGCTGAGATTCGATACGATGCATTCGAAACCCCAGCTCTGGGGCGCTGGCATGTGTTATTGCTGCTGCGCCACCTGAACGGCCGACAGTTATTATTGACTAAAAAATAATTGACTAAAATTATTATTAAAATCTACAGTAGTTTGTCTTAGACATTGTCTTTTTTATGGAAAGCCATCAAAGCAGCTTCTCTAAAGTGCATATCTATATTTAACTCTAATCACTAAGAGGTGCTGGAAAATGACAACATTAGTGTACAGTGCACTGGTGGTACAGTGATGTAGCAGAGTATTGTGAATGTCTCCTAGCATCAGGGTCCTGGGGACTGGGGTTTAAACCTTGCCTGCAACCATTATGAGGAGTCATTTTTGTCCTGTACCATTAGATTACTCCTAAATGTGAGTGAAGTCTTGTGGTTGTGCCTTGTCCTCAGCGTTTTCAGTTGGTCTCCAGCATAGTCTCGTTGCAGCCAGTCTTTTCCTGTGATGAGATTAAAGTCTGGTGAATGTTTAGATGATTTTGGTCTGAAAGTGGGTTGGTCCAAAAGTCATCATGAAGGAAGTACATTTGATTGGTAATTGTATATAAGCCAAATTAGGCCTCCTGAAGGTGGAGTTTAAAGTTATGACCATAGTTTAAACGGCTGTGTGCCAACCTGCACACTACTGTACTGAATAGTGTGTATCTAACATGATGATATTATTGGACAGATGATTTAGAATAGAGGCTACTGTTTGGGACGCACCCAGGAAATCGCTGATAAACAGAATGTCAGAATGCAGAAGTGGCAGGAGAGAAGCTAAATGTGACAACTGATACTTATGAGGAAGGATGCAAAAAAGACAGTATGTCAAGAGAACTGAATCAAATAGTAAGTCCATTTCTAAAACACTGTTTGCAAAGACTTGGCATGTTTACTTACGTTTGCTGTGTAACTGGTAAAGAGTGTTTCTATTCATTGCTGTACCATAGCATATTTTAATATATCACTTTGTGGCGACGGTTCGTATCTCAGCTCTGCTACCGGCAGGCTGGGCGCCTACAAGAACAACAATTGGGAGGATGCCGGAGGGGATTCCTCACAACTGATGCAATTACGACCTCTGCTGGCAGATTGATGGCACCTGCACAGATGCGGAGTGTAATGGGATCAGGGTGCGATTCTCCGTACACAAAGCTGTTTCGCATATGAACTCGCCTCGTGCAGGTGAAAAGATGCACTCGGCTACTACACACGTGTCAGGGGGCGTGTGTTAGTCTAGGCTCTCCTCGGTCAGGAGTGGAAGTCAGCACCACCAGTAGAGAGGAAGCGTAAAGAAATCTGGTTATTGGATATGATGGAAAAAATAATGGGAAGAAACCTCATAACTGATATAATGACTAGCAATGCTGTAGTGTGTTATTTAAAGCACCAAAAAGCTAAATGTAAATGGCCCGAAAAAATGCAATCATCCTGTAAATGATTGGCACCTTTTAAATGTCAGCATGTTTTAGAGGAAATCAATTATCTAATGTTAAATAGGGGCCGGATATCTAATGCAGTACTGCCATTACAGAATAAAATTTCTATTTAAACCATTTACTGTGGTCGAGGATCCCAGTGAGAAGAACTGATCACCTACAAACACACTGGGAAGACGGTGCTCAGGTGTAGCAGGGTTACTATGGCAGTACTCTGGCTAATTAGCCTCTGTGGACATGACTGGTGGCAGGCTGCAGTGGTTCTAGGGCATCCCTGTCGACTGGGAAGTAGGCCAAACGCTTTGTCTGTTCTTTACCCCGGTTTCTCTCTGTAATCATTATTTAGAGCTTTAATATGAGATGACTGGGTTTCCAAACTGCCAATGTGTAATACATTTGAGGCTGTAATGTATTAGGACATTCTAATTATAGCTCTCTGCAGAATAAAGAGAAATTATTAGGAAGGAATTATGACATTGGTATTTGCAGTTGGTAATAAAACATACATTTGATCATCATAAATTGGACACAAATTGTTCCTGTAGCTAATGTAGCCCTTTGTCCAACAATTAAAGCTGCAGTGCATAACTAAAGCTTTCCAAAAATATTGTAGAGGTTGTTGAAGTCAGTAAAATGTCACCCCTCCTATTTACCAAGTTTAGGTGTTTTAGCTACACCCATTCCCAGCATGCTCATGCCTGGGGCACAAAGCAGCTCCATAGGACAAAAATTATTGTAAGGAAATCTGTTAGCCCCCTCCGATTCCTGACCTTAGCCCCATTAAACACCCTTTGGATGACTTGTAACCATGAGCCAGGAACTCATGTATAATATCAATGCCTGACCTCCCAAAGGCTCTTTTGACCGAAGGGCCATAACGTGCATACTGACCCTACTCAAAGTGTTAAGGTTGCCACAGAGGGACTGAACCATGCAGTAGAAAGAGGGTGTTGCACATTAAGGGGTGCCTGACTAGATTAAAGCCCCTGCTTCAAAAGTTGGCACAATAAAGCTCATAATTTGTTGCTTATAAGTTCCATTCTGATTTCATCAATGTGACCAATGTTCCATGTACTTTGTAATAGATGCACTCGAAAAAAAATATGCTAAAATACACTAGCCCACTACTGCTGAGATTTGGGGTTTGAATCTCAGCTGTACTATTTGGCTGGTCAGATTCCCACACAGACGTGCCGGTCCCAAGCCTGGATAACAATAATGAGGGTTGCATCAGGAATGGCATTAGGTGGCCGCTCAGGCGGCGCAGCGGTAAAAACACACGCTGCAACCGGAGCTGGTTCTCGAGTACGCCGTATCGCTAGGTGGCGCAACACTCGTTAATGTGTGGGTGGCAAGATGCATACGGCTTGCTGCTCACATGTCGGAGGGGATGTGGGTTAGCTTCTATCTCCTCGGTCAGGGCAGGGATCGGCAGAGGCAGAGAGGAGGCGTGATGCAAATTGGGCAATTGGAAGCACTAAAGGGGGAGAAAAAGGGGAGAAAATGCGTAAAAAAAAAAAAAGGAATGGCATTAGGTTTAAAAACTGTGCCAATTCAGCAGGGATGTAACGATGCACCACAAGACAGCTAGAAATCGGTGCACATGTACCACTCTTTTTTTACACAAGAAGCATTATTTGGCATAGTTTGTCCCTACCTCAGAAATAAAAGGGCATTTATTATTTAGATAAGTAAAAGATAATCACAAATACAGTATTTTATTCTTTTTTTTTAAAGAGAAATAATAAAAGGAAACTTTGTCATAATTTGTCTTCAATTTCATTTAGTTTAAAAAAAAAAATTGGGAAATAATCCTATCTTGAACGCAGTATTGTGAATCGTATCGCATCGTGGGTAGAGTGTATCGTTACATCCCTACAATTCAGGTATGTGGACCAGAGTGGTCTGCTGTGAGAAGTAAAAAACACTGATTTTGATTATTAAAAAAGGTGAATATCGGTTTAAATATTTAGTCATTACCTACAATTCAGGCCAAAATTTGCTAAAAGGGTCCAACAAGAGTATAAAAAGCCTGGAACGCTTGGGTGGTGCTACAGTCTAACACTCTAGCCCACTGCTGCCAGGCCTGGTCAGCTGCTCAACAGACCTAATTTTCTGATAGAGTGAATGCCAGACGGGGAACACATTAGAGTTTACTTTATCTCTGTTGCAGGGACAAGGTTTTTTTGGGTTTGGCATATCATCTCGGGTTCTAATGCGATTAGGTGGCAGCAGGTTGCTGGTGATTTTATGCAAAAGTCTCTAGAACACTAGTGACTCACTCCTGCAGCAGAGCGGTCGTCTGGATAAGAGACGCAGGATGACATCATATTTCTGTTCTGGCCTTAGTCATCCAGTTGTGGGAGAGGATGTGAGAGTTGATGTGGCGCATCAGTTATAAATAGTGAGATCACTATCACTGGTGGATTGTGCTCTTATCTTGTACTCGCATCTGATCTCTGCTGTCATTGTGGCTGATGTTGATGGTGCAGCTTACGGTCCCGTTTGTCAATCAAACTCTCATTCTGCATTTTATTCCCACCACAAGAGTGTTCCCGACATGCAGATACAGATGCAAACGGAAATATTCAATCCCCCGAAAGTAAAGAATGATTCATAACAATTTACACAGCAAATGAACAATGTGGTATTTTATAGTGGTTGGATATTTTGGTCAAACCTACTGTGAGCCTGTTTGACCTAAACTTGGGTTGCAACATGATTGAACCATTGAGAACTTGGTTCACCAAAAGGGCAATGGGTATAAGAAGATTTCCAAGACCTTGGAGGTTCTTAGAGACACTTCTTAGTATTCTCTGGAACTTATGGTGCAGCAGCAAACCTACTTGGCCATGTGAGAGCCCAGAATTTCACCCAGAGGTCATCAGGAAGGGTTGACTAAAATACACTAGAGAGAATTTGGAGAGCCCTGCGGATTTCTATTAAGTGACTAATCGAAACTGGAAACTGGCCATATGGATCAGTGTTTTTTTCTGGTACAAGAAAGGCAAGGCTTATAACCAGAAGAATATAATTTGCATGGTCAGACATGATGGTCAGTCAGTGATGATGTGGGGAAGTTTTACTTCTACAAATACTGGCAATCTTGACTGTGTGACTGGCATCATGGATTTACAGAAATACCAGGGCATTTTAAGGAGAAACGGTAAGCCTTCTGTGGTGAAACTGAATCTTGGTGATGATTGGACTTTCCAGTAAGTCAGTGATCCCAAGCACACTTCCAAGTAAACCAAAGCTTGGTTGAGAAATCAGTCCTGGAATATCCTGGCGTGACCTTTTCAGTCTCCTGATTTAAATTGCATAGAACGGCTTTAGTGGGATTTGAAGAAAGCAGTTGCAACACAAAATGATATATAATATAATTAGGGCTGGACGCTAAAATTTATATCACGATATAACTCCTAATTTCAGTCGATACGATATAATTCCGATATCGATATGAATAATACAAATGTCAGAAAAACTGCCAGGAACACCAACATTGAAAGGCTGTACCTGCAAACCTCTGAACCCTGCAAAAGTCTATGAAATCTCACCCTTTACAACTACATAATATTTTAGAAATAATAATAATAATAATAATAATAATAATACAAATAAATGAGCTTTTACCTTTTACTTGTATTCAGCATTTTTATACAGACAAAAACACGACATCATTCTCAAATAAACATAAGCTTTGACAATATATAATATAATATATTAACATATGTCTTAACCAGAGGTGGAAAGAGTACTAAAATATTGTACTCAAGTAAAAGTACTATTACTTTAATGAATTTTTACTTAAGTACGAGTAAAGTTACTAGTCTAAAAATCTACTCAAGTAAAAAGTAACTCATTTAAAATGTACTCAGAGTAAACTTCACTTCGTTACTTTTTTTAACAGGGGGGGGGGGGGGGGTCTCTTCTGTGTAATGCAAACATGACAAGTGGATATAAATCTCACAATAGTTGTTTTTAATTCAAATATAATAGAAGAAACATGTTGATACAACATTTAAAACATTTAGGGATGTGTAATGTATCATTTTAGTCCCATAAAACTTTTTCAAACTGTATAACCACTAGTGATGTGTCGTAGAATGATTCAAATTTATTGAACGGCCCTTTAAACTGAAATAAAGGAACCGCTTCTGGGAGTCGTTATGTATATATATATATATACGGCTCTTTAAAGGAACCGAGACAAAAGATTCGACTCCCCGTCACAGAATTCACTGCAGCAGTTTCCCAGCCGCAATTTATTTAGCGTTTTTTATTTTACTCAGTAACGGATCTTATTTAAAATGTAGCGAATTACAATTCCTAATACAAAACATACCTAAGTAAAAGTAAAATTACAGGCTGTGAAATCTACTTTAAAAAGTACAAGTACACAACAAAACTACTCAATTACAGTAACGCGGGTAAATGTAATTCCACCTCTGTAAATGTTTCCACCTCTGGTCCCAACTTTAATCCACAACATGGACTGATTATTATTTGTATGTAAACATTTTCGAACAAAAGTGCTTAGAGTTGCTGCAGAATTTGCTATATCAGGTGTTGTGCTTGAAGAATACAGAAAAAAAGAGTCTAGGCTTTCCTCTCTTATCAACTATTTCTACTGCTTCTTTTTTAACTGTGGATGCCCGTTCACTCACAGCTGTTGAACTCATTTTTACTAATATCCACCGTGTTGTAGGTAGCGGAGTGTAATCAGAGCGGTAACGCTGAGCACTGGCGTCATGCCTGTGCCGTACGTCATCACGCACTGACGTATGCATATCGATCGAATTTGTTTAAAAATCATATCACCGTTATTGAAACATTTTCTATCGCGATATATAGCGATATCGAATTATTGTCCAGCACTAAATATAATAGTTGTATATTTTAACTTAATTATATAAACAGAAAGGGGGGTTGAACATGGAATGTTTCCAAATACAGCTGTAAGTGCGAGGGATAAAAGGAAGTGGGTTTATGAATAATTCACATATGGAGCTGAAAAGTTACATTTAATCCATCCATTAGGTGCACTTCTGGTCAAGGAAGTTTAAGTCAGCGTAGGCTTTAAGAAACAGCCTAATCTGGCTTAATGTGATACAGTTGTGATTTTAAACATTCTCAATCACTCTGTTCATTTTAAAATGTGTTTAACAATAAACTAACATAACTGAAATATAAATCACACAGTTCAGTGTTGTTGCTTCCTTATAATGGGTTTACGATGGAAATAAACAGCATTCTGCACCAAAACGACACAGTTACACAGTAGTACTGATCAGTGATGTTTGAGACAAATTCTTCACAGAAGTTGAAACTACTGCACATTTTCTGCATGTGTATTTTTTATTGTAATTTTTGATGAATAGCTTCAAATCGCCTGGCTTATGTTTCACTTTTCTTGTACCTTTCTTGTACATTTAATTAGTAGGTTTAGTAAATAAATCATATAATAGTGTATTTGCTAGGTAACTAGTCTTGACCGCAAGTTTGATCACACTGTACAATCAGCATTAGCTAGTGTTGAACTATGAAAGAGCCATTAAGAAGCTTGAACACCCAAACAGAAGAAATTATATTCAAGAGTTAAAATTGATGGCACTTAAAATTAATAATAATAATAATAATCCTAATAATAAATTACTTACAGTAAAACAATTTCTTCTAGGTGCTCAGGTGGCGCAGCCGTAAAAACACGCTAGCACACCAGAGCTGAGATTTCGAACACATCGTTTTGAATCTCAGCTCTGCCATCTGGCAGGCTGGGCGCCTACATGAACAACGATTGACTGTTGTTCATACAGGGTGGGAAGGTTGTATCGGCAGAGGGGAAGCGTTATGCTATCAGGGTGATTGGATATGACAAATTTAGGGAAAAACAGTTAGCAGTGGTACATTTTGTTCATTTACATGAATATAAACTATATGGCCAGAAAAAGGCATTAGTAATCATAAGGTTGCTGGTTCAAAACCCCACCACTGCCAGGTTCCCACTGTTGGGCCCTTGAGCAAGGCCCTTGAGCAAGGCCCTTGACCCTCAGTTGCTTAGAAACTGTATACTGTAAGTCACTTTGGATAAAAGTGTCCGCTAAATGCAATAAATGTACTGCTGTTTGATGATAAAGGCCTGGCTCAGTGTATCAATTCCCATCAACAGTGTTTAATTGGGTTGTGAAATGGGTTGTACCAAACTTGTCTTGCCCATGTCTTTTCTGACCTTTTTTTGTGCATGGGGCACAATCATGCTAAAACAGGAAATGACCTTTCTCAACTAGCAAAACGGAAATTAATATTAATTTTTCTTCATAAATGATTTACAACTGTAAAAACTGTTATCCCAATTTAGTCGTTTACAGTTTCCCTGATTGTAATACCTTCACTGCTTGCACCATCCCAGTGGGAATATGCCCCATTATGTTTCTATTAGAGATGGGACGATCGATCGGCTACGAATCGGTATTGGCCGATTTTTAATCAAAATATGCTATCGGCAATCGGCGATATTTCCTAAAAGTAGCCGATCCGATCGTGTGATATATAAAGACCATGTTAAGTTAACAGCTCAGTGGATTGATCCAGACTTTGAGCTACGAAGCACCAACCATCACATCACCATTCATCAACAATCGTACAGAAGCCATCTTGAAAGCTCTTACGATGTAATTTTGCTGATTGTAATATTTACTTTAAAAAGATAATTCAACCCGGTCACATCTGAGTCGATTCTATCAGCACGTTATATAAACTCCTGGTTCACTTTGGTAAATCGTAAGCGGTTCTTACTTGTGATGTAGATGAGAACAGAAGACGTTACAGAGCCAATCCGAGGCAAAAGTTTATTCATTACCAAATTCGTTAGTTCAGGATCATCTGCTGAACTTTTTGAAAACTTTTAGCTCCTTAGACGGAACGAGTCTGACTCGGTTACAGATCTGTGGTAATAGCAGTTTAATTAAGCTTTTTAATTGAGCTTTTTAATGTAAGAGAGTCACACAAAATGTTCTGTAGTAGCTGGTGTTTATTTAAAACCACGACATTTAATTAATAACAGTAAACACGGAGAGATAACTGAGAAGAGAAACTTACGCTTCACATAAAAACGAATCAACTCATGAATCAATGAATCACTTATAGCGATACTGTGAACTCTGCGTGTCTGTAACTCTGTAACTGCGTCTCTTCTAAAGGCACAAACACACACACGCGCGCGCTGCTCCGGTTTATCTTTACTGTGAGGCTCTTTTTAAGTTTATTTAGTGCTAAATCCCCCCCCGATCGGAATCGGCTATCGGCCGATGTCCCTGAAAGGAGATCGGAGATCGGAATCGGTGCCAAAAACCCCGATCGGTCCATCTCTAGTTTCTATTGAACACATACTGACTGAATGTACTAAATACTCACAGAAATGACAATCTCTAGCAATACAAAGTCTATGACAAAAATCTTTAACCAAGCCAAAATAAAAACAATCCTTAATTTCTTAAAAAATATTGGTGTAAAAAAGTACATTTAAAAACAACATAAGAACAGCACTTGACAAGGATGATAGACTGACATGAGAATTATACCCTTTCTGCCGTCAATATAACCATATTATATTATTATATTATTAGATAAATACTAACTAAATAAAATAAATAAATGCACAACCCAAACAAACAAATGCCACAGCCAGACTGCACCCCCTCTGACATGTGTGCAGTTGTCAGAGAGCCATGTTGTGTATGGAGAGACATGCTATGCTGCTCTGTGTTTCCACACCCCTCATACAGGCGACTTGACTTGAAAGCAGAGCTGAGATTCAAACCTTGAGAGCTGAGCTCCCAGTATTTAAAAATAAAAAGTTTTGTATTTTTTTTAACAATGTGATTGCAAGTATAGAACTACAGCTGTGTTTCAGTACATTTGTCATGTCACTCTTTAAGCTCAGACTGCTTTTTGAGTCCGTTTGAACTCTCTATATTAGGCTTTGTTTTCTCACCTGTTATGAGTTCCTTTTAGTGTGCTGTTTCTCGTTTTCAGTCACACACCTCTGTGGCTTCTAAATATTAAAATACACGGTTCTTCTTTCTGTGTAGTGATGTACTGATCAGTTACTATAGCAGATCAGTCTTAACTAGGGCTGTAACTATACACTCTACCCACGATGTGATTCACGATACTGGGTTCCCGAAACTGTTTTTTAAAGATTGTTTAAAACTGAAATTGAAGACAAATTGTGACCGTTTACTTTTATTATTTCTCTTAAAAAAAAGAAAATAAAACACTGTATTTGTGCTTATCTTTTATTTATCTAAATAATGAATGCCCTTTTATTTCCGAGTTAGGTAAAAACTATGCAAAACAATTTTGAATTAAGCCCAGGATTTGGCAACCAGGCGTATAGCGCCAGTGACGTCAAGAAGGCGAGGTATATAGTGCTGTTTAAAGTGAAAATCAATTCATTTTACATGTCAAATCGATTTGAATCGTGGAATTTTTAAATCGGTTATAAACTGTATTGTGAATCGTTACATTCCTAGTCTTAACACTGATCCAAAACACCACATCAGTACTGGATCAGATTCTGTTACTGTTTGCTTTGTCTGTGTAGGTCTTATTCAGGCACTTCTTAACGCTCAACATGCCAATAGTTGTGTTGGCTACTTTCAATTTCCAGTTCCTCCTCCATACTCTCCAGTGTAATTTCCGACTTGGTTTTTTTTTTTTGGCATTACCAGTTTTAAACGTTGCTCTCTTTCTGGTTCACTTCTGTCAGTAAACCAGTGGGAGGAAAAAAGCAGAAGGGTTTTTTTTACATTACAGTTACATACAGGTTTAGGATTTTTGGTGGGCTGTGTTTGTTCCCTTAAACTTTGTTACTGGGGAACTAAATGAAGTCACTGTGGACTGTTTCTTTCAGGCCAGTAGCAATTGGGCCACTTGCTTCTTTATTGGGCCTGTTATACAGTGTATCACAAAAGTGAGTACACCTCTCACATTTCTGCAAATATTTTATTATATCTTTTAATGGGACAACACTATAGAAATAAAACTTGGATATAACTTAGAGTAGTCAGTGTACAACTTGTATAGCAGTGTAGATTTACTGTCTTCTGAAAATAACTCAACACACAGCCATTAATGTCTAAATGGCTGGCAACATAAGTGAGTACACCCCACAGTGAACATGTCCAAATTGTGCCCAAAGTGTCAATATTTTGTGTGACCACCATTATTATCCAGCACTGCCTTAACCCTCCTGGGCATGGAATTCACCAGAGCTGCACAGGTTGCTACTGGAATCCTCTTCCACTCCTCCATGATGACATCACGGAGCTGGTGGATGTTAGACACCTTGAACTCCTCCACCTTCCACTTGAGGATGCGCCACAGGTGCTCAATTGGGTTTAGTCCATCACCTTTACCTTCAGCTTCCTCAGCAAGGCAGTTGTCATCTTGGAGGTTGTGTTTGGGGTCGTTATCCTGTTGGAAAACTGCCATGAGGCCCAGTTTTCGAAGGGAGGGGATCATGCTCTGTTTCAGAATGTCACAGTACATGTTGGAATTCATGTTTCCCTCAATGAACTGCAGCTCCCCAGTGCCAGCAACACTCATGCAGCCCAAGACCATGATGCTACCACCACCATGCTTGACTGTAGGCAAGATACAGTTGTCTTGGTACTTCTCACCAGGGCGCCGCCACACATGCTGGACACCATCTGAGCCAAACAAGTTTATCTTGGTCTCGTCAGACCACAGGGCATTCCAGTAATCCATGTTCTTGGACTGCTTGTCTTCAGCAAACTGTTTGCGGGCTTTCTTGTGCGTCAGCTTCCTTCTGGGATGACGACCATGCAGACCGAGTTGATGCAGTGTGCGGTGTATGGTCTGAGCACTGACAGGCTGACCTCCCACGTCTTCAACCTCTGCAGCAATGCTGGCAGCACTCATGTGTCTATTTTTTAAAGCGAACCTCTGGATATGACGCCGAACACGTGGACTCAACTTCTTTGGTCGACCCTGGCGAAGCCTGTTCCGAGTGGAACCTGTCCTGGAAAACCGCTGTATGACCTTGGCCACCATGCTGCAGCTCAGTTTCAGGGTGTTAGCAATCTTCTTATAGCCCAGGCCATCTTTGTGGAGAGCAACAATTCTATTTCTCACATCCTCAGAGAGTTCTTTGCCATGAGGTGCCATGTTGAATATCCAGTGGCCAGTATGAGAGAATTGTACCCAAAACACCAAATTTAACAGCCCTGCTCCCCATTTACACCTGGGACCTTGACACATGACACCAGGGAGGGACAACGACACATTTGGGCACAATTTGGACATGTTCACTGTGGGGTGTACTCACTTATGTTGCCAGCCATTTAGACATTAATGGTGTATGAACTCGGCTCGTGCAGGTAAAAAATGCAGGCTGTACTGACTGCGTGCCTGAGGGGGCGCAAGTCAGTTGAGTGGCGTCCTCAGTCAGCGGCAAAAGGGTCGAATCAGTATTCGGCCAATTTGTGTCTGCTTAAGGCACTGTTGCAGGCACTTCGAACCGGGGTGTTCAGAATCTCAGCGCTGGTGTGCTAGCGGAATATCCCGCTGCACCACCTGGGCGCTGTAATTGTAATTTTGTCATGATCCTTTGGCAGCAATTTCCAAGTCTTCTTGAATACATATT
The DNA here is from genome assembly GCF_030014385.1 of Trichomycterus rosablanca. NCBI lineage: Eukaryota > Metazoa > Chordata > Actinopteri > Siluriformes > Trichomycteridae > Trichomycterus > Trichomycterus rosablanca. Next base: position 28,682,439 of record NC_085993.1, read on the forward strand.
TACAAGCTTTGTGCAGCTGTATTTTGGCACTTTATCCCATTTTTTATGGCAGATCCTCTCAAGCTCCGTCAGATTGGATCGTGGGCATCTGTGAATTTTTGTCTGGGCTTGTGGTTGGGCCACTTTGAAGCCAGTTTAGTGTTGTTTTGGCTGTATGCTTTGGGTCACTTTTGTGTTAAAAGGTGAACTGACACCCCAGTCTGAGCATGTTCTTTGATGGAGGTTTTAAACCAGTATGGTGCTGTATTAGACTGCTTTTATTTGTTTCTAAGGTCTCACTAGGACAGTCTTCCTGTCCTTGCCACTAAGAAGCACCACCGTAGCATGATGCTGCAAACACCATGTTTTATGTTTTTTCTGTCGGACATAGTGTTGCTGTTCTGAGTATCAGAGCAGAAAATAACCTCTCTGATGTTGCTGATTAGCCAACTCTGCACTAGATGTTGGTTTCCTTGCCACACACAAAGCTTGATTTAATGTTGGCACAGAACTTTTGGAGCTCTTTCTTACCTTTCTGACCAAGGTCCTCTTTGTCTGGATGCTGGACAGCTGATTTGGTCAGACAGCCAACTCTAGGAAGGTTCAAGGTTGTAAATTATTGAGGCCAAAGTTCTGGAAATGCTCGAAGCTTTAGATAAAGTTTTATATCCTTGCCGTGATCGTTGCCTTGCGACAATTTGATGGCGATCCACAGACCTGATAATGCTGTGTCTTTCTAATATATGTCCAGTCATTTTAGATTGGAACAGGTGGACTCTAGTTGAGTTTAAGACACATCTCAAGGATAATTAAAGCAAACAGGATGCACCTGACCACAATTTAAAATGCTATTGCAACATATGTGCAGGTGTGTGTGTGTGTGTGTGTGTGTGTGTGTGTGTGTGTGTGTGTGTGTGTGTGTGTGTGTGTGTGAGAGAGAGAGAGAGAGTATGAAGAATAGAGGCGAGGCGGATACATGCCCTGGCATAGTAAAACCGGCTCTCTCTTTCTCTTGCTTTGTCTCTCTTTCTTTCTCTCTTTGTGTAACTGAACACTGTCGCTTCATTCACATTGAGGCCTCTCTCTGAAAAGCAGAGGGGGAAGTGATGACTTCGTATCTGAAGCCTGACAGAGAGTAGGAATAAAAGTGAGGCATGGAGAGGCATAAATGGAGTAAACTGTTTGCTTGTTGAGAGCCGTCTTGAGAGGATTTCAAGAGCTGTTTAGCGGATACAGCCGAGAGTGTACAAATCCACCCTTGTGACCCAAACTACTGTCTGTAATTGAATTACACTTAAAATTGCAGCTGGCTGTGTGCCCGTTAGTTGTGGGAATGCGCTCATGCACAGACCCTCAATTCTTTTCGAGCAGCACTCAAAAGCCCCCGATGTTGATGTTTTGGTCTAGGCTGTATGTGAATGTTATGCGAGGATATGCCTGGAATGTGAGACTATGCTATATTAGTTGGAGCAGTAATCAATATTTTGCTCTAAATGATTTATCATTGTTTATTTTCAATAACTTACAAGTTAAAATGTTTTATTACACTTGATACTCATTGTAAATTCATTGTAGTTTCAAAATGATCTAACTTGATTTAGGTCCAAGCACCATAAATTCTTCTTCTTTTTAGTACTTTGGAAACAAAAATCAAAACAAAAATATAAATGGCCACAGCATTCAGGTGATATTCCGCTAGCACACCAGCGCCGAGATTCTGAACACCCCGGTTAAAATCTGGGCTCTGCTACCGGTCGGTTGGGTCTAGCGGGCACAATTGGCAGTGCCTGCAGCAGACACAAATTGGCCACCTTGTCTGCTGGGTGGGGAAATGACCTGACCAAGTGGGTGGGGTCTTCAAACGCTGTGCAAGGCACCTGTGCAGAAGCAGGGGCGTAAAGGAGGGGTCCACTAGGACTGTGCACGTGTCAGAGGGCACTTTAGCAGCAATATACCCTCCTCGAATGCAATCAGGGATCCACAGCAGCAGATGACAAATTGACTACGCTAAATTGGGAGAAAAAGGGAGAAAATGCATAAATAAATAGAAAAAATAAATGAACAAATAGATACAAGAAATAATATAAACTAAACATAACACCGATCACACCATAAATGACACAATCACATGTATGATGTGGTGTAAAACCCTAACAAAATAAATAAATAAATAAAAATAAATGAGTGCTTTCACCTATTTTTGTACTGTGCAATCTATGACAAATATAAAAAAAATTTTAGGGATGAAGTTACGGGGCATGATGGATATTTTTAATTAAATCTTGAAAGCTACAGGTGTAAGTATCCCTTTAAGTAAGATACCAAGTGACATTCTGAAATCGATACCTGTAACACGTTCCAAAAAAGACATGAATACTCATGGCCGTGTATATAAACACACAGATTCTGTTACCTGTCCAGCTTGTGTCAGGTCAATATGCTGGCAGACACCCATCCAACATCCAGCTCTGTCAGTTATTACACAACTGCTTAGCTGAGGTGACCATACAGGTTTGCTAGGTTCAATAATCAATTTTGGCAATAGAATAAACCAGATTAATGGTTTATTACTTTATTAATTTAATAAAACCAGTGTGCCATCATAATGTTATTATTAGGCAAATAAATTGTGTTTAATCTTGTTTAACAGGTGTTTTAAGATTTTTTGCAGTATAATGCACTAAAAACAAGAATCTGTCATTTGTTAATTCTCTTAAACCGTTATTTATCTGACAAAGAAATAAACTATTAATATTTTGGCTGACCAACTTGATTGTATTTGAATTTGATACCTGATAGTAACGTTTATGGAATATTTAAGTTATACTGTTATGAAACATTCAACAAGTTGGAAACAGTTGAGGGTATCATGATTTGATATAAAAGGAGGATCCACCAAAGGCTCAGTCTTTGCAAGTAAAGAGGGGTCGGGGCTCACCAGTTTGTGCTAAACTTTTTGAGAGAATTGTGAGTCAGTTCAAAAAGAACATTCCTCAATGCAAGTGTGCAAATAAATGACATTTTACCAGCTTAAGTATGTAATATTGTGAAAAATATTTAGGAAATCCGGAGAAATTCTCAATCCATGTAAGGCAAGGCCGGAAACCAGGGTTGAATGTGCATGACCTTTGAGGACTTAGATGCCCTTGCATAGGAATTTGGGTGGACTTTGAAAAACCTATAACTCATTTATGCAAACAGAAAGCCATACCTCAATTCTGTGCAGAAACTGCTGAGTCGTCTTTGCCCAAGCACATCTCAGATGAACCAAAAGACAGTAGAAATGTGTGCTTTGGTGAGATAAGTCCATGTTTTAGGAAAAATAGATGTTGGGTTCTCCGTTCCAAAAACAAAAGGATTCATTTAGAGACATCTGTCATTATATGAGGGTACATTATTTAAGCATTTGCATATGTGTGATGGTTCAGTTGATGCAAAGGTGTATTTCGGGATTTTAGAGAGACATATGCTTGCTTATTTATTAATTACTTCAGCAAGTCATTTTGCATGTACTTTGTAAGACAGAGTGCATGTACTTGACTTCCCTGCCTGCAGTTCAGATCTGTCTTCTTTTGATAATGTATGGCACATCATAATAAAGTGAATCAGACACTGGTGACTGTTGAGTCTTGCATCAAGCAAGAATGGAAAAAAATTGTACTTGCAAAACTGCAACATATAATATCCACAGTTCCCAAACATTTAAAAAGTGTAATTAATCAGAAAAGTGATTCAAACAGTAGTAAACAAGTAGTTTCCTGTTGCAAATGTTTTGTGTTGCAGACATCAAATTCAAAATGTGTTCATATTTACAAAATATAATTAAGTTTGTTGGTAAAACATATGTCGGTAGAAGCGCTCAGGTGGTCACCCGGCAGGCTGGGTGCCTACACAAACAACGATTGGCTTGTTGTTCAAAGGGTGGTTGCCGGGGGGATCCTCATAACTGATCTAAATATGACCCCCGCTGGCTGATTGATGGCGCCTGCACAGAGACGAAGGATAATGGGGATTAGGGTGCGTCTTTCTGTACACAAAGCTGATCCACATATGAACTCGCCTGATGCAGGTGAAAAGATGCAGTCGGCGACTGCACACGTGTAGGAGGGGGTGTGTGTTAGTCACAGCAGAGGTCTACATAAGTAGAGAGGAAGCGTAATGCAATCAGGTAATTGGATATGACTAGATTCTTCTTTTTATTGTTATACAGAACTTTGCGTTTGTGTGTTTTAAACACTCACAACTTCTTATGTTGCTCCTTGGTTTCTGTCTTTTGAGTCAGATTTATCAGCTTAGCGATTATACTTAAAAGCCTCAGTTCTATCACATCCCAACAATGCTTAATTAGATTCTGATCTGATCTGGACTGGTTTAAGATGACTTCTGCTTTATGTATTATGCTTAAAGTAGCCATTATATGATGGCCATAAAAAGATGCACAACAACACTCTCACTCACTTTCTTAACTGCTTATCCAATTAGGGTCGCGGGGGAGGGGGGGCACACACATACACACACCCATTCACCTATAGGGCAATTCAGTGTCTCCAATGTGTGACTGCATGTTTTTGGACTGTGGGAGGAAACCGGAGCTCTTGGAGGAAACCCACGCAGACATGGGGAGAACATGCAAACTCCGCACAGAAAGGACCCGGACCACCCCGCCTGGGGATCGAACCCAGGACCTTCTTGCTGTGAAGCGACAGTGCTACCCACTGTGGACTATCTCCAATTTTTACTCGATAATTCATTGATCGATTTTGTTGATTTGGAGTTGCCGCCCTGTTTTTAACATTGCACTGCCACATGGACACTTAGAAAATAACTTAAATGTGCACTAGGTGTGTTCCTAATAAAGTTGCCAGTAATAAATAACTGTCTGTTCTAAGGAACATGTCACAATACATGTGCACTTTATAAAGAATATCTATTTATAACAATGTGAACAAGAACTTTTTAACTCTTTTTAACTTAAGAAAATAAATCAATTGATTGATTGATTGATTGATTACTTCCATCCCTACAGGGAAATTGCAGTGTTACAGCAGCAATTCAAAACATGCCAATGTAGTGCATAGAAAATAAAATTAAAATTAAAATGTAATGTAAATATAAGATATAAAAATATATGAATATAAAGAACATAAGACAAAGAACAAAAAACCTAAAGAAGTAAGCCTAAAAGGTGCAGTTTATACACATTATGGTGTGCACATTATTGTGCGCTGTGCAAATAAAACAGTACAATGTACAATTGTGCATTTCAAATAGTACCATTCACAAGATATAGTCTTTCATAAGTACCAGCGGCTCTGCGTTCTCTTCTTGCACCAGTGAGAGTCATTACAGAGAAAGTGTATTACAGGGCAATACACTAAGTGGGTAGCACTGTCGCCTCACAGCAAGAAGGTCCCGGGTTCGATCCCCAGGTGGATCCGGGTCCTTTCTGTGTGGAGTTTGCATGTTCTCCCAGTGTTTGTGTGGGTTTCCTCTGGTAGCTCTGGTTTCCTCCCACGGTCCAAAGATGTGCAAGTGAGGTGAATTGGAGATACAAAATTGTAGATGACTGTGTTTGAGATTAAACTTGTGAACTGATGAATCTTGTGTATCATGTATCATCTTGTGTTTCTGTGATGAATGTAAAACATGATGTTAAAATCATCATAAATAAATAAATAAAATAATACACAACAGTTGCCGCTCAGGTGGCGCAGCGGTAAAGTACGCTAGCACACCAGAGTTGGGTTTCTAGATACATCGTATCGAAACTCAGCTCTGCCTTTCCGACTGGGTTGGGCGGCAGTATGAACAACGATTGGCTGTTGTTTAGGGTTAGGGGTAGAGTCCGGAGCATAGGTCATCATAGCTGGTACAACTGCGGCCCCTGCTGGTTGACTGACGGCACCTGCACAGGGCTGAGGAATAACATTGAGGGGGGTGTGACCCTCCGTGCGCAGTGTCTCTCGGTGTATGAACTCGGCTCGTGCAGGTAAAAAATGCAGGCTGTACTGACTGCGTGCCTGAGGGGGCGCAAGTAAGTTGAGTGGCGTCCTCAGTCAGCGGCAAAAGGGTCAAATCAGTATAGAGGACACAATCAGGGTAATTGGACATGACTAGAATAGGGATAAAAATTGGGGGGAAAAAGTGGGAAAAAATTGATAATTAAGAAAAAAAAAAAAAATTACACAACAGTAAATAAAAAACACACAACAGCAAGTATAAGACATTCATCAAACAGAACTGTGTTAAACAGCTGCTGTGTTTGGGGGGTGTTTGGGTCACGTTGGTCTGTCAACATTCTCACATTTAGTATGTTTGTTTATTAGGATTTTAACGTCATGTTTTACACTTTTGGTTACATTCATGACAGGAACGGTAGTTACTCATTACACAAGATTCATCAGTTCACACAAGGTTATATCCAACACAGTCCTGGACAGTTTAGTGTCTCTAATTCACCTCACTTGCATGTCTTTGGACTGTGGGAGGAAACCGGAGCACCCGGAGTAAACTCACACAGACACGGGGAGAACATGCAAACTCCACACAGAAAGCACAGGGACCCCCCCACACCTGAACCCACCGAACCCAGGACCACTTAGCCACCGTGCCGCCCATCACATTCAGTAACTGGAGATGAGGAATGAACACAGGTCCCAGGACCCTAGTGTTGCTTGACACCCACATTACCTGTTGCACTACTATGCCTTTTTGTGACTGTAGAGGAATGAATAAAAGACGCACACATATATTACTGACAGATTCATGTCTGTTCATTTGACACCTTTCCGTCTGACAGAAAATGAATGGCAGTGTTAATACCGTTGGCGTCGTTTATGGCTGACGTGCAGTTATTAGCGATATAGTATCAGTAGTGCCCCCTTCTGGTCTGAATCATGATTGCAATGTAAGATTTATCTATAGTAAATCGGTCGTTCCTATACACATGATGTATTGTTTAGATATTAAAAAACTATTATTTCAACTTTCTCTGTTTTTGCTATTTATAGGTTTGTGTTTATTACCTACTGACAACATTTCTCCCAAATTTTAAATAAAAATATTAAAATGGCAAATGGTTCTGTGTTGTTTGATGGCTTGTGAACATCCCTCTCTTCACATTCCTGAGGCTTGAAATTGTGGGTCTGGTCTGAGGGGGCGGCACGGTGGCTAAGTGGGTAGCACTGTCGCCTCACAGCAAGAAGGTCCTGGGTTCGATCCCCAGGTGGGGTGGTCCGGGTCCTTTCTGTGTGGAGTTTGCATGTTCTCCCCATGTCTGCGTGGGTTTCCTACGGGTGCTCCGGTTTCCTCCCACAGTCCAAAGACATGCAAGTGAGGTGAATTGGAGACTCTAAATTGTCCATGACTGTGTTCGATATAACCTTGTGAACTGATGAGCCTTGTGTAATGAGTAACTACCGCCTCTGTCATGAATGTAACCAAAGTGTAAAAACATGACGTTAAAATCATAATAAACAAACAAACAAACTGGTCTGAGATTGAGCTAGCCATGACACCGTCTTGATCTGGTGGTCCTCCATCCACACTGATTGATTTGGCTTTGTGGCATGAAGCAATGTCCTGCTGGAAAACCCTATTCTCAGAGTTAGACAACATTGTCAGAGCAGAAGAGAGCATTTTTCTTCTAGGATAACCTTGTACCCTGATGATTTATGTGTCCTTCACATAGACAAATCTGCCTGATTTAAAGCACCACCAGATTATCACTGTTCCTGCAGCGAATTTCACAGTGGGTGTGAAACGCTGTGGCTTACAGGCTTCACCAGCTGTTCATCTAGCTAGGAATTGGACTCATCATAGATGATGACCTTACATCAGCCTGCTATGGTGTATTTCTTGTGGTCTTTAACAAACCTCAGCTGGGCTCTATTTTGCTTCTCATTGATGAAGGGTGTTTTTCTAGATTTGACCCTGGTCAGCGGAGACTAATTTTTACCCTATGTTGGTCTGTATCTTTGTTTTTCCCATGACCTTGGTTTTTTGTTTAAGCAAGTAAGCAACCTGACATTTACATCCATGTATCCATCTACTATTAAAGCCAGAATTGAACCCTTCTTAGTTAAAATGCTACTTTTACTTTTTTATATATATATATATATATATATATATATATATATATATATATATATATATATATATATATATATATACAGTGTATCACAAAAGTGAGTACACCCCTCACATTTCTGCAAATATTTCATTATATCTTTTCATGGGACAACACTATAGACATGAAACTTGGATATAATTTAGAGTAGTCAGTGTACAGCTTGTATAGCAGTGTAGATTTACTGTCTTCTGAAAATAACTCAACACACAGCCATTAATGTCTAAATAGCTGGCAACATAAGTGAGTACACCCCACAGTGAACATGTCCAAATTGTGCCCAAATGTGTCGTTGTCCCTCCTTGGTGTCATGTGTCAAGGTCCCAGGTGTAAATGGGGAGCAGGGCTGTTAAATTTGGTGTTTTGGGTACAATTCTCTCATACTGGCCACTGGATATTCAACATGGCACCTCATGGCAAAGAACTCTCTGAGGATGTGAGAAATAGAATTGTTGCTCTCCACAAAGATGGCCTGGGCTATAAGAAGATTGCTAACACCCTGAAACTGAGCTACAGCATGGTGGCCAAGGTCATACAGCGGTTTTCCAGGACAGGTTCCACTCGGAACAGGCTTCGCCAGGGTCGACCAAAGAAGTTGAGTCCACGTGTTCGGCGTCATATCCAGAGGTTGGCTTTAAAAAATAGACACATGAGTGCTGCCAGCATTGCTGCAGAGGTTGAAGACGTGGGAGGTCAGCCTGTCAGTGCTCAGACCATACGCCGCACACTGCATCAACTCGGTCTCCATGGTCGTCATCCCAGAAGGAAGCTGACGCACAAGAAAGCCCGCAAACAGTTTGCTGAAGACAAGCAGTCCAAGAACATGGATTACTGGAATGCCCTGTGGTCTGACGAGACCAAGATAAAATTGTTTGGCTCAGATGGTGTCCAGCATGTGTGGCGGCGCCCTGGTGAGAAGTACCAAGACAACTGTATCTTGCCTACAGTCAAGCATGGTGGTGGTAGCATCATGGTCTTGGGCTGCATGAGTGTTGCTGGCACTGGGGAGCTGCAGTTCATTGAGGGAAACATGAATTCCAACATGTACTGTGACATTCTGAAACAGAGCATGATCCCCTCCCTTCGAAAACTGGGCCTCATGGCAGTTTTCCAACAGGATAACGACCCCAAACACAACCTCCAAGATGACAACTGCCTTGCTGAGGAAGCTGAAGGTAAAGGTGATGGACTAAACCCAATTGAGCACCTGTGGCGCATCCTCAAGTGGAAGGTGGAGGAGTTCAAGGTGTCTAACATCCACCAGCTCCGTGATGTCATCATGGAGGAGTGGAAGAGGATTCCAGTAGCAACCTGTGCAGCTCTGGTGAATTCCATGCCCAGGAGGGTTAAGGCAGTGCTGGATAATAATGGTGGTCACACAAAATATTGACACTTTGGGCACAATTTGGACATGTTCACTGTGGGGTGTACTCACTTATGTTGCCAGCCATTTAGACATTAATGGCTGTGTGTTGAGTTATTTTCAGAAGACAGTAAATCTACACTGCTATACAAGCTGTACACTGACTACTCTAAGTTATATCCAAGTTTTATTTCTATAGTGTTGTCCCATGAAAAGATATAATAAAATATTTGCAGAAATGTGAGGGGTGTACTCACTTTTGTGATACACTGTATATATATATATATATGTATATATATATATATATATATATATATATATATATATATATATATATATATATATATATATATATATACAGGGGTTGGACAAAATAACTGAAACACCTGGTTTTAGACCACAATAATTTATTAGTATGGTGTAGGGCCTCCTTTTGCGGCCAATACAGCGTCAAATCGTCTTGGAAATGACATATACAAGTCCTGCACAGTGGTCAGAGGGATTTTAAGCCATTCTTCTTGCAGGATAGTGGCCAGGTCACTACGTGATGCTGGTGGAGGAAAACGTTTCCTGACTCACTTCTCCAAAACACCCCAAAGTGGCTCAATAATATTTAGATCTGGTGACTGTGCAGGCCATGGGAGATGTTCAACTTCACTTTCATGTTCATCAAATCAATCTTTCACCAGTCTTGCTGTGTGTATTGGTGCATTGTCATCCTGATACACGGCACCGCCATTGGATGCACATGGTCCTCCAGAATGGTTCGGTAGTCCTTGGCAGTGACGCGCCCATCTAGCACAAGTATTGGGCCAAGGGAATGCCATGATATGGCAGCCCAAACCATCACTGATCCACCCCCATGCTTCACTCTGGGCATGCAACAGTCTGGGTGGTACGCTTCTTTGGGGCTTCTCCACACCGTAACTCTCCCGGATGTGGGGAAAACAGTAAAGGTGGACTCATCAGAGAACAATACATGTTTCACATTGTCCACAGCCCAAGATTTGCGCTCCTTGCACCATTGAAAGCGACGTTTGGCATTGGCACGAGTGACCAAAGGTTTGGCTATAGCAGCCCGGCCGTGTATATTGACCCTGTGGAGCTCCCGACGGACAGTTCTGGTGGAAACAGGAGAGTTGAGGTGCACATTTAATTCTGCCGTGATTTGGGCAGCCGTGGTTTTAGGTTTTTTGGATACAATCCGGGTTAGCACCCGAACATCCCTTTCAGACAGCTTCCTCTTGCGTCCACAGTTAATCCTGTTGGATGTGGTTTGTCCTTCTTGGTGGTATGCTGACATTACCCTGGATACCGTGGCTCTTGATACATCACAAAGACTTGCTGTCTTGGTCACAGATGCGCCAGCAAGACGTGCACCAACAATTTGTCCTCTTTTGAACTCTGGTATGTCACCCATAATGTTGTGTGCATTGCAATATTTTGAGCAAAACTGTGCTCTTACCATGCTAATTGAACCTTCACACTCTGCTCTTACTGGTGCAATGTGCAATTAATGAAGATTGGCCACCAGACTGGTCCAATTTAGCCATGAAACCTCCCACACTAAAATGACAGGTGTTTCAGTTATTTTGTCCAACCCCTGTACATATACACAGTATATATATATATATATATATATATATATATATATATATATATATATATATATTTATACAACAGTTAGTTCCGACCTTACAATCTGATTGGTTGAGAAGCGTTCTAACCGTGATAACAGCACGGCCTTTTCACACCACAACTGTATTACTCCGCTGATGCGTTGCCATTAACGACAAGCTTCATGCACACAAACGCGCACGCAGGCGACACAGACGTTTTTTTCGATCGCGTTTTAAATCCGTTATCTGATATACAATCTAGTGCACTGTGTAGGGAAAATAAATCAATTGTCTAATTCACTATCTAGTGCACTATGTAGGGAACATAAATCCATAATCTGATACACAATCTAGTGCACTATGTAGGGAACATTAATGTGTTTGTAACACGAACAGTTAGCTTAATAGCCCAGTTAGCAGCTCCTAAAAGTTCTGTTATCACCCATATCCTTTGGTGTGTGTGAAAGGTTTTTTATTTATTTTTTTTCCCTTCGGAGATTCTTGCCTTTTTCTTCTTGTTGTTCTTACCTCCCTGAAATGAGTTTTTGCAACTTGGGATGTCTGCTTTGTAGCGTTAAACTTTATATTTGTTGTGGAACTACTTTTTGGTGGAAGGTATTGTCAATATTAAAGCATATTTATTATGAAATTCAGGGCTTCTTTGATTTATTTTCTTTCTTTATTTTGTAAAAACTGTTGTATAAAAGCAATAGAACACTTGAGGTCGAGTGTTATCACGAATAACATCACGCTGTGATGATCTACAGCACTCGCCTTCAGCTCGTGCCTGCGACCAAATCACAGCCGTGATGTTATTGGCGATAACACACTCCCTCTCGTGTTGTATTGCTTAAACATATATATATATATATATATATATATATATATATATATAGATATATAGATATAGATATAGATATATAGATATATAGATATATAGATCAGCCATAACATAAAAAAACCACCTCCTTGTTTCTAAACTCACTGTCCATTTTATCAGCTCCACTTACCATATAGAAGCACTTTGTAGTTCTACAATTACTGACTGTAGTACATCTGTTTCTCTACACACCTTTTTAGCCTGCTTTCACCCTGTTCTTCAATGGTCAGGACCCCCACAGGACCACCACAGAGCAGGTATTATTTAGGTGGTGGATCATTCTCAGCACTGCAGTGACACTGACATGGTGGTGGTGTGTTAGTGTGTGTTGTGCTGGTATGAGTGGATCAGACACAGCAGCGCTGCTGGAGTTTTTAAATACCGTGTCCACTCACTGTCCACTCTATTAGACACTCCTACCTAGCTGGTCCACCTTGTAGATGTAAAGTCAGAGACGATCGCTCATCTATTGCTGCTGTTTGAGTTGGTCATCTTTTAGACCTTAATCAGTGGTCACAGGATGCTGCCCACAGGGTGCTGTTGGCTGAATATTTTTGGTTGGTGGACTATTTTCAGTCCAGCAGTTACAGTAAGGTGTTTAAAAACTCCATCAGCGCTGCTTTGTCTTATCCACTCATACCAGCACAACACACACTAACACACCACCACCATGTCAGTGTCACTGCAGTGCTGAGAATGACCCACCACCCAAATAATACCTGTTCTGCAGTGGTCCTGGGAGAGTCCTGACCGTTGAAGAATAGCATGAAAGGGGTGGTAATAAAATCTAGACCTAATTAAGTAGAATAAGGTGAAGCCTGTGTTGGAAATCAAAAGACGCTGAAATAGAATAGCTGTCATACATGTAGTTATGCTGATTAAAGAAAAAAATGAAGTGGTCTATAAGCACTATAGTAGAGATGAGGTCAGGGCCCAGTGCAGCCAGCTGGTTGTTCTTCTTCACCCCAAACTTGATAAACCATGTCTTCATAGACCACACTTTGTTTTCAGGAGCACAGTAATTCTGCAACAGGAAAGGACCTTTCCCACACTGTTGCAACAAAATTAGATAAATATAATGTTATGTATACACCTGTTTTTACACACTGGTTAGCAATAGGCCAATAATTAAAACACCTGAAGTCAATAATTGGAACAGCTGGGGTGTCTATATTTTTGATTAAATGGTGTACGATTGACGTTTTTGTCTTACATCATTTTTAATCTTCTGTGTAGGCTTAGTTTTTTATATTTTCACACTTTGCCATAGCTTTTGCTCAAAGTTCTGCCTGCGTTGGTTTTCGGACAGTGATAAAACGAGAACGTTGTAAATGTTATTTTTAGGGTTGTGAACTAAAGTGTGATTCTAGGATCTAAATAATAAAACATTATCACAGCACAGTGCTACACAGACTCTTCCTCAGATGATGTTTATTGAATGCATTTTTGCATTTTTTTCAGATTTCTCAGAAGTCTCAGACTCGTGCTTTGTAGATCTGATGTAAATTCTGCGGTTTCCATGCTGGTTTGATGCTCTATATTCAGAGCTGTGTGAGGACATGGCATCAGTATGCATACTAATGAGACAGCAGCAGCAGCAGTGTGTCCTTCACATCATCCCACAATGGCATCCTTTGTTCCCACCTGCACTGGTGCATTCTAACCACTGTGTGGCGACAGAGAGCCACAGCACTGCTAATCTGAACACAGAGACGCTGGATCCTGTTTGTGGATTTTAGTTTAAGCCAGCCTTTTTAACCTTGTGATTGGGACACCTGATATGCAGAGGGTGTCGCAGGAGCAGGGCCGGCGCTAGGGTGGGGCTGGGGGGGGGCATTGTCCACCCAGATTTTCTCACTACCACCCCCAAGTGCAATGCAAGCAAAGGCTTTTTTTTTTTTTTTAATAATCTCTGAACCTTCTGCCGCTACCGTGGGAATTAGAAAGCGTTTGGTTATTATTTTAAGTAGTGTTTACTTTTAGTCTTAGTAATGCCGTGTGTGCGCAGGTTATATCAGCATTACAATGTGTTTAATATACCGCTGTTTGAGTAGTGCAGTGGGCAGAGTGCATTTCGCATATTTTTCCACCCTAGGTTTGAATCTGGCTTAGGGCGAAACTAAAGTAAAACATGCAGGGCCGGTGCTATGGGGGCGCTGGGGTGGACATACTCCCCTAATCTAGTCGTGTCCAATTACCCTGATTGTGTCCTCTATACTGATTCGACCCTTCACCGCTGACTGAGGACGGCTTTCAACTGACATACGCCCCCTCCGGCACGTACAGTCAGTACAGACTGCATTTTTCACCCGCACGAGTCGAGTTCATACACCGACGGGCACTGTGTGCAGAGGGCCACACCCCCATCAGCATTATTCCTCAGCCCTCTGCAGGTGGCATCAGTCAGCCAGCAGGGGCCGCAGCTGCACCAGTTATGAGGACCTATGATCTGACTTTCTTACCCTCTAACCCTGAACAACAGCCAATCAGTGTTCATGCTGCCGCCCAGCCCAGTCGGAAAGGCAGAGCTGAGATTTGATACGATGTATTCGAAACCCCAACTCTGGTGCGCTAGCGTACTTTACCGCTGCGCCACCTGAGCAGCAAGCTTTTTTTTTAAATGTATTTGCCAGGGGTAGCACGGGGGCTCAGTGGATAGCACTGTCGCCTCACAGCAAGAAGGTCCTGGGTTCGATTCCTAGGTGGAGCGGTCTGGGTCATTTCTGTGTAGAGTTTGCATGTTTTTCCCATGTCTGTGTGGGTTTCCTCCGGGAGCTCCGGTTTCCTCCCACAGTCCAAAAACATGCAAGTGAGGTGAATTGAAGATCTTAAATTGTCCATGACTTTGTTTGAACTGATAAAAACTTGAACTGATAAATCTTGTGTTATGAGTAACTATCGTTTCTGTCATGAATGTAACCAAAGTGTGTAAAACATGACGTTAAAATCCTAATCAAATAAAAAATAAACTAACAATTTATTTGCTACCCTTGGCTTGAATCTTCTGCTTATGTTGGCACTGTAAATTCTATCCTCCCTGTATTGTTGACGTTCTTAATTATTTGACATTTTTAAAGCCAGCATTTAAAATGGTACCATCCACTGCTTTTGCTTTTAGTCAACTTTAATCCATTTTAAAAAGTATGATATTTACATTTATATTTTTTGCATTTAGCTGACGCTTCTTTCCAAAGCGACTTACAGTACTGTGACAGTGTATTGTCTAAGCAGCGTGTTAAGGGACTTGCTCAAAGGCCCAGCAGTGACAACCTGGCAGAGGTGAGGCTTGAACCAGCAACCTTTTGATTACTAGTCCAGTACCTTAACCACTAGGCTACAACTGCCCATTTACATTATTTAGCAGACGCTTTAATCCAAAGCGACTTACAATCATGACGGAATACAATTTCAGCAATTAGGGTTAAGGCTCTTGCTCAGGAGCCCAACAGTGACAACTCAGCAGTGGTGGGGCTTGAACCGACAACCTTCTAATTACTAGTTCAGTACCTTAACCACTAAGCTACCACTGTCCAGAACAGAAAAGTATGAACAGAAAAAAATAATTAAATATGTTCCAAATACAAGTAACAGCTCGGTAGGTCAAAGTTTAGCCAGCAAATGAAGTAAATGTTCTGTGTTCTAGCTGGTTTTTAGTTGATGAATAGTGAGTCACATTGAAAAAAACATGCATATATTTTAAATATTCCAGAACATTTTTTGAATAGAGGATGTCATGCTGTCATGGATAGCATATGACAGTGTTGATGTATTAAATACAGTTTTTAGAGAATTACTTAATAATTCTGGGTTGCTAATACATTATCTATAAAATTCCGTCAACTTAAAATAGACAGATACCTTGTTAGCAATTACAATTTGAAATTGCTGGGACCTTTTTAATAATCATGTATTATTGAAACATAAATCTTTGTTATTAGTAGTAATAGTACACTTTAAAATTGAAGCATCAGGTCAACACAAAATAAAGGCAAGTGCTGGTAGAATCCCATTAATCCAACATCATTTTTTAAATGCATTTTCCCCTTTTCTCTCGATCTTTAGCACATCTAACTTTTACCCAATTGCATTATGCTTCCTCTCTATTGGTGCTGACCCCCGCCCCGATTGAGGAGAGCAAACTGACACACGCCCCCTCCGACACATCTGCAGTAGCCGACTGCATCTTTTCACCTTCCTCAACTCTGTGCAGACGCCATCAACCAGCCAGCAGAGGTGGTAATTGCATCAGTTATGAGGTCCCTATCCGGCTCCCTACCCTGTATGAACAACAAGCCAATCGTTGTTCGTATAGCCGCCCAGCCCAGCCCAGCCCAACCCAGCCCAGCTGGATGGCAAAGCTGAGTTTAGAACCGCTGAAATGAAATGTCAGTTCTGGTGTGCTATAGTGTTTTACTGCTGTGCCACCTGAGCTGCCATAATTTTTAAAGTCGAGTGAATTAGCGTTTTATTTATAAAAAAGGATGTTTAATCACCAGAAGGATTTGTCAAATGCAAATACAATCAAGTTACATGTATGTTTTAATATTTAGAATGAATTTAAAATACTGCTGTTGTCCAGTATCTCCACGCGTTGATTAAAATGTATATAAGCATTGTATGGTTCCAAATAAACAAGCTCAAGGTCAGGTGTCCATATACTTTTGACCATGTAGAGTAGCTGTCTTGAACTGCTGAATTTAAACTTAAGCAGATTGCAAAACAGAGAGGAAGGCAATGCATTTTATATTATTGTCAAGTTTATAGCGCTTGTCAAGGTCAAACAAGATTGAGGTGAGCTGTGTGTGTGTTTGTGTGTGTTTGACAGTATTTGTGCCACACTCAGCAGATGTAGGTCAGACCCGGTATCTTATTTATGTGGAGTCTGTCTGTGTACAGCACAACCTAAACAGCCCTTCTGATGCACTTAACTTACACTGCTTGAAGCCCTGCAGATTTTTAGAGGTATTTGGGGCAGCTGATTTCTAAACTGTTTTATTTGGATTTTTTTTGTCCCCTTCATGAAGTTAGGTGGGAAAAATGAAAACATTGTACTTGTATGAACATACAGTGTGGAAAACATGTATATAACCACTTTTGTTTCATTTCTGCAACTCTATTTTGCAAATAGAAAGTGAAACATCAATTCTATGCTAAAACAACACTGAGTTCTCTGGGCTCAGGCTCATCTCAGGTGGACAGAAGGACAGTGGAAACTTGCTGTGGTCAGATGAGTCCATGTTTTAGATTAGTTTTATTTTAAGGGGGGGGGGGGGCAAAGAATAACAAGACCATCTAGTCTGTTATCAGCGAAAGGTGCAAAAGCCAACATCTGTCATGGTGTGTGCATGCATCAATTCCCACGGCATGGGTGACTTGCTTATGTGTATAGGTGCCACTTACCCAGGGGCGTCTTTCGTGATTTTTAAAAAGACACGCTGGGTGCTCAGGTGGCGCAGCGAGATATTCCAGTAGCACACCAGCGCTAAGATTCTAAACTCCTTGATGCCACCGGTTGGCTGGGTGCCACCTAGCGGGCATAATTGGCAGTGCCTGCAGCAGACACGGTTCTGCTAGGGCGGGATGACCGGACTATATGGGTGGGGTGTTCAAACGCTGTGTAGGGACCCTGATTGCAGATATAGAGGCTTCTGTGCAGAATGCATGGGTGAAAAAGGGTTCCACTAAGGGCTGCACACGGGATGGAAGGCGGCGTGAGCGGCAATATACCCACCCCAGCTGCAATCAGCGATCCCCCAGCAGCGGAAGACAAATTGACTACACTAAATTGGGAGAAAATGGGAGAAAAATGCATAAATAAAATACAAAAAAAGAGATACATGGTGCCATTATCATGATGTCTTTTCCCAGAAAGTGTGCCATTATTTCAGCAAGACGATGCCATGCCTCATTCAGCATGCATTACAATAATTTAGCTTAGTGGACACAGAGTACATGTGCTTGGCTGGCCTGCCTGTAGTCCAGAACTGTCCTCTGTTGAAAATGTATAAAGTAAAACACTCTAGCACACCAAAGCTGACCTTTAAAAATTGCGAGTTAGAATCTCAGCTCTGCTATCGGCAGGCTGGGTGCCTACACGAACTGGTGCTGCTGTGGATTCCTCATAACTGATTGGCTGATTGATGGCACGTGCACAGAGACAAAGGATAATGGGATCAGTTCATGACTCTCCAATGCCAAATCTTATCCACACATGAACTTGCCTCATGCAGGTGAAAAGATGCTGTTAGTCACAGCTCTCCTCAGTCAGAGTGGAGGTCAACAACAGTAGAGAGAAAGTGTAATGCAGTCAGGTAATTGGATACAACTAGATTTGAAGGAAAATTGGGAGGGGGGGGGGAATGCAAAAAAAAATGAATAAAGAGGAGAATCAGACAACTGAGACCACGTACTGTTGAACAGCTGAAATCTTGTATCAAGCAAGAATGGGCAAAAATGTCACTTGTGGGCCACTCAGGTGGCGCAGTGGTAAAAACACATGCTGGAACCAGAGCTGAATCTCGAATACATCATCTCAAATACATCATATCGAACCTTAGATTCAGATATGTGTGGGACTAAGGCCGGATGGGGTCTCTCATGACTGGTGCAGTTACGACCTCTGCTGGCTGATTGATGGCGCCTGCACAGAGATGAGAAAAGAGTACTCTCAGGGTGTGTCTCTCCGTACACAACGCTGAGCTGCACTGCACTCGTCAAAGTGTAGGTGATAAGATGCATACGGCATGCTGCCCACGTGTCGGAGGGGGCGTGGGTTAGCTTTGTTATCCTCAATCAGAGCAGGGATCGGCATTGGTGGAGAGGAAGCATGACACAATCAGGCAATTAGACGCGCTAAAAAGGGAGAAAAAGGGGAGAAAATGCACAAAGAAAATATTTTTAAAAAATGTCACTTGTGAAACTACAACAATTACTATCTTTCGTTCCCAAAGCATTAGAAACTGTAATAAACAGGAGAGCTGATGCATATATAAGCATAAACAATAAGAAGTATGCTTTTTGTACTTATATGTATAAGTACTAAGTAAAAACATTGTGTGTGAACATCAGAAGTGAATATATGCACTGGGAGTGTATTAAATAACAAAACAAAAGTAGTTGAATATGTTTTCCCTCGATGTACGTACAAGCACGTACACAAGCACGCAGAGGGAATGAATTATTAACGCTGCCTCTCCAAGTGCTCTTAATGATGTCTCCAGGGTACAAGTAGGGAAATCTCTCTCTGTGTGAGTGTAGGCTCTATATGCTTTGCTGCTTCCACATCCTCTGTATGACAGCTTGTATTTTCTGTGCTCATCCTCCCGCTTCAGCCTCCGGCCTGACAAACAGGGTGTCACTCTCTCCTCTGTTCACTATTCCTCCGTGCCCTTACCCTCTTTCTTCATCCATCTAGTCATCCTCCAACCCATCCAGCCCAGTGCGTCGCAGTATAATTACTAATTCCAGTCGAATGCTACCGTAATGTAGCTGTTTTCCTTTCACTGTAGTTTTTATATTTTTTATGCATTTTCTTCCCTTTTTATCCCGACTTTTAGTGTGTCCAATTGCCCGATTGCGTCATGCTTCTTCTCCACTAATGCCGACCCCCCGGCTCTGACTGAGGAGAACAAAACTAATCCACGCCCCCTCCGACGGAGAGACACACCCTGATCCGCTCTCTATCCCCGTCTCTGTGAAGGCGCCATCAACCAGCCAGCAGAGGTCGTACAGTAGACCCTTGACTTATGAATTTAATTGGTTCCTAAGGGCTGTTCTTAAGTAAAAATGTTCGTTAGTTAAACTTATTTTTCCCATAAGAACTCATGTAAACAGAATTAATCCGTGCCAGACCTCCCAAACCAACCCCTTACCTAACCTTTCTAAAGTCTAACATGGTCTTTTTTGTTTTAAATACAAGTGTATTTTCCCTTAAATCTTAAATTATGGAATAGACATTACTGTAATAAACAATAATAAACAACAATACACAGTAGTACTGTACATAAAACACACATCACATTTCAGTACAGTACGTGTGCTGTACCATACACCATAATACATTTCCTTCTTTTTTATAAAATGTATCTACCAGAAACAACAATAACTCTCATATTTCTCTATTTAACTCTCTTTATTTCAATAGTATTGTATTTTGTAGGTGTAATTGCATGAAAGAAAGACTACTTTACTCAGCGATTTCCTTCTTCTCTGTCACTCACTGTCCGCGCTGTCTGATACACATTGACAGCTACTGGCAGGAGTAATGATACAACAACGAATAGTAATAGATTTGTTCGTTTTCTTAGCACTAGATTTCCTCTGCAACTTCTTTGAGGCCATTTTAATATTGAATTTAACAAAATATAAAGAAAACATCGAAAAAACACCGTACGCTGTCCGAATGTTCGCTCACTGTGTATATATATATTTGTAATCCAAAATTTGTTCGTACGTTAAGTTGAAAAAGATTGCTTGTAACCCAAAATGTTTGTGTGGTAAACCGTTCATAACCCAAGGGTCCACTGTAGTTGCATCAGTCATGAGAGAGTCCCTATCCGGCTTAATACCCAACCCCTATTTAAACAACAGTCCAATTGTTGTTCATGAGGTTGCTTAGCCCAGTCGGCAGGCAGAGCCGAGACTAGGGGTGTGCTATATCGTATCGTTCACGATAATACCGGTATTATTTTCAAACGATACAAAAAGTACCATATCGGGATAAAAGCGATATTCTGCGTACTTTACGTAATGACGTCACACAGCTACGCAAATGGCGTACGTTCGTTACGTGGGTCATTTGGGTACAGTAACGAGTATGGCAGAACGCGGCTCTGCGGTGGAGGAGCTCGTTCCAAAAACTCCAAATCCACCATAAATTAATCTTTGGCAACCCAAACCCGCCGGACACTTTTTTGCGGAAGTATTTCTGCACGCAGGTTTACACAGGGACGCAATTCAACCGAGCACCTCCACCAACCAGTGCAGGAATACTCTTAACATTAATGTCAACCACCAACACAGAAGTAGTACTACTATTACTTAGTACTAATACTACTACTGTACTTAGTAGTAATTGTGGCGCGCTACGAGTAAAGGCCCACCAGGCTCTGCGCGTTCCAGTGTTGCCAGGTTGGGCGGTTATCCGCCAAACAATTTAATAGCAGTTAAATAACACTTCTATTTAAAAGAAAATATTCCGTTTTAAAAAGCTCCAGCATTGAAGAAGGTTATTAAAAGTAAAGTCAATTTTCAATGCTGATTTGGCTTAATAGTGTTGGTCAGTCTGTATCATATTGTTAAAAGAAAATTAAAATGTGTTTTCCATGCATTCACACTGGCATGTTCTGGGGTTCAACTGAGTGTCATCATTACACACAAGTTAGCAGCCAAATGATAAAGTATTGCAAAGGAATATCTTAGAAATTCTTTCTCATAATGTTAAGGTTATAGGCTATATTTTCTTTTGGTTTTTTTTACTTGTCAGTGAAAATAGAAAGAGAAAAAAAGCTTATTATTAGTATGCAGGTCTTCGTGATGTAATTCTACATGGCACTCACTGCCTGTATAGGTAAATAAATGAGTGACCACATAAAAAAAAGTATCAGTTTCTGTGTGACCCCTGTGTGAGCAATGGTCTCAGTCTGGCCACCCCTATGGAAATCGTCTGACTTCGCCATTACATTATGTTACATTATTTTTACTGGAAAGACAAAATACAGAAAAGTGTGTGTAATTCTTACATACTTCCTACATTTTTTTACAATGTGTTAACTTATATTAATTCTAAATAAAACCTGAACATTATATTTTTTTTGCAATAGTGTTTTCTCGAAATAAATATAATATTTTTCAGTGTTTTGTTATATCGCCAAAAATATTGTTATCGCAAAAATAACCTGAAATATCGTGATATTATTTTAGGGCCATATCGCCCACCCCTAGCCGAGACTCAATATGATGTATTCGAGATCCCAGCTCTGGTGTGCTAGCGTGTGTTTTCACCGCTGTGCCACCTGAGCGGTGAAGTTTTAAGTTTTTTGACTACCACTGCAAAACAGTATTAAAATTACTAATAAGTTGAAAAGTGTCCAATTACTTTTTAAAAATAGGTCTCTTTGATTTTGTTAAATTCAAAACAATACAAAACATATGTGATACCTTGTGTATTATATATATTTTTAGGTTTTCTTTTTTTTTTTTTGCAACACATTTACCGCTGTTAAATCTTCTTTACTTTGTTTTTCCACTCTACTTCTTCTTTTCCTCTGTATTTTCCCCTTTTATTTCTCATTCTTGTCATTTCTAGTAATCAGGTAATTCCCAAGAGCTGGATTGCCACAAACCCTCTTAGACCGTGTACAATCCGTGTGCAGCCTTCTCTGATCACCTGACAATGTTGGGTTCCTAGACTGAACCATATCATGTACAGAGAGCCACGCTAAGCCTCATGTAACCCAGCGTGCAGATGTTTGGACCAGTCCAAGAGATTGCATTTCACAGAGGCAGCCACCTACAGTTCCCCAAATCCAGCCAATTATGTTTGTATGGATTGTCGGCTAGGTTGGAGGCTTGAGTTTGTTTGCAATGGTGTGCTAGTGTGTTAGACCACTGTGCCGCTCCAATGTGCCACTTTAGTTTTTCTGTAAATAATTTACATGTCCAATTATTCAGTCCCACTGTGCTTTCTGTATTGCTCCACCATTCATGCTGTATCCTTAACCAGACAGTGGGCTATACTTAGGGGCCTTAAATTTATGGTAAAATGTGCTTAGTTTCACAGACCTTGTTAAAAAATCACAGATTTCACAGATTTTTAAAGCAAAGTGTCACATTTCATGTCAGTCATAAATCACTTATAAATTGAATGATAGAATAAATTGAACCTACAAGACACAACAGATGTTCACAAGTTCACAAAATACGAGTCTTTAGGCTAGAGTCCGAGTCAAGTCACGAGTCTTTAGGCTAGAGTCCGAGTCAAGTCACAAGTCTTTAGGCTAGAGTCTAAGTCAAGTCACGAATCTTTAGGCTAGAGTCCAAGTCAAGTCACGAGTCATTTTGGCTAGAGTCCAAGTCAAGTCACGAGTCTTTAGGCTAGAGTCCAAGTCAAGTCACAAGGCAATATAATATAAACAAAACATATACTGGAAATGTAGCGTAGAAATAAACAAATAATATGTACGTTTAGATAAAAACAGATTAGCGACTGTATTTTGCTGTTTTACTTCGTGCCTTTACTTTCCTAGGTACCAGTTAAAAGTTTAAACTGAAACGTTTTGTTTTCATTGCAAAACAAAAGTGCGCAATAAATCAGGCACAGCGGCCAAAATCCAAAACACAGCAAAAAAATTCATAACCACTGCTTACCTTAGCTTATGTTCTTTCAGATGCTATTATATTTATAACCGTGTGTTGTCCCATTAGAAATATAATCCGTTATTAAAAACCTCCAAACTTTACCAGGTTGTGAAGTAAAACACGAACTCGTTAGAAAGCCAATCAGGCGTTTCATTGACAATCATCTGTGTGACGCAAACTGAATCAAAGCAAATAACTTTCTCACTAGAAATTAAAATCAGAAGGTTTTCTGATCAGAAGGTTTTCTGCAACTCGAGTCCGAGTCGCACACACAGTGACTTCAGACTCGACTCAGACTTGTTTCAAATGACTCGGACTCGACTTGTGACTCGCAAAAAATGACTTGTAGACAAAAAAAAATAAAAAATATATATACAGTGTATATACAGGGGTTGGACAATGAAACTGAAACACCTGTCATTTTAGTGTGGGAGGTTTCATGGCTAAATTGGACCAGTCTGGTGGCCAATCTTCATTAATTGCACATTGCACCAGTAAGAGCAGAGTGTGAAGGTTCAATAAGCAGGGTAAGAGCACAGTTTTGCTCAAAATATTGCAATGCACACAACATTATGGGTGACATACCAGAGTTCAAAAGAGGACAAATTGTTGGTGCACGTCTTGCTGGCGCATCTGTGACCAAGACAGCAAGTCTTTGTGATGTATCAAGAGCCACGGTATCCAGGGTAATGTCAGCATACCACCAAGAAGGACAAACCACATCCAACAGGATTAACTGTGGACGCAAGAGGAAGCTGTCTGAAAGGGATGTTCGGGTGCTAACCCGGATTGTATCCAAAAAACATAAAACCACGGCTGCCCAAATCACGGCAGAATTAAATGTGCACCTCAACTCTCCTGTTTCCACCAGAACTGTCCGTCGGGAGCTCCACAGGGTCAATATACACGGCCGGGCTGCTATAGCCAAACCTTTGGTCACTCGTGCCAATGCCAAATGTCGGTTTCAATGGTGCAAGGAGCGCAAATCTTGGGCTGTGGACAATGTGAAACATGTATTGTTCTCTGATGAGTCCACCTTTACTGTTTTCCCCACATCCGGGAGAGTTACGGTGTGGAGAAGCCCCAAAGAACCAGTACCACCCAGACTGTTGCATGCCCAGAGTGAAGCATGGGGGTGGATCAGTGATGGTTTGGGCTGCCATATCATGACATTCCCTTGGCCCAATACTTGTGCTAGATGGGCGCGTCACTGCCAAGGACTACCGAACCATTCTGGAGGACCATGTGCATCCAATGGTTCAAACATTGTATCCTGAAGGCGGTGCCGTGTATCAGGATGACAATGCACCAATACACACAGCAAGACTGGTGAAAGATTGGTTTGATGAACATGAAAGTGAAGTTGAACATCTCCCATGGCCTGCACAGTCACCAGATCTAAATATTATTGAGCCACTTTGGGGTGTTTTGGAGAAGCGAGTCAGGAAACGTTTTCCTCCACCAGCATCACGTAGTGACCTGGCCACTATCCTGCAAAAAGAATGGCTTAAAATCCCTCTGACCAC
Source organism: Trichomycterus rosablanca (assembly GCF_030014385.1). Taxonomy (NCBI): domain Eukaryota; kingdom Metazoa; phylum Chordata; class Actinopteri; order Siluriformes; family Trichomycteridae; genus Trichomycterus; species Trichomycterus rosablanca. The sequence goes on from NC_085993.1 coordinate 28,707,292, forward strand.
TGTGCAGGACTTGTATATGTCATTTCCAAGACGAATTGACGCTGTATTGGCCGCAAAAGGAGGCCCTACACCATACTAATAAATGATTGTGGTCTAAAACCAGGTGTTTCAGTTTCATTGTCCAACCCCTGTGTATATATATACAGTGTATCACAAAAGTGAGTACACCCCTCACATTTCTGCAAATATTTCATTATATCTTTTCATGGGACAACACTATAGACATGAAACTTGGATATAACTTAGAGTAGTCAGTGTACAGCTTGTATAGCAGTGTAGATTTACTGTCTTCTGAAAATAACTCAACACACAGCCATTAATGTCTAAATGGCTGGCAACATAAGTGAGTACACCCCACAGTGAACATGTCCAAATTGTGCCCAAAGTGTCAATATTTTGTGTGACCACCATTATTATCCAGCACTGCCTTAACCCTCCTGGGCATGGAATTCACCAGAGCTGCACAGGTTGCTACTGGAATCCTCTTCCACTCCTCCATGATGACATCACGGAGCTGGTGGATGTTAGACACCTTGAACTCCTCCACCTTCCACTTGAGGATGCGCCACAGGTGCTCAATTGGGTTTAGTCCATCACCTTTACCTTCAGCTTCCTCAGCAAGGCAGTTGTCATCTTGGAGGTTGTGTTTGGGGTCGTTATCCTGTTGGAAAACTGCCATGAGGCCCAGTTTTCGAAGGGAGGGGATCATGCTCTGTTTCAGAATGTCACAGTACATGTTGGAATTCATGTTTCCCTCAATGAACTGCAGCTCCCCAGTGCCAGCAACACTCATGCAGCCCAAGACCATGATGCTACCACCACCATGCTTGACTGTAGGCAAGATACAGTTGTCTTGGTACTTCTCACCAGGGCGCCGCCACACATGCTGGACACCATCTGAGCCAAACAAGTTTATCTTGGTCTCGTCAGACCACAGGGCATTCCAGTAATCCATGTTCTTGGACTGCTTGTCTTCAGCAAACTGTTTGCGGGCTTTCTTGTGCGTCAGCTTCCTTCTGGGATGACGACCATGCAGACCGAGTTGATGCAGTGTGCGGCGTATGGTCTGAGCACTGACAGGCTGACCTCCCACGTCTTCAACCTCTGCAGCAATGTTGGCAGCACTCATGTGTCTATTTTTTAAAGCCAACCTCTGGATATGACGCCGAACACGTGGACTCAACTTCTTTGGTCGACCCTGGCGAAGCCTGTTCCGAGTGGAACCTGTCCTGGAAAACCGCTGTATGATCTTGGCCACCATGCTGTAGCTCAGTTTCAGGGTGTTAGCAATCTTCTTATAGCCCAGGCCATCTTTGTGGAGAGCAACAATTCTATTTCTCACATCCTCAGAGAGTTCTTTGCCATGAGGTGCCATGTTAAATATCCAGTGGCCAGTATGAGAGAATTGTACCCAAAACACCAAATTTAACAGCCCTGCTCCCCATTTACACCTGGGACCTTGACACATGACACCAGGGAGGGACAACAACACATTTGGGCACAATTTGGACATGTTCACTGTGGGGTGTACTCACTTATGCTGCCAGCCATTTAGACATTAATGGCTGTGTGTTGAGTTATTTTCAGAAGACAGTAAATCTACACTGCTATACAAGCTGTACACTGACTACTCTAAGTTATATCCAAGTTTCATGTCTATAGTGTTGTCCCATGAAAAGATATAATGAAATATTTGCAGAAATGTGAGGGGTGTACTCACTTTTGTGATACACTGTATATATATATATATATATATATATATACACTGTGTTCCAAATTATTATGCAAAAAGTTTTTAGGAGTGATAAGGTAAGAATTTTTTTGTTTGTCAGTTAAACTCATTGATCGTGATGTGTGTCAGGGCTCTTTATATCACTGAAAGCAATTGCAGACACCTGTGCTAATTAGTTTGGCAGGTGTGTCCAATTAAAGGCAAGACTACTTAAGAAGGCTGTCCCACATTATTAAGCAGCCTACATTTTCAGCCAAAATATGAAAGAAAAAGGATGTGTCGGCTGCTGAGAAGCAACAAATTGTGGAGTGTTTAGGTCAAGGCATGACTACAATCAACATTGCCAAGACACTTCATCGTGATCATCGCACAATCAAGAAGTATGTAGCTGATTCAGAGCACACACATGTGCGTGCTGATAAGGGAAAATTGAGGACTCTTTCCAACAGGCAATTACGTCAGGTTAAAAGAGCAGCTGCAAAAATGCCTTGTCATAGCAGCAGACAAGTTTTTGAAACTGCTGGTGCCTCCAACGTCCCCCGAACAACAAGATGCAGGGTCCTTCAGAGGTTTGCAGCTGTGTGTAAGCCATCCTGTCGACCTCCTCTATCCACTGCACACAAGCAGAAACGGCTCCAGTGGGCCAAACAATACATGAAGACTGACTTCAAAACTGTTTTGTTCACCGATGAGTGCCGTGCAACGCTCGATGGTCCAGATGGATGGAGTGGAGGATGGCTGGTTGATGGACACCCCATGCAAACAAGGCTACGGCGCCAACAAGGAGGAGGTGGAGTAATGTTTTGGGCTGGAATCATGGGGAGAGAGATTGTCGGCCCCTTTAGGATCCCTGAAGGGGTAAAGATGACCTCCATAATGTATGTGGAGTTTCTCAAACAGCACTTCCTGCCATGGTTCAAGAAGAAGAACCGTGCATTCCGCAGCAAGATCATTTTCATGCATGATAATGCACCGTCTCATGCTGCAAAGAACACATCTGCATCTCTGGCTGCTATGGGCATAAAAGGGGACAAACTTATGGTGTGGCCCCCATGCTCCCCTGACCTCAACCCCATTGAGAACCTCTGGAGCATCATCCAAAGGAGTGTCTATGATGGCGGGAGGCAGTTCACATCTAAGCAACAGCTCTGGGAGGGTATTCTGTCCTCATGCAAAACAATTGAAGCAGATACCATCCAAAACCTGACAAATTCAATGGACGAGAGAGTTCAGAAGCTCCTTTCGAACAAGGGGTCCTATGTGCAAATGTAACATCACCTAGAATAAAGTTTTGACTTGAAAACTGTTTGATTTCAGTTTGTAATAACCTGCTAATGCTTATAATTTCACAAATGACCATTTTTTTGTTCTTTATAAAAATGAAAAGGTTGAAAACTCTGCTGTGCATAATAATTTGGAACATGCATTTTGAGTGTTTTATTTTTTTTTTAAAATATACTGTTATCATTGGCAGTTTGTTCAAAAACCTTTCAATTGTACTCTAATAGTTGATGACTGGAAAATTACAATGACTGCATATAGGTAATTTTGGAAAATCTGAGAAAATATTATTTGCATAATAATTTGGAACACAGTGTATATATATATATAGTATATATATATATATATATATATATATATATATATATATATATATATATATATATATATATATATTTTTTTTTTTTTTTTTTTTTTTTTTTTTTGTCTACAAGTCATTTTTTGCGAGTCACGAGTCGAGTCCGAGTCATTTGAAACAAGTCTGAGTCGAGTCTGAAGTCACTGTGTGTGCGACTCGGACTCGAGTTGCAGACTCGAGTCCCCATCTCTGATACACAGCACAGCCTAACTTCATAGTTGAATGTAAACCTAGAACATTCAGCAACGGTGCAAGGCTCTTTCTTTAAGACAAAAACCCACACCCCTCTGCGTCCACAGAATTGTTTGGGAGTTTTTCAAACTCAGTTACCCGAGTCGTGTTTTTAGCTGCTTTACACTTCAACATCTTGGACATTTTGTCTAATCGATTGAATGTAACCGAGCATCTTTAGAGTTTGCTTTAGAGATGATCTCACGTGTCGAGAAGCACACTTTTCTGTTGATTATGGAAGCCCAAAAGAAACTAAATGTACTCAATACGTAAACGCACATTAAACTTTGACAGCACATCACAGCACAGAAATGTCTGTTACACTAACTTAATTATGATGCCGTATGATTGCTCGGACCGCCTCATATTGCATATTGTGCTTCATATTTCATACACAAGCGAATGAAAAATGTTACATCTCTAAACACAAACCTTAGATTTTGACTTTCACAGCAAATTGCATATTAGACAGGAAATGGCTCTTAGCTATACTGTTGCTAGATCATTAGACGCTGGCCTACCCATCCATGCATAAAGCAACATTTTTAAGTTCATCTGGGACCCACTTGAGAGTGCTCTGTGTACCATGAATGATACTTGTACCACAGTTTGAGAAGCACGATTGTACTACATTAGGAATATCTCGACTTTGACGTTCTTTGATGCAGGAATTCACATTCTTTAATACTGAACAAACCTGCAGCATATAACAGAGCAATTGTTAGTCTTTTACCAGCATTGGCACTGACTGGCAGCAGCAGCACACAGTTGGTGGTTATATTCACATCTGTCTGGCTCTTTTAGGCTTATGTGACGATTAATTCCCAAAGTCCCCACATTACCCAGAAAACTTGAAAGGTTTCCTGTGTTCCAGAAGAATCTGGTGGACTTAGGCCAACTCATGTCCTTCTTTCCCTCATGCTGTGAGCTTCCTCTCTCTCTCTCATCCATTTTCTCTCTTTCTTCCTCTCATATGTGTTTTCTAGCTTCTCTCTCGATGCCACCCATCAGAAATGAGAATCATCAACTGCTCAGACTGCGGAGTTCATCCCTGTAAATCACTACCTCATGCTTAAATGGGAACAGTAACATTTAGCGTTTTGTTTGTTTGTTTGTTTGTTTTTTTTAACAAAAATGCTTTGTTTGGAGAAAAGGGCATCATTTTTGTCTTAAACAAACCATGAGAAAAGTGTCAGGAAAAACTGGACTATGTATATATGTGAAACAGATTTTTTACTCTACTCATATACAGTGTATCACAAAAGTGAGTACACCCCTCACATTTCTGCAGATATTTAAGTATATCTTTTCATGGGACAACACTGACAAAATGACACTTTGACACAATGAAAAGTAGTCTGTGTGCAGCTTATATAACAGTGTAAATTTATTCTTCCCTCAAAATAACTCAATATACAGCCATTAATGTCTAAACCACCGGCAACAAAAGTGAGTACACCCCTAAGAGACTACACCCCTAAATGTCCAAATTGAGCACTGCTTGTCATTTTCCCTCCAAAATGTCATGTGATTTGTTAGTGTTACTAGGTCTCAGGTGTGCATAGGGAGCAGGTGTGTTCAATTTAGTAGTACAGCTCTCACACTCTCTCATACTGGTCACTGAAAGTTCCAACATGGCACCTCATGGCAAAGAACTCTCTGAGGATCTTAAAAGACGAATTGTTGCGCTACATGAAGATGGCCAAGGCTACAAGAAGATTGCCAACACCCTAAAACTGAGCTGCAGCACAGTGGCCAAGATCATCCAGCGTTTTAAAAGAGCAGGGTCCACTCAGAACAGACCTCGCGTTGGTCGTTCAAAGAAGCTGAGTGCACGTGCTCAGCATCACATCCAACTGCTGTCTTTGAAAGATAGGCGCAGGAGTGCTGTCAGCATTGCTGCAGAGATTGAAAAGGTGGGCGGTCAGCCTGTCAGTGCTCAGACCATACGCTGCACACTACATCAAATTGGTCTGGTACGTGTCAAAGTAACATCCACATGGATGACAGGACTCAAGGTTTCCCAGCAGAACATTGCCCAAAGCATCACACTGCCTCCGCCGGCTTGCCTTCTTCCCATAGTGCATCCTGGTGCCATGTGATGAAGAGATAATCGGTGTTATTCACTTCACCTGTCAGTGGTCATAATGTTATGCCTGGTCAGTATATATGCCTGTCAGTTGCTGGCTGCTTCTTTTCACAAAGAGTTGTATGGTGTATGGAGAGATGCTGCTCTGTAATTTTCCCTTCCCTTATGCTGGTCTCTCGACCATCCAGCAAAGGTTGCATTTGCAGCAGCAGTAGTAAGGATGCCTTTTGACCTCCTTCCCCGAGCCACCTTGTTGGGCGTCCAGCCAGGTCGTTACCACAGCTCTGAGCAATGAGAAGCTAGAGCATTAGAGCACTGCATCACCCGAGTGCCCTGTGTATTGTGTATTATTTTTATTATTTATTATTATTTTTTATCCCTATTCTAGTCATGTCCAAGTACCCTGATTGTGTCCTCTATACTGATTCGACCCTTTTGCCGCTGACTGAGGACGCCACTCAACTGACTTGCGCCCCCTCCGGCACGCAGTCAGTACAGCCTGCATTTTTTACCTGCACAAGCCGAGTTCATACACCGAGAGACACTGCGCACGGAGGGTCACACCCCCCTTAATGTTATTCCTCAGCCCTGTGCAGGCGCCGTCAGTCAACCAGCAGGGGCCACAGTTGTACCAGTTATGAGGACCTATGCTCCGACTCTACCCCTAAGCACGTTGTTCATACTGCCGCCCAACCCAGTCGGAAAGGCAGAGCTGAGTTTCGATACGATGTATCTAGAAACCCAACTCTGGTGCGCTAGCGTACTTTACCGCTGCGCCACCTGAGCGGCTTGTATCGTGTATTATTGACTTTTTTTTGTTTATAACACATGTACTGTAAATCTTGACATGTTTAGAGAAAAGTACTACTTAATGAGGACAAAAGAATGCCTACCACATACAGTCTAATACAAACATTCAGATTTTGTTTTATGTGAAGTTTAAACAGTTGTTTAGGAAACAATGGAATGCAGATTGCAGCGCCTGACCACACAAATGCTGTTTTGACGGAATGGGCACAAATTCACAGCTTAAAGCCTTTTCAAAAGAGTGGCTGTTGTTAAAGTCTTAATGAAAGGGGGAGGTTATTGATGGGTGAGGTTTTGGAATAAGACAAGCTCATGGTCAGGGGTCTGTGTGCAGAGAACACCACATTACTACTGAGCTACCATTTTTTAAAATACAAAATAAAAACAGTATTTGACCAAGGGTGTCAAACTTTTGCATGAGACTGTATTTGAAGATTCTGTTGTTGTTTTGATAATGAATATTTTAGTGGTAGAATAATAGCAGTTGGTTTGACTCTGGATTAAAGGAAAAACCTGCATGGAATAAACTTCAAAAAGTTCTTTGCATAATTACAGGTCTGCTAGTGACTCAAATAGTAATCTTTTCTTATCCGTTGCAGTATGGCATTTTCACTTGTTAAAGTTAAAAAGATACATCCGCTACATGGCCATAAGTATGCGTACACTCTAATTATTACGCTTAGTTGTTTCAGCCACATCCCTTGCTTAGAGGTAATATAAACATAATTATTTCATTTACTGCTTTATACTGTTTGGGGTCACGGTGGGTCTCATTTCCCTGGAATCACTGGGTGCAAGGCAGTAACACACCCCGGACAGGGCGCCAATCCTTCTCAGGTCATCGGCCATCAAACCCCTTTATCCCAGTGGTAGTAAGTCAACGTAATTGGACAGTAATAGCCTAGTGAGTAGAGCTTTGGGCAATCAACTGAATGGTTGAGAGTTCAAATCATCCAGGGGCAACTCCAGGGGCACCGTACAAGCTTCCAAACAAGCTGGGATATGCAAAGAAAGAATTGCGTTGTACTGTACACATGTATATGTATATATGACAAATGAAGGCATTCTAATTTACCGCTGTGCCACCCCAGTGCCTACTAAAACATATGTTTCCAACTTTGTGCCACCAGTTTGGGAAAGGCTGTGTCCTATTCCAACATGACTGCGCCCTTGTGCACAAACCAAAGTCCAGAAATCCATGGTTTGACAAGTTTGGTGTGGTGAAACTTCAGTGGCCTGCATCAAACCCTGACCTGAATCCCATTAAACTTCTTTAGGATGAATTGGAAGGTCGATTGTGTGTCAGGCCTTCTCTGTTAATATCAGTGCCTGACATTCCATATGCTGTTTTGACTAAATGGGCACAAATTACAAGAGATACACTCGAAAATCCTGTGGAAAACCTTCCTAGATATAGTAGAGACTGTTAAAGAAAATAAAGAGTGGAGCCCAGATCCTAATAAATGCTCACAGGCAGATAGATGTCCACATATTTTTGGCCATTAACATGTTGGACAGTAAAAGTTGATGTGAATGAACCATGCTGAAGCCTAATCACACAGAGCGCTGCTGACAGCTAGATGGCAACAGCATGTTGAGTGATGAAAAGCCTGCTGGTCTAAACGGCTTGATTTATTTTGGACATATCCAGTGCCGTCTGATTGCTTTCAAACGCTGCTGGGTCAGGATTTAATCCTGCAGCTTTTCCCTTCATCTCAAATCTGCATGAGATCTTACAGTGCTTACAGCACCCTACAGAAAATCCTCTTTGGAAAGAGGTTCTCACTGCAGGATCATATTAATAGATGTAATCCTGCTCTCGTCATTACTTCCTGTCTCACGCTAAACTGCAAGACGCGGGTCAGAGATACTTATTGGAATGTAGGGTATGTGTAGGGTGTTTTTACGTGCAAATGTTTAGTTGGAGGCTAATGCTTTGTGACATAATAAAATCATATAATATGGTATTATTATAATCAAAGCAAACAATATGTATGTAGTTGGGCTGTATGTATATAGTTTTTTTTCCCCCAGAATGGTGTAAAATTGCTGCCTGCAAAACAACCAGTGTGTTGATTTATGGAATAATCACATAACTGCCAGATGTTAGATCTCGCCAATATTCCATTAGTATTTACATGTACGTAGGGATGCCAAATGTTGAGAGACTTCAGAGACCAATAACCACCTGGCATAGGTCGATCATTAACCCGCAACCTTATAGTGTAAACTCAAAACATCACCAAGTTTCATGTCAACAAGGCTCTATGCATTTTTTTAAATTATAAACATCTTAACTTAGCAATTATAGCTGTGATGTAAAAAAGTAACAAAAACATCAGGACCAGAACTATTTAGTAGCAAACTTACTGTAACACAGAACTAATGAAAAATACCGACTACATCTCTACTCTGACTAGTAACTTAAGCACATCAATGTACAGTAGTTATTATAAGATGATAACCAAAATGAAGCTCTCTTATTATTATTTATTTTTTAATGAGAAGAACCAATTTATTGGAAAAGACAGTTATGCTTGAGGACAGCAAACAACAAGATGGATAAAAACAATTAGAGTAACAATGAATGAGTCATTAAGAAAGTACTATTTGAAAGATATTAGACCTTTACACCCAACAATTGCTGCTCTAATTGAATGGGTTAAAATTCCCATAGATGCAATCCAAATCCTTTTGAAACAATACTCTTAGAAGAATGAAGCCTAATATAACTGCAAAGTGGGACCAACCTTTGATTAATTCAGATGTTTTGTTCATGGATCTACGAGCAAGCTTATGGACAGGTGTCCACATCCACATTTAATAAGCTGTCTGCTCCTTTTTTGTACTGACCAGTTGTAGATTTTTTGTCTGTCAGAAAGTCCTAACACGTACACAACATGTCGCAACATGAAATGCTCCCTGTATTCTTCAACCATGCAGCATGAGTCATTGTTGGTTGCAGTGGCAAAGATGTGATTCCACAGACAGATCAATCGTGCCCATTTAGCACCTAACCAGGCCGGTGGCATCACAGAGACCCAAGTTTAAATCTTAGCAATGCCAATTTCTGAATTAATCTTCTTTGGGAGATCTATCTATCTACCTACTGTACCTACCTACCTGCCTGCCCATCCGTCCGTCCGTCTGTCTATATATATAGTATATAGTCTATATATAGTGTATAGTTATGCTGCAGCAGTTACTCACACCTTGAAATATTTTTAAACAGCAGATGTTCACACATAGCTCATGTTATTTGAGCCCATAAGATGCTAAATGTAATAATAATGCATTTTTATTCATCTGGAGAAAAAACAAATCTGCCAAATTCAAATCTGGCAATTCCAAATGTGCAGCTCTATCAGATAACTGATAAAATCCATGATGATTGGGTTGATTGAATTATAGTTGTGCATGTTAACACTCATTATTACACATTATGCATGTCCTCCAGGATGTGCTGAAAACAGTGCTGTAAATGACTGTTAGCTCTGAGAGCGGAGTGTTTGTTTTGGAGTGTGGGGAGGAAAGTTAGATTTCAGGACGTTTGGAGGACGAGCATATGGTGCAGAGCGTGTCAGGTAATTAAGGAGAGGCTAGAGGCATAGATACCATGGTGATACCCAGGTACCTGGAGGTTGCTGGCTTCCTTTCCATGCCACACTGAATTAGCATGCCGCGTGTGTTCATGTGTGTGTTTACAGTCGCAAGGGTTTATTTGTTGACCCACAGAACTGCATTCGGACCATGTCTTACATTTTAGCTTGCTGCTCAAGTTAAGCCTAGAGCACACTACACGTCCAGACTACATGACTTTGACAAATCGTTGAACATTTTACACGACACAGCTTTGAAAAAACGTTGTACAGGTCACACACTACATGACTTTGAGAAATCGGTGTACAGGGTCATGATACACGAAGGAACATGTTATATATAAATCTTGCTTTATTGTAACTTTCAGTGCCCTGACCAGATAGTGGAACTTGCAGTTGCAGCAGCGATTACATGATGCCCCACTCAGTCTTCTTTCCTCTAGACATGACCATCAGGTCATTGCACCACTCAAGCCTGAACCTGGGTCTCAGTGATTATGCAAGCTTGACCAGCTTGATTGTATTTTGTAAATTGTCAAGTAAATACAAGGGTTCTTCAAAAAGTTTCAGCGCTTTTTAAAACTCTTTTTATTAAGAATTTTAAAAACAAATGACATCACTTTTCTCCTTAGTCACCTTCCACTGCATTTTTCCCAGCGTTGTACCAACTTTTTAATGCCATCAGCAAAAAAATTTATTTGGTTGAGCATGTAGCCACTGATGCAGCACTGCTTTCACATCTTATATAAATATATATCTTATATATATATGATATATTAGGTAGCAAGTGAACATTTTATCCTCAAAGTTGATGTGTTAGAAGCAGGAAAAACCTGCAAGCGTAAAGATTTAAGCGACTTTGAAAAGGGCCAAATTGTGATGGCTAGACGACTGGGTCAGAGCATCTCCAAAACTGCAGCTCTAGTGGGGTGTTCCTGGTCTGCAGTGGTCAGTATCTATCAAAAGTGGTCCAAGGAAAGAAACAGTGGTAAACCGGCGACAGGGTCATGGGCGGCCAACGCTCATTGATGTGTTGGGGAGCGAAGGCTGGCCCGTGTGGTCCGATCCAACAGAGCTACTGTAGCTCAAATTGCTGAAGAAGTTAATGCTGGTTCTGATAGAAAGGTGTCAGAATACACAGTGCATCACAGTTGCAGGGCTGTTTTGGCAGCAAAAGGGGAACAAAGACAATATCAGGAAGGTGATCATAATGTAAGGGTTGTGGATCAGCACTTGCACCAAATTTCCAATCAGTTAACAGTATCAGTTAATCAGAAAACAGAATGTTGCTCAATTTAGTATTAAATAAAATTAGGTATAAAATACTGTATATGAAACTATATAAATGTAATAATTTATAAACAATTCATAAAAAATAAAACTATATAAATGAAATTATAGTGTTCATGGGGTTAAGGTTAGAGCTCTGTGCAAGCCACAATATACATTGAAGAAACACTATCCGTGAAATCACCAGGATAATAATACTAATAATAGAGTACCATCCTTAGACACAGCCATTTGTGTCGGATAACCAGACAAGGTTGGTAGCTCTGCTGAATTAACCTTGTTTTTTGCGCAGTGGCACATGAATGGAGAGGCTTTGCCCAAAATGGTGCAACAAAGTTGAAAACAATTAATGTGTTTTTTTAATTACTTTTGTATACCTGTTGTAATAGGTGTGGTCAGTACACCATATCTAAGTTATTAGAAGGGATATCTACATACTTAGGGCCATAGCCAGCATCACTTTTGAATATTAACTGTAGAAATGAACTGAAACATATATTTTGTGAGTGCTTGTGTTTTGATTGCTTCTTATATGCCCTTTTCTCTCTTTTCCATGTCCTTGTGCTGTTCTACACATCATGGTCCTTACAGGTAAGATAAGCACATCTTTTTTGATTTTATAATCTTTATCTGTTCCTTGAGGCTGGATTTGTTTATGGCTTTGTTCGTTTGCATATACAATTTGGTTGGATGCCATGTAGCTTAAGTCATAAGACGCAGCCTAAAGAGTATTGAAATTTAAATGTTAAACTGTAGTTAATGGGTCCCAGAGTCTAGAGCAGCAGCCTTATATGGATTTGGGTTATCATTCTCATGTAGCACTTGAAATGAAAGCTTTTTTTGTCAGCCATGAGTCAGGTTGGTACATTTGATCTTTTCAAGCCAGGGTTCTGATCTCTGGCGTGCTTCTTCACCCTTTTCTTTACTAGTATATGCATTAAACTCACTGTCTGACAGTTGAAGTGAATAACATAGCCTATCTCATTACAGTGGCACCTTTCAGGGGTTTGGATATATGTATTAAGCATCAAGTGAACAGTCAGTTCTTGAAGTTGATGTGTTGGAAGGAAGGAAAATGTGCAAGCTTAAGGATTTGAGCAACTTTGACAAGGGCCAGATTGTTATGTCTAGATGTCTAGTTTCCAAAACAACAGGTCGTGTGGGATCCTCCCAGCATACAGTGGTTAATACCTACTAAAAGTAGTACAAGCAGGTACAAGCGGTCAATCGGTGACCGGTCATGAGTGCCTGAGGCTCATCGACGCACTTGGGGAGTGAAGGATAGCCTGTCTGGTCTGATCCCACAGCAGAGTTAGTGCTGAAGGAATCAATGCTAACCATGACAGAAAGGTGTCAGAACACACAGTGTGTGGTAGCTTGCTGTGTTCGGGGCTGTATCAGAGTGCCCATGCTGACCCTGTCCCGTTTCCTTTTACCTCATGTGGGCGGCTGGGTGCGTGTGTTGTTTATCTGGGGACAGGATGGCTTCAGGATGCAGTATGGGTAGAAAACAAATTACAGGTGCACAGCCTTGCTGGAACACAACAGGAACTGTTGCTACAAAGTTGAAGGCATGAAATACGTCTTATATAATTGATGTTATATGCCTGTTAGTGAGTGGCACGGTGGCTTGGTGGGTAGCATTGTCGCATCACAGCAAGAAGGTCCTGGGTTCGATTCCCAGCTGGAGCGGTCCTGGTCCTTTCTGTGTGGAGTTTGCATGTTCTCCCCGTGTCTGTGTGGGTTTCCTTCGGGAGCTCCGGTTTCCTCCCACAGTCCAAAGACATGCAAGTGAAGTGAATTAGAGATACAAAATTGTCCATGACTGTGTTTGACATTAAACACTTGAACTGATGAATCTTGAATCGTGTAACGAGTAATTACCTGTCCTGTCATGAATGTAACCAAGGTGTAAAACATATTACACTCAGTAATAAGAAAGAGTCCACATATATTTAGTTGAATAGAAGTACTCTTATAGAGGATGCATGTGTCTCTAAGTATGAAAGAGGAAGAGATCAGAGATCCTACCCATATGCCCGTATTTCGGTTTCTTGGCTAATGCATGTTTTTAGGTTATTTTAGCAGCATGGATTGCGTGAGTGAGTGCCAGCAGGGATCTGTATTCTCTCCGTAACTGACCCACTTTCAGCAGCCGCGTAGGGAGGGATGAAAGGCACTGCGATGCTCTTCTTTCTCTCTATGAATTACTCATGCTTTCATTTGATATTAATCATGAATCTGCTGGTGGTGGTGTAGAAGATTCAGTGTTTTATTTCATAATGTGCCAATTTCTGTTGTTCTGATTCGATTTTCTACTTGTCTGTAATTTGGCATTTTCTTATTTGCTTGCTCTCTGTATTGTCTAAGATTTAATTAAATGAAATAAAGTGTGTTTACATTAAAAGGATAATCCATTACATAAGCTTATCAAGGTCCATGCATTTCAGGAATCTAATGATAACAAACCTTGAAATGTACACAAACCTTTGCTTAATATCTCTGGGCTTGATTGGAACCTTGATTGTTAGATGTTCTCGTCCTGTGTGAGTGCCCGGGCTCACAGCTTTAAAATCTTTTGGAAAGACGTTTTAGAGGAGTGGAGGTTGCTATAGCTGCAAGCTGGTAACTCTGTATTAATGCAGGTGGGCAACTTTATATTAATGCTTATAATTTTTATATGGGATGTCTACATACTTGGACTACGTTAACATACCTACTGTTAACATACCTACCTTATAACTACCTTATCATACATGACTGAAAACTGGCTAGAAGAACAGTAGAGGGTTCTTGCCCATGAACCAGTAGGTAGGTAGTTAACACTTAGTTGTGATGGGAGAAAGCACTTATTGTTTTACACATTACAAATGCTCAGAGTAAAAAAAAAACTTCAAATAATAGGTTTAATGTAGCGAAATTAATCTTTCTACAGATCATAGCTAAGGTCTAACTGTTGTTCTGGTCCTTAAACCCTTATTAAGTTGTGTTTTTTATGTTGGGCTATAATACGAGAATCTGTCCAGTCCCTTTTGTAGTACAAACATTACCAAGATGTTGTGGGGCTGCAGCTCATGCAACATTATTTGAAGGCCAGTACCTGTCCTTGTGTCCTTACCTTTCAATGACCAGTGAAACATTGACCTAAGGTATGGGTTCGACCTGCCACATCGCTTCCATCAATGAAAGGACACTCAAAAAACTACTGCGCTTGTTACTGCTAAATAATCGCACTTGAGCTCACCATTATAAAGCCGTGCTTTCAGCTCAATGCGGTGCTGAGTCTTTGCCATATGCTTGATGTTAGATAGCCGGTGTTGCATTTACTATTTTATTTTAGGGAGTTCTCTAAAACGAAAAGTAAATTCTAAAAAGTACACAAGTCAAAACACATGTATTTGTAAGGGACAGTGATGGTCACGGCAGTTTTGGGTTTTAAATTATTATTTTTTCTGTTTGAGTGACACTCAAACATGCTTTGTTGAGAATAAACATGCCAACAGTTAGATTTAGAATTTGGTGTAATAAAAAGTTCTGTATCATCATTTAACCAAATGGATTCTTTAACAGGGAGTGTGACCAGTTACAGTTGGTGACTTCTCTGTGTCCGTAAGAAAGGGCTTGTTTTAATGCAGCCATTATAAAATACACAAAACAAACGTCTCTTTGACAAGGTTGGATAAAAAACATGTTTCCAAGCGGAAATTTGTTTGGCTGGTCAGATGTTAATCCAAGAACCAGGTTGTAGAGGTAGAAGGTGCTGGAATGCGGGTGACACTGTCAACGTCCAAGTGAGCTGTCCATAAAAAAAAGAAAAGAAACCCAAGCCCATGATATTTCTTTGTTGATGTAATCGGCAACAAACTTTAGTCAGGTTTTAAGATGCTGATTTTAGAATCATGACCACAAGTGGAATAATCTTATGATAATAACATGATAATGTGTCTATCAGTACACATCCTTAGTATCACATTGAGTCAAATCATGTGTTCAATAAGGGGAAATGCTAAACGCTGCACACAGTATGTGGACTTCTGATCGTGAGCTTGTCCATAAGCTATTATTGGTCTACAGAATTTTTTTTCTTAATAATATTTCCCACTTTTTTCCCCCAATTTTCTCCCCCAATTTTCTCCCCTAATCTAGTCGTGTCCAATTACCCTGATTGCGTCCTCTATACTGATTCCACCTCTATTCACCACTGACTGAGGACGCCTCTCAACCCCCTCCGGCACGTACAGTCAGTACAGACTGCATTTTTTCACCTGCACGAGTCGAGTTCATACACTGATGGGCACTGTGTACAGAGGGCCACACCCCCATCAGCATTATAACTCAGCCCTGTGCAGGCGCCATCAGGGGCCGCAGTTGCACCAGTTATGAGGACCTATGATCCGACAATCGTTGTTCATGCTGCCGCCCAGCCCAGTCGGAAGGCAGAGCTGAGATTCAATATGATGTATTCGAAACCCCAAATCTGCTGCGCTAGCGTACTTTACCACTGCGCCACCTGAGCGGCCAGAATTTTTTTATTATAACTGCTATTTTTTGGTCCATAAACCCTTATTAAGCTGCTTTCTTTCTAGTGGATTGTAATAGGAGATATCTTAACATAACAATTCTATGATTTATACTTACGTTTATCTTTTACTTTTTTTGCCCTGTCCAGTTTTCTCCTATTTGAGTTATAAACAATGTGTTCCAGTTTACATACCAGTGTGCCTAGTAATATAACAGCATAGTAACTGCACCATTTACTTTATACTAATGCTTCTGTTCCAGATATATTGTTTAAAACTTTGTTAAAATTGAACACTGACGTAACTGGATTTCTTGAAATCAATAAACGGCTGTGCTCAGATTTTAGTAATTGAAGTATCAGATTATTGGGGTGCCTGTAAACCCACCCATTAATAAGCAGTAACAGTTTCAATCATATTGAACTAGGCAGTTGTTCCACACACAACTCTTATTGTAGCTCTTTTGCTGATCCAAGCTAAAACAAATTCAGCTTAAACCAATTTTTGAGTGTGTTGTAGATGGATGGAGCCTCTGCATTTTAGATTTAATAAGATGCAGAATGAGAACGTTTGGAGGAGAGGCAGGTGTTTCAGTAAACAGTGTGTTTAAACCCTAACTAGATTAAGCAGAAGCATCTCTTTTTCTATTCCGCTTCACTGCCAGGTCCCATCTGGCTGCCGCTTCCCTGATCTTTGGCTCAGTGGAATAAAACCCTTACCCATGCTCTGCTCATTTTGTTTGTGTTGATTGAAACGGTGGATCTATTGAGAAATGGCATGCATCAGTGTCACTCTTTCTCCATTATCAAACCTGCTGTATGTATCTGTATTTATAGCCCGAGCCACTGGAAAAGGTTTTTTTTTTTTTTACTTTTTTGGATTTATCACCTGAGAGGTTGCGATGTTGAAAGGTCTGACTCTGATATATAAGATAAGGCTGGTGGGTAGAGTTAGCAGGGTGCAAAGGGTGGCGTTTTTTAGATAAGGAACTGTTCTAGGTGTTCGAATGGGTGTTCCTCTGATGTTAACAGTCTGACGTATGAATGCGTATTAGTGGATTTAAAACGTCTCTTATTTTTGTGTATACACTTTATAATCATAAGTTTATGGACACCTGACCTTGAGCCTATTATGCATCCCATTCTAAAGCTGTTGGCACTAGTTTTAAGTCCCCTCCCTCAGTTAGCCCCATTCAAGTCCCCTCCCTGAGTTAACCCATTTAAGTCCCCTCCTAGGGGTAACCCCATTTAAGTCTCCTCCTTCAGTTAACCATTGGCCTTTTAAATTCATTTTCAACAGTAGACACTTTATTTGGGAGTAGCGGTACATAAGAGAGCTTAGACTGCTGATTTGAGACTCACCCTTGGTGCGCATGAGACAGTTTCTTTTAAACAAAGTGAGCTTTCATTTATTGAATTTTTTTGTATTTTACTCCTTTTTCTCCCACTTTTAGCGCATCCAATTTCTACCCGTCAATCATCCTCTCACTAATGCTGGTCCCTGCTCCCGATTGGGGAGGACGAGGCTGCTCCACGCCCCCTCCGAGACGTGCACAGCAATCGAACATCTTATCACCTACACTTGACGAGCGCATGTGGGTGTGGTATGGCGCTGTGCGCGGAGGGCCACACCCCGTACCGCACTCCTTCCCCATCTCCGTGCAGGTGCCACCAACCAGCCAGCAGAGGTCGTAATCGCACTAGTCTGAGAGAGAGTCCCCATCCGGCTTTTAGTCCCGCCCCCTATCTGAACAACCTGCCAATCGTTGTTCATGTAGCCACTCAGCCTTCAGCCGGCAAAGGCAGAGCTGGCGTCGATACGATGTATTCGAGATCCAGCTCTGGTTGCAACGTGTGTTTTTACCGCTGCGCCACCTGAGCGGCTGAGCTTTCATTTTAATCCCAGCAAAAAAAAATTTATGCATATTATGCTTATATTTTTTGAATCATTACGGATGGAACTACTACTATGCATTAAAAAAATGCAGTAGGGCTTAATCTAAATAGGGATCTGGAATCCTTAGCACGATACATTGCACAGATTTAGAGCTGCTTAAAAAGATGGTGACAATACAGTATGTCTAATAATGACTAATAGTTTAAATTGTGACACATTTCAAACACAAGTACCAAAATTAATATGGCTAAAAATGTTTGAACACCACTTTTTAATTGAATTCAGGTGTTTCAGCCACACATATCACTAACTGGTATAAAACATATTTTATAACTTACTTACAATAAATACAAACTTACAATAAATTATATGTTTTCAACTTTGTGGCATCAGTTTGGGCAAGACTCTTTCCTGTTGTAGCATATCTTTGACCACACCTGGGCATTGTGCGGCCCCGGGGCCACATCCGGCCCGTTGGGTGTCTCTGACCGGCCTGCATGAGGTCAGTGGTTATTAGAAATAAGACGTAAATAAGTGTACATTATACATGTCTTGTATTTAGTTTGTGGCGACCAGATCGCTGTGTTTAAGGATTATAATTTAAATCGCCATTATGGTACTAAACACAAAGAGAAAGACAAGAACTTGTACGATGCAGAGCACTCACATCTGAACTGCAAAAGCAACAGGGATTTTTTATTAGGTTTTACACATTCAGGACTGGAGCAGTCAAAACCAGCTTTGTGATATCTAGAAATAATACCCAACAAGAACCATGGACTGAAAATAGCAAATGAGGTAATTACACTGCAAACAAAATAGCAGTAGCACTTTGTGTAAAGTTTAAACCAAGGTTTTAAATTTAAAACCTGCACATTTTGTTCAAAACTGTTTTTGTGAAAGTTGATTAAATAGTTAAATGATGTTGATGTTTTATCAGCCTATTGGTCTGGCCCTCCACAACAGTCCCAGTTTCTAATGTGGTCCCTTGCAAAATTTAATTGCCCACCCGTCTTAGTCTGTGTTAAAAGCAAGGTCCACAAAGACACATTTTGACGAGTTTGGTGCAGAGGAACTCCAATGACCTAGACTGAGCCCTGACCTTAACCCGTTGACAAGTCAGACCTTCTCATCCAACATCAGTGCCTGACTTCACTTAAAAGCCACAAGTTTCCACAGACTTTCCAATCCTTAGAAAATCTTGTGAATAACTAAGGTACAGGCGACAGCAGAAAAAGCAGACCCTGCTGATCTGTATCCTGCCACAAGATCGTCCTAACACTGAGGCTAGTTTCTTTATAGTTCTGAACCAGGCCTGATTACAATACTGTGTCCTGATTTCACGGCTCATCTTTCCTCGCTCACTGCTGAGTTGGGCAGGAGAGCTGAGCTGGCACAGGGCAGCTGCATCCGGCGTAGCATACTGCTGAAACAGCAGATCCTCCCATCACACCATTGACTTTAGAGTTCTTTGGGAGTTTGCTAGTTTTGTCTTCAAATGAAACACCTCTTTAAAGTGCTGTCTGCTGCGTTGAATCTGTACATTTTTTCACACAGTCAGTTTAAATGCAATTTACTGGGTAGATGTGTGTAGGGATCTTGTAGGGCTCTGAGTTTATTAAATTCTGGAGAATCTGTCTGGTGATTTTTGGCTTAATGGTGGGTGTGAACAAAGTCCTACTAGATACAATATAATGTAAACTTAAAGTACAATGGCAGGCCACTGCCTGTATTTTTAGCTTATATTGTTTATAAGTTATCTTAAAAACACAAAATACCGTAGTTCTGATACATTGACAGAATTATTGAGTTTATATTTTGTATTATTACAAGGCCGTATTTGTGTTAATATTGACTATTAATATTATATCTATATTATATATACATATTGACCAACAGAATCTCACAATTACATTGATGCTGTCCATTTTACTTCAAATAATTAGCATAAAAAAATTCACCAAATTTGACAATGCTTTGCCATCATTGCAAAATGAAAGAGCACGGTAAACAGTGGCACCGCGACTTAGATCAGCCACACAGCAGCATAAAATCATAACCGCTGCTTACCTAAACTTCTCTTCTTCAAATTGAGACCAGATCTGTATCCGTGTGTTGTACTATTAGGGATATAATCCACTTTTTTTTTCTTGGTGGCCATCTTGTATGTTTCCAGAATATTTCCAGAATATATATAAAATCCATACCCAACTGTTTTTGTCCACATAACTAATAAAAACCGGTGTAGATAATTTATTCTCTCGGCTTTCACTGTAAAAAGCTGAAACTGGTAATTTGTTCACTAAACTGTCACTTGTACAACAACCAATGAAGAGAGAGATTGAAATTCTGATCTTAAAGCTCTGATTGGTTTCTACATCCTTATCTCTTTAACAAATGAACTGATTCATGGAGTTGTTTATGCAAAACGAATGAATCTTTACCATAGATAAGAGCACAGCTCCCTGATTCTATTCCAATGAATAATTCGTTTGAAAAGAGTCGTTTCTGACTAGTTGACTCAGCGATTCAGTTTGCATGTGTGTGCATGCACGCACCCACCCGCTCATACGTAAAGGAAAGCGCTCTGTGTATGCTACGCATACTTGATATATCGAATATGGTCATTTTCAACATTGTGTAAAAAGTAATATCAAATATCAAAATCAAATGGCATAAAAATAGAGTGATCTTTTCTGCTATAACAAAAGCCACTCTTCTGAGAAGGCTTCTCACAGGACTTTGAAATATGCCTGTGGGAATTTGTGCCCATTCAGTCAAAAGAGCATTTGTATGTCGGTCAAGAAAGCCTCAATTGATGTTCCAGTTAATTCCAAAGCTGTTCGGTGGTGCTGAGGTCAGGGCTCTGTGCGGGCCACTGGAGTTTCTTTAAACCAGGTGTTTCTTCATGTGTTTATAGATCTTGCTTTGTGCACAAGTGCACAGTCATGCTGGAACAGGAAAGGGCCTTCCCTAAACTGTAGCTGTAAATTTGGGAACATATAATTTATTTTACGTAATTGATTTATTACACCTGTTAGCTATTGTTATAGCTGTAATACATGATTTCAATAGTTAGAATGGTGCCCATATAGTGTAGCTGCAATATCCAGCTCTGGAACACCTTAATTTCACTGTGCACAACAGAGGTAATGTAATTAAAGCAGATTTTACAGTCTGATCTGCAATTACCGTGTTTGTTTCTTTTTTGGGCTATAAATGGATGCTGAAGATTCATTGCTGTGTGATTTATACTGGCTAATAAACACTGGGCCTGGAGTTTGTAATATTAGAAGATTACATTTCGCTCTGTGTTCTCTGATAAAGAACTGGATATCCTTTCTCTGTTGTGGCACTTGGTAAAAATGATTATTTCTTGCCTTTGGGGTCATAATTACTGCAAGTACATAGTTTGCATAATTTTATCTTTATTCAGTTTGCACAGCTACACTTTCACTCATGAGGGAGAGAACAAATTCAGTTTCAGTTGTGTCAATCTATGCGTCCTGAGGATGTTTGAGATGCTGCTAGGAAATCACTAGGAAACTGTTTGCGTGAGTAAAAATCACTAATATAGAGTTAAGTGTGAAGATGTGGCTTATAGATAAAAACAATGCAGGAAAACATTGTATTGTATTGTACAAACTTCAGACTGTATTGTAGCATTAGAATAAATCTCTGTACAAAGTGGCTCAGGGTTTATCAAACCCTGGGTCAGGGTTGCGTGCCAAAAAAATGAGGCACAGAGAAAATGACTTAATTTAACAGTACAGAAACACAAAATGAACTTGTACGTGATTACCCCCTTGTGGAGGCTTTATGTTACATCTTGTAAACTACATTGGGACCAAATTGTACAAAGTTGGTTGCAGAGAGAAAGATGCAGTGTTTGTGTTGCCTGGGTCACATGAAAAAATATGGACATAATGTGGGTCGCTTGAAAAAAAAGTTTGGAAAACTCTTGTTTACTGCACAAGTGCACAGCTGTGGAGTGGTTAAATCTCAGCAGAGTCACCCGCTTGGCTGGGCGTCCACACAATTTTGACCAAATGGGCACACAGTTGCATAGACACATTGAGTAGTCTGTGTTGACTCTAAATGAATGTCCATGTTTTTGAAATAGGATGGCCAACAGTCTCAGGTGATCACATACTTGTGCTTGATTTTATCACCTTAGCATATTTAGTTTGGGTGTTCTTTGTGTTTTTAGTTTTTGTTTAAATGCAGTATGAAGGTCTGTGGTGTCACAGTGAAGGTGTATGAATTGTGAGGTGTTGAGTGGTGTTTGCTTCCGTATTGTGTTCTACTGTATATGTCATAAGCCTTTGATGAAGATAAAAGGGTGCGGGTGTTTGAAGTCAGATGTCAGTGGTGCAGGTTGGTGTATAATTTGACCCCTCGTGTAGGTGATTCGCTGTTGAATTGCTTGTTTTTAGGGGTTTTGGCTCTCTGCAATTACAGCTGCTTTAGAGGAGAACTAAATATCAGCATTATGTGCAACTGATCCTGTCAGTGGCATGCAGCGCTGACAGAAGATGTTACACTGTTGACATAGTACATCTGGGAGAAGAAATGACCAAAGAACATGTTTAGAAGCAAAAGCCAAAATCTACAGTTGAAGTTCAAAGTTTACATACGCTTGTAAGGGATGTCAGGGCAATCTTGAGGTTTCAAAAGTCTTTATACAATAGCATGTGGACAGCTGACCATGAGTTTTGGACATTCTATTACAAAATCATGGGCAGTAATATCCAGTGATCCAGATTCTTCATCTCTGAGACTTTAACAGCCTTCACTGTGTTAGTGGAAATTTGTGCTCATTGAGCATTTGTGAGGTCAGTCTGAGATGTTGGACCAGAAGGCATGGGTTGAGGTCAGGACTTGGTTGAGTTACTTTACAACAAACTCTTCAACACATGTCTATATTGACCTTGCTTTGTGCCACACCATAAAAATAGGGCCTTCCCCAAACCCTTGGAACAAAGTTAAAAGCATAGCATGGTTTGTATAAACAGGTAGACTCATTAATTAAATGTGGTGACCACATACATTTGGCCATTGTGTAGTTTTTTGTACATACATGGTAATTTCACATTTGCCAGAAGTAAGAAGCTACTTGAAAACGGGTAAAAGTGTCCACGATCAAGTGAGCTTTACATTGCCATGCACTCAAAGTTGTTGTAGCCTAAAGTATTTGGACTCTACCAGGTATATAGACATATGCATTAATTATACTAAAGAGATATACATATACACGAATTAGGCATAACATTATGACCACCTTTCTAATATTGTGTTTGTCCCCCTTTTGCTGCCCCATATGCAACAAACTGTGATGCACTGTGTATTATGACACCTTATTATCAGAACCAGCATTAACTTCTTCAGCAATTTGAGCTACAGTAGCTCGTCTGTTGGATCGGACCACACAGGCCAGCCTTCGCTCCCCACGTGCACCAATGAGCCTTGGCCGCCCATGACCCTGTCGCCGGTTTACCACTGTTCCTTTCTTGGACCACTTTTGATAGATACTGACTAGGGCTGCAACTATCGATTATTTTTGTAATCGAGTATTCTATCGATTATTCCAGCGATTAATCGAGTAATCGGATAAGAAATACTTTTGCTTTAACAAAGAGCAAAAACAAATACATATTAGATTAAATAAGACACGTTTCTTAAACCAAACTGTACATTTGTATTCCTTGCATACAGGACAGTTTAACATTTTTTTAATGCAAAAATAAATAAATAAAAAATAAATCAATTTACTTTTAAAATGTAAACAGGCAACCTGAAACATCAGGTCATCAAGTCATAAATAATAATAAACAAAAATACATGAACATAAGCCTGTAATTTGTGCAACTTTCAAAAAAAAAGTTTCAGCTACAGCTCACGCAGAACATAAAGCTTTAATATTTTGTTGGGAGGTTTTGTGGTGTTTGTAGGGGGATAAAAATCTGTCAGGATTGTGTCTCTAGATGAGGTAGATCTGGTGTGTGTGTGTGTGTGTATGTATGTGTGTGTTTGCCTAAATCTTCATAAAAGCCTGTGGTGGTTGAAACGAAGTAAAGTCAGTAAACATGAGTAAAGTAAACACGACGCTCTGATGGTGTGGATGTTATACTGAGTTTTAGTTTGATCAGCTTAAAATGATCTCAAACTTTCTGTGGTTTTCTCTGTCCAGTCTCCTCCTGTTCGCTATTTTCTCTCTATATTTTGCAGTCCGCGCTATCAAATCTCGGCTGCGTCCTAAACCGATACGTTCAGCTCGCAGGAGCGGCGAACGTGTCCAAATACGTAGTGTTCATTAAACTGTCCGCAAAAAGAACCCGGATTAAGTCCTGTTAAGTTCTGTTTATGTTTAAGATATTTGGGACGCAGCCCTCAGATTCTTCACGTCACCTGCACACAGCGTTAAACACGCTGCGCAAAAGTGAAAGTCGTCCGTGTAAAACACCGTGAGCTGTATATGGTTGTGCGGATTAAACGATTCCTCGATGCAAAAAATTTGAATCGATGATTTTTAGTAATCGATTTACTCGAGTTACTCGAGGAATCGTTTCAGCCCTAATACTGACCACTGAGCACCTCACAAGAGCTGCAGTTTTGGAGATGCTCTGACCCAGAGCGGTAGAGAGAACAGAGTGGCGACACTCCCATAGGGAACCGTTGGAAAGGGGGCGGGACATTTTTCACCGCAGCTTCCACATTGTGGGCTGTTCAAAAGTTCCAAACAACCCATAGAGCCCCATTCATTTCCACTACTTATCAAGCATTTTCAGCTGTATGTTGCTTTGTTTTAAAAAAAATAATGAATTTGATGTCATTAATATACTTAATACTGTTATTGTTTAGCATTTGCTCAGCACTAAATGTTACATGTTTATCTTAATTAATAGGTATAACCCAATTTAGCTTAGTCAGTTAAGATAAATTAATGACAGTAGAGTCTTTTCACCTAAAATGAGTTGATTAATCAAGAGTCTTGTTACAGAAATGATCATAAAACATTAGAGCCATAATAAATCATTATACTTTTACTTTCATACTTAAGTACATTTGAAGGTAAATACTTTAGTACTTTACTCAAGTGGAGGTAAAGAGTATTTTTACTTTTACTACTACTTTTACTGGAGTAATATGTTACCTTGGATATCTCTACTTTAACTCAGCTACATGGTTTGTGTACCTTGTCCACCACTTACATTAGACAGAATGAACTTGTGCATATTCATAATGAATTCATTAATGTATTACATGTAGGAATCAATGATTAATCACTCATGAAATAAGAGATGAATGAATGCTTTTTCATGTACCTGCACTATAATGTTAAAGGTACGGTAATGTGTTTATGAATCTGTTCATTCAGTACAGGTAAACCTTATGAATCCAGCCACATGGCTTAGTGTTTAGCCAAAATGATTATTATTATGAATCCTCAGGAAAGTGAAGGGAGATTAGTTTATGTAAAAAACAAAACATAAAAAAACTTTAATCTCTGTACTTTATATTGTCTCTACTACTTAATGATATCGCATTATGTAATGTATGCTAATATAATGTACTGTGTGTTAACAAGAACGACCTATTAACAAGTCATTACAAACATCAATCTTCCACTTCATATACCAAATTGACATTAAAGCAGATGCAGTAAATATGAAGGCAGTTGAAAATACCCAGAAATTGTATGAATGTTTATTATTTAGCGTTTAATATTTCATTCACTGCTGCCTGTCCCATATGAGAACATGACAGCGCCGGGTTTGTTTGGAACTATTGGGTTACATGAACCACGTGACCGCGTGGCGGCGAGATCAAGGAGTGTCGCAACTCCCTCTATCTACGGCTCTGCTCTGACCCAGTCGTCCAGCCATCACAATTTGGCCCTTGTCAAACTCGCTCAAATCCTTACGCTTGCCCATTTGTCCTGCCTCACACATTAACTTTGGAGATAAAACGTTCACTTGCTGCCTAATTTATCCCTCCCACTAACAGGTGCCGAGATGAAGAGATAATTAGTGTTATTCACTTTACCTGTCAGTGGTCATAATGTTATGCCTGGTCGGTGTAAATCACATTTAAAATGATCCAAATTGCTTTAAAATATAACACTTTATATAGAACACTTCGGGGGAAAATACTTTTTTAAAACCACTTAATATGACATTTGACAGACTCTCTTATCCAAAGAAAGTTATAAGTGCTTGAAATAAACCAGAACAGTCACTATTTGGCTGTGTTCCAAACCACATACAAGTGTAGTATTGTAGTATTTTATTTTACACCACCACTAATGGTGAATAATGGTATTGATATTGTATAGATAGCAGATGGAACCAAGTCTTAACTCACTAAGCCTAATTTTACAATTAAATGCTCTGTTTAGATTATTGTATTAGTAGTTAATAAACAGTTCATGAACATATTAGAATAGACAACGAAAATATGTATATGTATACTTTATTAAGAACACACCCCTTTGCTTTCAGAACAGCCTCAGTTTTTTGCACAGATTCTACTTGGCGTTGCAAAATATTTATTTCATATTGTGATTCATGTTGGTGTGATTGCACCATGTAATTGCTGCTAATTTGTCAGCCGCGCATTCACACTGCGAATCTGTCATTCAACCACACTTCAGACATGCTTTGTTTAATTTAGATTTGATAAATGGGGAGGCGAACCAAACATATTTATATGCTTCTTGTCAACATTAACTAAAGCTTTTAACCCCAAACTAAATAACACATTTTGGAAAACATGATTGTATTTTATTGTGGCAAGCTGTAGCCTAGTAGTTAAGGTACTGGACTAGTAATCAGAAGGTCACTGGTTCAAGCCCCACCATTGCCAGGTTGCTGCCTTGAGCAAGGGTCCTTAACCCTCAGTTGCTCAGACTGTATACTGTAACTTTAATGTAAGTCACTTTGGATAAAGGTGTCTGCTAAATGCCGAAAATGTAAATGTACATGCAATATATAAAGAGAATGAAACTTTAATCATTAAGCCCATCATGGACACCACTCTTGTTAGCAAGTGCCTTCCTACCAAATTCATAGCCAACCCTGTGAACAACAATTTTGGACAACTGTCTTATCATGTCTAACCAAAAAGGAGATAAAAAGTATAAAAACAACGTGCAAACAGTCAGACATAGTGGGTGTAGTGTATTAGTGTGGGGGTTCTTGAACCTGGATGACTTGTCATTACTGGTAAAACAATAAATTTCTCACTTTTTCTCTTTTAATAAAAAAAACAAACAACAACAACATAACCGGTCCATAAATTGTAGGTATAACTGGGTTATGCAACAGAACAACGATTGAATTTATAAGTTTACATATAGCTAAATAGAATAAGGTGGCCTAATCAGAGTCCTACTGAACCCAAACATGATTCTGTGGATAGATCTGAAACGAGCGGTTCATGCCTGAATGTTTAGAGCATGTTTGATAGATCTGTAAAACATTGAACTAAATTCTCTCATAAAACTACATTAAAGGGAGCATAACTATTTAATAACTTAGGCTGGTAGTGTCTTTTTCACATGGATGTTATGGGTGTTGGATAACTGTGATTTTACTTAAGTTCCTTTTGTGTCATGTTCTGTTGTAAAGGAATCACATGTTCTGTTCAGAGAGAATCAAATACTGTTGCACAGCACCGTATGTTCAGAACTGGAAGCAGAATAGTTTTCTATTGCTCAGACTAAACACTGAACTGATACTTCATCCCTCATGTCATATTGTCATTTGCAAGAAATCTGGAGTTATTACAAAGCCATGTGTATAAAATGCGCCTTGAGGGGGGGGGGGGGGGGGGGGGGAATTTGCTTGGCAAAGACCTTGTGCATGATAGAGGCAGATTTGAGCAGGTGGTACTCTATCAGTCAGGGAGGGGCCGTGAAAGACAAAGCAGAAAGCAGTGGAGTGAGAATGGGTGCTAACCAGCCCCTCCTTGATCCACCTTTAATCTCACTAACAATTCCACAAATGTCAGGCAGGAGGCGGTGTATGGAATTCGGGTGGAGATAAGAGGGCTAATCTCGATTAGCCATTCCTCCCTTCTTAAAAAACGGGATAGGGCAAGAAGGGCAATGAGGAGTGGGCCAGAGGGCAGATGAAAGTGTAGCCTAAGGGTGGAGGGAGGATAAAGGGGAATGCATCCTCTTTGTTTTATTAGGTGTTGTGCATTTAAATAATGTTTTCTGAACCCTTAAGTTTGTTTTATTCAGCCTTATTCACACTGTGTTCATGTGGGTTTCCTCCTGGTGCTCCGGGTTTCTCCCCACAGGTCCAAAGACTTAAAGTCGGGCCAACTGGAGCTACTAAAAATTGTGGCTGCGTCCGAAATTGCATACTTAAACAGTACATTCTAGATTTGAGAAAGTGTGCACTGCTCAGCCGGTACAGCAGTAAGCTTTTTCTTTCTTTTTTTTCACAAAAGGAAGTATGCAGCTTCAGACGTACTACGTCCGCCATCTTACCAACGTCACGTGATGCATGACGTTACATCGCCACAGTTATAACAATTTTAAAAACAGACAAAATTTATTCTGTAGTCCTCCAAAAAGCTACTAATAACGTTACTCAGGGTTGTACGCTATAATAACTTACTTACACTTGTAAACAGCCGACTCTCTGCTTTCCACCACCTATCAGCTCCAGTTGAATTATGGGATACATTAGCGAACCGCAAGTGTGCATCGTTTGCATACCCAAAAATGGCTGCCCACGAAGTTGGTCATCCGGGTACTTTTCTTGTACTCTTTAATGTATACTACGTATTCGGACATACTAACCGTTCTCGTGTACTGCTTTCATGTACTGTTCAGTACGGAAGTATGCGATTTCGGATGCAGCTTGTGTGTTTATGGTTGAATGTGTGTGTGTCTGTCTTGTGATGGACTGCCAACCTGTCTGGGGTGTTTCCTGTCTTTTGCCCAATAAATCAGACCCATCGCAACCCCGACGAGGATAAAACAGACAATTAATGTGTGTGTGTGAGACATTATGCAGACAAAATTGGTGGGTCTTATAACATGAGCTTCTTGGACATCATATTCCAAAATCATTGGCATAAGTGTAATGTTTGCCCCTACTTTGTGGATGTCACAGTCTACTCTATTCTGGGAAGGCTGTGCCCATGTCTGAAGGAATTTGTGCCCATGAGGTAAGAGCATTGATGATGGACAAAAGGATTTAGCCTGCAGTTGATGTTCTGATTTCTTCCTAGAGTGTTCTGTAGCATTGAGGTCAGGGCTTTATGCAAGCCACAGACTCATTAAACCATGTCCTTATTAACCCACTGTGACCTAGTGACAAGCAGTGCATGTGCTCTGAGGTAGGGGTGCGTTTGAGCATCAGCTGTTGGAAATGAATTTAAATGATCCTTTTAACCAACAGCATCAATGAAACAATAACTTCTTTGTCAAAGCCTCTGTTCAACATTCATAAGTTTGCAAGGTTCTTTTCTATATCTGAGGGTTTCCTTTAGGCATTCCAGTTCCCTTGCATTGCCTAAAAACATGCCAGTAGGTTTATTGGCTGCAGTCCTGATCTGCGTCTATTTTTCTAAGTGGCTTTGAACTCTGAACTCAGAATAAAGCAGTTAATGAATAATAAACTACGTCATTGCTTATTACTTGACAGTGTTTAAAAATTGGCCAGCAAGTGGACTGTTAGGTTAGCCCTGGCTACATGGCTGCAATTCTTACTGTCAGGTCAATTAATATCTGTGAGTTTGGCATGTTATCCTTATGTCTTTGAGCATTTTCTCTGATTATTGTATCACTAGACACTGTGACTCTCATGTCTTGATGATTTTGGAACTTACTTAGGAAAGTATGTTCTTACTTAGGGAGCTTGCAGGACATCCCATCCTAAGAAGGATTTTGAAGTGTGTCTGGAGGAATTTGTGTCCATTCTGTCAGAAGAGCAGAGGTCAATCACTGATGTTGAATGAAAAGACATGATGCAATTGATGTTACAGTTCATCCTAAAGCTGTTAAACATTACTTAACAGATGTCAAACCGTGTCTGGAACAGGAAGGGCCTCAAACTGTTTACACAAAGCTGGAGGCAAATAATTGATTTGATCAAATTGACTGTATACACCAGTTTACTGTAGGTGTGGCTCAAACACCTCTATATAGTGTTTGCTCATATGTATGGAGTGCGCCAGTAGTGTTTGCAGGTTCAGGTGATCCCTGGTGGACTTCAAATCTCCTTGATTGACAGTAAGGAACACTCCCCGCCCCCACCCCCTGCTCCTGCACACAGGGTGGTTGTAAAACCTGGAGCGGATTAATGCATACATGCCTAGTATGTAGAAGTTCTAGCTTTCATTTTGAATGTTGTACACACATTTCTTTGTATCTCCCCAGCAAATACAATATTGTTTTGCAACCATATATTAACCAAAATCTGGCAATGTTCTGGCCTGCTTCTTAAGCACTGTGCTATTGACCGGCCAGGCACCTACACAGATACAATTGACTGTATCTGATGGGGTGGGATGGTCGTAGGGGTTCGTCATTTTTGCTGCAACTGTGGTTTCTGCTGGCTGGTTGAGGTGTCTGCAAGAAAGGTGCACAGACAGGAGTGTGTGTCTTTATGCTATATTGCTTTGTGACTCTGTCTCTTGAAGGTAAAAAGAAGTGGTCAGTGATAGTTTGGGGCTCTTCTCAGTCAGAGTGGTGATCTGCAACGGTGGAGGAGGTTACAGTCAGGAACTAGATTGTAAGGAAAAGAGAAATATGCAAAAATAGAAGTACATTCTTGTCTTAGAAGTGCCAATAATGGACACTTGATTGGCGCTGTGGTGTAATGCAAACTTTTGAATTTGAGGTTGTACTCTCA
Source organism: Trichomycterus rosablanca (assembly GCF_030014385.1). Lineage (NCBI taxonomy): Eukaryota > Metazoa > Chordata > Actinopteri > Siluriformes > Trichomycteridae > Trichomycterus > Trichomycterus rosablanca. The sequence goes on from NC_085993.1 coordinate 28,737,967, forward strand.
TCCTGGTCTGGTGAAGTGATTTCATTAATACTTTGCAATTGCGACCTCTGCTTTCACTTTTTATTGGTGGGGTATTCACGGGGTTCATAGCATGGCTTTCTGTTTGTGATACGATTCTTTGTAAAACTCCACCACTGGCAAGTAAAGAGATGCACCTAACAACTGCGCTCATTTCAAAAGGGGCACACAATAGTCTCAGCTCTCCTCGGCCAGCGCCGAGCCGGTACAGGCGGTAAGAGAATTGCAAAACGGAATTTGTAATGATAAGATTGGATGAAGTATGAGGGAAATGCCAATAATTAAACCTTTATATGATATTACAGATAATATGTAGTGTTAGTTACCCTAATTTCATTATATCTATAACATTAGTCAGCTATCAGCAAGTCTTTTAAACTATAACTTAATGCTAACTCCAAAATAGAAGCCTGGTGTTAGCTGCTAGACCTATGAGCTTTATGTAATGCAGATATATTTAACACCAAAAAATCAGCCAAAATGTCTTTGTTACTGACTGACATGATTTTAATTTTAGACATATTGTCTGACAGGGCGGCACGGTGGCACAGTGGGTAGCACTGTTGCCTCACAGCAAGATGGTCCTGGGTTTGAGTGGTCCAGGTCCTTTCTGTATGGAGTTTGCATGTTCTCCCCGTGTCTGCGTGGGTTTCCTCCGGGAACTCCGGTTTCCTTCCACTGTCCAAAGACATGCAGTCAGGTTTATTGGAGATACAAAATTGTCCATGACTGTGTTTGACATTAAACTTGTGAACTGATGAATTTTGTGTAACCAGTAACTATCTGCCCTGTCATGAATGTAACCAAAGTGTGTAAAACATTGATTGATTGATTTGATTGATTACTTTATTGATCCCTGAAGGGAAATTGTGGTTTCGCAGCAGTAATTACAATTATTACAAACATCACACAACGACATTACAATGAGGTACAGGAAAGAATAAAAATTTAAGACAGTAAGATATAGATAGATATACTTTATTTGTCATATATACATAGACAGATGTACAGTACAATGAAATTATTTCTTCGCATATCCCAGCTTGTTTGGAAGCTGGGGTCAGAGCGCAGGGTCAGCCATTGTACAGCGCCCCTGGAGCAGACAGGGTTAAGGGCCTTGCTCAAGGGGCCAACAGTGGCTGCATAGCAGAGACTGGATTTGAACTGCCAATCTTCCGGTTGATAGCCCAAAGCTCTACCCACTAGGCTACCACTGTCCCATAATGTAATGTAATACATGTACGATATAAAATCTAAAATATATATAAAAAAGAAAATAAAATATAATAATATAAAAATAAGAATATAAAACATCTACAAAAAAAACTAAAAAGGGGGGAACCTAAAGGTTACAGTTACAGACATTGTGCAATTTAAAGCTGTGCAAATAAAAACAGTACCATGTGCAAATTGTGAATCAGGTAGTGCCAAGCAAAAATCCTAATAAATTAATAATTAATTATTTAATGTTGTCTGACATAATTTAAGTTTTATACCGGTTGTTTCCAGACAGATAATTATGAAGCAGCACTATGCAGAAAGAAAGGCTATCAGAACGTAATTTGTTAATACAGGACACAAAAAGACCGCTTTTTTCTAAAATGCATATAAATAAATGTTAAATACATGCGAATTTGTAAATAAGTGGATGTTATGTCATGTTTGTGCCAACATATTTCCAATTAGAGTATTCGATAAAATTAGCATCTCTGCACGCCTGACAGAGATGTTGCGGCGTGAATAGCCCGATATCCGCGCTGTGGAAATCCACTCCGGGTTTTGCGCTCACTTCAGCGTGTTATCTGCGTCTCCACGGACTATACTGGGAGGCAGAACAGGATCCGGATCTCCAGCTGCAAACGTGTTTAATTCAGCAGCCTCGGTTCTGGAAGCGCATTTTGCGTCTGAATTTCATACGTGAGAAAGAGTTGGACGCGACGCGGATAAAAACAAAGCGCAGGAGCGACGCGGCAGGGGAGAAGATGGCACAATAGGGAGAAGCACATTTACACGGCAGGAACACACGGGTCTGCGGTGATTATTGTGACTTCAGACGGACAACATCGCTGCAGGACACCAAACAACCGAGCTGGTGGTTTAGCCCAGTACTGATTCTGCTCTGTGAGAGAACGCAGAGCTGTCCGAATATTTATGGAGTTTGGGATGTTTTGCTTCTGGCGAGTTAAACTGCTACTGAAATGCTTTAGTTTCATCTGATGGGACTGTACTTGAAACTGTGAATTTATTTGATTTACATTATTATTATTATTATTATTATTATTATTATTAGTGGCTGTTCAGTTCAGGTATGCCCTGATAGTCCTCCCAGTGTTTTCATCAGTGTCTCTTATTATATACCCCACACGTTTGAATCATGTATCTCCTTGATGGTAATTGCGTGGAAAGGATGGAGCGGGGCACACCACAAAGAAAAACTGTCTACAGGATCTCCCTCACCTTGGTAAAAAGGGAGACCTTGCAGGACGGCTCTGCGGTCCATAGGCGCCCGGAGAACCCCAAGGTGAGTGCATACCGCCGTGAAGGCTCATCCGAAATCCAGCGGAGCTGTCTCCTCGAAGAGGTCAAAGAAGTGGACGACGAATCGGACGAATTCTCCTCCCAGGCGTACCGAAACTTCCGGACTTTTAGCACCGGACAGCTGGAACTCAGTAGGTCGAAATCTCGCAAGGTGCGCCGCTTGCGTAAAGATAACTCCCTGGATGCAACTGAAGTGTGCATCCAGACATCACCAGAGCACAAAAAGAATGGAATAAACAATACAGACAGACTTGAGACTGATGAAAGTGGGGGCATTAAGAAGGCAGAACTGATCCTTCCGACTTCCAGGAGCGCCGAAGAGCAGGTCAGCCACTGTTCCCAAGTGTCCAAAGATATAGAGGACGCACCAAAAGCTGACAAGCTGCCAAAAGACAGCAGCATTGCAGCCCTTCTTGCCAAGGTGAATGGAAATGCCACCAAGCAAGTCCCCCAGACCCCACCAGCAAAGAGACACCCGAGCCTGCTGCGCCGTAGTTTCAGCTTTCGCCACTGGGCCGGCGGGGAGCTTCTGCGCCTCCGTGCCCTGTCCAAAGAGAAGCACCACAGCAGCTCGGGCTGCATTGGCCGCGATGAGACCCAGTCGCAGTCCGCCGTGATCCTGCAAAACCCAGCTGTCGAGGAGAACGACACTTCGGATATGGACGAGGTATTCTGCGATTCATACTCCCCAAAAGAGCATATTCGCAGGGATCGTGCCCTGGCTAAAAACCGAACGCTGGACAACAGTGACCTTCTCAGGCTCTCTGAGAAACCTTTAGTGGAAAAGGAAGGCTTTCTGCGAGCGGCCGGCTCCCGTTCTAGTGGACATGACCGCAGGCTTTTACGCTTCTTCAGTGGCATCTTCTTGAAAAAGGATGGCACATCTACTCCAGTGAGCAGCCCCAGCAATCGGAGTCTCCGCAAGAACGGCCTGCTGGCTTCCCAGAAAAGGGCCACGATGGGCTGTTCTGAGTCCAGCTCTGAAAGTGTGAACGGCTTTCTGCGGGACGGTAATTAATGCTTTCATGGTTTCCTATGCGTGTGTTGTTAAAGGCGAGTAAATGGTGTGTGCAGCATGCTCTGTTTGGTGCTGTTGAGCGGAGCTTGGGGGTAGCCAGATGCTTGTTTGTTTTGGACACAAAGGTGATGTTTAGCTGCCATTCTTTAGGGTTTGCTGTGTTTGTGTTTCATTCCAGTCTCTGCTGTAGTCGGTATTGACTGTGTAGTAGCAGTTCAGTCTAATAGTTCAAGTTTACATCTAAATAACATGACCGTGTACATATTTATATTAATTTTCTCTTCTGATTTGTCTTTGATTGGCTTTTATTATATTTGTGGAAATGCAGGGCCACTTAGCTAAGAGTTAGAGCAACAAATTGTCCTCTTAAGGCAATTTCTTCCTTTTATTTTCTTAGGCAGTATCTGCCTTTTCTTTCCGACAGCAGGTTGCCCAAGATGCCCTTTCTGATATGCTAATATCCAGCTTCTGGTAGATGCTCCGTATGTTCTAAAAAGTGCCCTTAATGAATTACCTGCCCAAGTGCCTGCCATGGGCCATCTGCTTCCTCTGAGGTGAGCGGCCCTGCCCGAAACACAAGCTGGTCCCGTCTGCTAAGAATGAAATTGGTTGCACTCGAAGCCTGGGAACTTTGGGACAGGGCATTAAAGGAGCTGTGAATTGGTTCTATTATAAGAAACGACGCCATGGCTGTTTTTTGCACCATTCTCGGAGGCACTTCACAGGGAATGGGGATTGGAATGGACTTGTCCAGTTGCATCTGAATCTGTTAAGGGAGCCTAAGCTTCATTGACTAGGGCCTGACCTGTACAGTGTGTTTAGACTAACACCCATTAAGCGCGTGTGGTGTAATGTTACCCTGGCTGAGGAGCCACTTCCACATTCTGCAAATTCCTCCTCCATTCCTGAGGTTAAGCAAGACTACCTTGCCCATCATAGTGATGGATGATGATGAGGTTCGGATGTTGGTTCGCTAAAGGTTATTACAATTATCAGTCAGATTTAACAAAAAGCAGAGCATATCTATAATTCTATAACAATTATTTAAAGAGAGATATAGAGACTAGTGCTACCACCTCACAGCTGGAAAATCTAGTTACACTAATTGCTTTACTCCTTTTTAAGACACCACTAAGATCAGAGGAAATAGTATAGATAGTAATTACTGTTTCAAATTAAGTCTATTATACACACCGATCAGCCATAACATTAAAACCACCTCCTTGTTTCTACACTCACTGTCCATTTTATCAGCTCCACTTACCATATAGAAGCACTTTGTAGTTCTACAATTACTGACTGTAGTCCGTCTGTTTCTCTGCATGCTTTGTTAGCCCCCTTTCATGCTGTTCTTCAATGGTCAGGACTCGGTCAGGACTCTCCCAGGACCACTACAGAGTAGGTATTATTTAGGTTGTGCATCATTCTCAGCACTGCAGTGACACAGACATGGTGGTGGTGTGTTAGTGTGTGTTGTGCTGGTATGAGTAGATAAGACACATCAGCGCTGATGGAGTTTTTAAACACCTCACTGTCACTGCTGGTCTGAGAATAGTCCACCAACCAAAAATGTATCCAGCCAACAGCTCCCCGTAGGCAGCGTCCTGTGACCACTGATGAAGGTCTAGAAGATGACCAACTCAAACAGCAGCAATAGATGAGCGATCGTCTCTGACTTTACATCTACAAGGTGAACCAACTAGGTAGGAGTGTCTAAGTGAGTGGACAGTAGAAACAAGGAGGTGGTTTTAATGTTATGACTGATCAGTGTATGTTAAGATAATCAAGTGAAATAGTGTATGAAGTGTCTTATTTCTTAAAAAATGAATAATGATGTGCTTGGTTAAAAGTGTATTAACACCACCACTTCTTTGGAAACTCAGCTACCCAGTTACCTGGTTTACCACAGGTACGCTACCTCACGTTGACTCTTGGGTTGCCGCATTTTCCGATTACTAAGGTGAGTGTTGACCTGATGATTAAATTTTTCCCAAATCCCATTATTCTTAAAAATTCAGTTACGCTTGCTGTTAAAGCAGGCCGTGAAACTGCTGTGTTCTGTCATGTGTTGCGATCACAGCTGTACAACTCCCAATATGGATTGCATAAATCAATATGTTCAAATCTTTCTGCCCAATAGAGCTTAAAACATTTTATTTTGAGTTGGTCGGGCAACCATATCAGGCAACCCAAGTCATTTATGAGTCTGGATTTTTGCATATAAGATGTTAAGAATGTGAGGCTGTAAAAATAACATTCATAAGACTCTTGAGTTTGCAATGACATTTTGGAATGCATTACAAAATTTGTAAATGCCCCTCGCTCAATTTCTTCTATTTTTGCTAGTTTGTTACATTTTAAATGATTCAGATCTTCCAACTAAATTTAATATATGATAAACGAGTACACACAACATGCAGCTTTTAAATGATCATTTAATTTAGTGAAGATGAAGATTTATTAAAAACCTCTATCACCCCATGTGAAAAAGTGTTCTAGATGTTAAAGGGTCATCTAGATCAGGGTGTTTTTCAAACCCTGGGTCTTGACCCAAATAATGGGTCTAATAAACAAACCAAACTAATTTTAACTGGCACATAAACACAAAAATGAACTTGTACACAAACTCCCTTGTGGAGGCTTTACTTCTTGTAAACCACCTTAAAACAACGTCACTGTGTTTTCATGCTGCCTCTGTGAGAACTGATCACCAGATCACCTAGACATCAGGTTCATGTGACCTTGCATTATTGCCAAACTGATTTTGATGTTAGCCAGACAGCTGTTTACTGTTGTTTTCTGAGCTTCGGCACACATTGTTCAGTTCCATTTGCACGTCAGTGCTGGCTCACGGTATGAACATTTCTCGGTGACATTATTATTGTTATTGCATGAAAGCAGGATGGGAAATAGGATTCTCCACTGCACACTCTGGTCCATTTATCTCCTGCATGGTTTAGATTCAGTCAGGACTTACATAATGATCTTATGAGTAAGCCACTTTCAGCTTAACCTGGATTTATGTGTATCTGTGCTGTTCCTTTACGCTGGTGTTGTTTTGGTGACCTATTCATATCTCATGTTACTGTATATTTATCATTCCTGGTTGGGAATCTGTTCTGTAAAAATATCTGGGTTTTAATATCCAGATCTGGAGGCTTAAAATTAGAATAGTGAAGCATTTCTTGGCTGGGAAATGTTTAGAGAAGAAATGGCAGGAATCGCTTGGTGACTGGAACAGAGAGTCCAAAGCATCTAGTACTAAATTCAGTGTGCTTATAATTTACCAGCTAGTTCTGAACAACACGTCCTTAAGGTCTACAGGAAAGAGGTCTGATTAAATGATCACAGGCTAAAATGGACAACGGTCGATTTAAAGCCCGTGTTGGGCGACTTTTAATAGTCTTGGGATTGATTTTTGGCTTGGTCGGGGAAGCATGTAAATAGTACCGGATTGTATTTAGACAAACACAGATCATTTAAACATCAATGTGCCTCTTTAACGTCATGTCTAATGTGTGGGGCAATCAATGGAAGGTAGAAATTAGACTTGCTATTTAAAAATACTTCGGTTTTTGTTGTGCCCACTACCACTGAGATCTGGGGTTCAAATCTCAGCTGTGCTATCGACCCATCAGGTTTCCAAACAGACATTATTGGCCATGTCTGAGGCAGAAATGGCTGCAGGTTGCATTTGGGTGAAAATTGTGCCAAGTTAGGTATGCGGACTAGAATGATTTGAGAGTGAATGTACAGGGCTGCAGGGCTGAGTTGGCTCTACTCTTTACCCCTTCTGCCCTATTATTAATTGGTTTAGTGCTGTTAGTTATGGATGTGTGTGTTATATGTGTGTATGACCTACATATGCAGCCGTGCTGAACTGATTTAAATTGGAATCAAGTATATGCAGGGCTGGATGTGATAAGAGAACGGAGTAGATATCTTTGGTTCAAGTGTAAGTGAGACCTGTCATGTGCAGTCGCCAATCACTCGCCAAGATGCTAATACAGTCTTTTTCAGCATGCTTATGCAGATTAAGCTATCAATGACTAATTGTTAGCCCAGCGATAAGCAAAAGCCAGTGTGAGCATTAGAGAAAATGGATGTAAAATTACAAACAAATGTTTTCAGGAGTGCATTACCTAGGTGCATGTTATACTTCAGCACAAGATACAAGGGTTCTTCAAAAAAATGTCAGCTCTTCTTTAAACTATATTTATTAAGAATTTCTAAAACAAATGACATCACTTTTCTAAAGAGTCACATTCCTATGCATTTTTCCCAGCGTCGTACCAACTTTTAAAAAAATGTCTTTGGTTGAGCGAGTAGCCACTGATGCACCGCTGCTTTCACATCATCACATGAAAATCTTCTTCCCCTTAAAGCTTCTTTGAGCGGTCCAAAAAGGTGGAAATTAGATGGCACAAAATGTGGACTATAAGCTCGCAGTCTCAAACACGTCTCTCATACTCCTCCCACCCTCACCATTTCCAAAGAAAATATAAAAGTGCGGAAACTTTTTTGAAGATCCCTCGTATTTGGGAACAGTATCTAATATTCAAGTTTTTGTATCACATCAAAGCAAATATGTGGTTAAAGAGAGTTACCACTGCTACCTAAGATACTGTGTCTCTTGTATCTGACCTGTTAAATATGACTTACTAACAGTGTCTTTACAGTTTTGAATATATTATTTATAGGTAAATGTTAACCACCAATAAACCGTACAAGATCCATCCTGGGCGGCACAGTGGCTAAGGGTAGCACTGTCGCCTCACAGCAAGAAGGTTCTGGGTTCGATCCCCAGGTGGGGCAGTCCGGGTTTTTTCTGTGTGGAGTTTGCATGTTCTCCCCGTGTCCCCGTGGGTTTTATCTGGATGCTCCGGTTTCCTCCCACAGTCCAAAGACATGCAAGTGAGGTGAATTGGAGATACTAAATTGTCCATGACTGTGTTTGATATAACCTTGTGAACTGATAAACCTTGTGTAATGAGTAACTACCAATCCTGTCATGAATGTAACCAAAGTGTAAAACATGACGATAAAATCCTAATAAACAAACCAACAAGATCCATCCTACTATAAAAACAGACAGAACTCAATACCCCCAAAAATTATGGGAACGATGGGAACTAATTATTTACACAAGATGCTGTATTGGACATACCAAACTTACTCATAACTACTTGCTAAAGGGAGACCAGACCCCTACTTGCCCCCTTTGTGGAGCAAGAACTTCTGTTAAACACATTCTCTACGCAAGCAAAAAGATGAACAACAGAACTAAATTTTACAATACAAACAACTACAAAGAAATTTTCACCTCAGAACCCCCCCCCCCCCCCCCCCCCCCCCTCCCCTCCCAAAAAAAAGAGGCTGCTTAAATAGATTGACACAACACATAGGAATAGGGTTTAAACGCCATGTAAGATATAAAACAATCAATTAAACTCTACATCCTTAAAGTTACTCAAACACTCTTATTCCTATAAAGTAACATATCGACCCCCACTTTGACTATTTAATGATGACATTTTTAAAGTCATGATAATAGCCATAGCAGCTGACAAGGCATTAAGAAACAAACAAACAAACAAACAAACAATTATTTATAGATAGAAGTGTCTGATTTGAGACACAGCCCATCATCTGGCATGAGGTAAAACCAGAACCCAAAGTTCCATTGTTTCCTGCTGGGGAAAGATTTAGTTTTTTTATGTGAAGTAGACTACTTTCCTGAATTTCAGACACTTATCTTACGCTACTTAAAGCAGAAGGTCAAAGATCTGCTTGTTTAGGTCGTTTGAAATTTTTTCTTTCACTGAAAATGTCTTTCTGGTTGTTAAAAGCAGTTTGGTTAGTATTTGAGTTTGGTCACTGGGAAAAATGGGAGCAAACAGGGAACGTAGTGTCGTTCAGGATCACCGCTTTGCCGTCTCTGCAATTTGGTTTGCTGAGTTTCCGTTCCAGATGCTATACATAGCCACCAGGGTTAATCTTGCCTTTTGTATTTCCATCAAGAAAGTCCAGCGTTGTGTGTGTGTGTCTGAGTTCTTTAAAAGCTGTATTTCTTTTATGATTCTCCTCTTTGCATCATCCCAGTTTAGATGTTCTAGCTCCCTTCTGCACTCTGACAACATCTGCCAGTTGTATGACACCTCCACTGACAATAAGAGGACAGCACACACCTCCTCCAACATCTGTAAAGCTGGTGACGGATTCTTACAGAGAGTTTCAGCATGTACAGAGGACCTCACTTCTACATCCTCATTCCTCCACTTCTCCTATGCCTTGATATTTAGATATTTAGAGTCGCTTTTGCAGAGTTTCAAACTCGAGATCTTGATAGTGCTGGGTGTGTATTAGAATGCCACCTGGTATCAGTGTTTTGGTCAGTGAATTTGTATTGTGTGCACATCATTTTGGTGACATCACATTTAAAGTGGCAGCTTTTAATTCCTGTGTAGGGCCCTTCTAAATTCACGGGAAAATGTGCTTAATTTGCTGGACCTCGCTTTTCAAACGTTTTAAAGAAAAGTGCCACAGTTCATGGCAGTCATTAAATTACACTCATAAACTGGATGATAGAATAAATGGAAGCTAAAATACACAACACAGCCTACCTTAATAGTTTAAGGTCTTTATTTACATTTTCAGCATGTAGCAGACGCTTTTATCCAAAGCGACTTACAGTATTGTGACAGTATGCAATCTTAGCAATTGAAGGTTAAGGGCCTTGCTCAAGGGCCCAACAGCAGCAACCTGGCAGTGGTGGGGCTTGAACCAGTGATTTTCTGATTACTAGCCAGTACCTTAACTGCTAGGCTACAGTGTCTACAGAAATGGTTGTGAATTTTCCACCCATGTAGTGTTTTTGGACAAACTTTACAGTGTAATCACAGTAACATTCAAATGTTTTATTTAAAAAAAATTAAACAATCAGAACGTCAAACATGGCTTATCCTATCCGATCTATAATAAATATTTCACGCATAAGTGTAAATGCGTCTCTTTATATATTTTTTTTATGTCTGCGCAGTTCTTATCGGCTGTAATCCACCCATTCAGCTTGGCATCAGTAGAAGGAATCAGTCAGTCATAATAAGAGCTGTTTATTGTCGAAATTTAAATCCGAAAACACTTTTAATATCGCGGAGAGCGAGCGAGACGCGCGCGTACACACACACACACACACACACACACACACACACACACACAGAGAGAGAGAGAGAGAGAGAGAGACGTAACCGAGCTACAGAGAGAACATACAGAACACGAGCACAAATAACTAAGAAATAAACTTGTTTAATGATGTTAAATCTGATTATTTCATGGTGCGTATGTTTTAAAGCAGAAATAAACACAGGCACATCTCTGCACAAAAGAGGATTGTTCTGAAACTTAATGCGATGCAACCACGGTATGTCTCTTCTCTGTAGTTTTTTCTCTTCTTTTAAAATAAATCTTTTTTTCTCATTTAAGTGTTGTTTGAATTAGGCCTACATTTAAGGAAAGGTAGCAAAGTGTTCATGATTGCTCATCATTGATATTAATATCGGGCTGTCTTATAATTTACCCAGTAGCGCATTCCGAGGAACGAAGAGTCATTTTTTTGAACGGCTCTTTAAAAGGAACCGAGCCAAAAGATCCGGCTCCCTTCAAGGAGCCATAATTCCCATCACTACAACCAATCAGTGAGCTCCAACCGCCTACCCCTCCCACCTCTCCCTTACTGTGGATGCGCGAATGTCTTAAAGTCTCAGAAATTTGGCGCTTCACATTTTTTAAAATACCCTCACCATTTTTAAATACCGTCAACATTTTTAAATACCGCGGTATACCGTAATACCGTCATACCGCCCAACCCTACTCATAACTGACAGGATTGATTTGAGATACTTCATGTTCTCCTCTGTTCAGCACATGAAGCTTGGGTTGTGTGTGTACGGCAGCAAGAACTCTGTAACGAGCCCTCTGTGGCTTGTCCTGGCTGTGAAGTAGGGAAGCAGAACTGTGTAAAAATAATGAGCCTTGCAGGAGAGGCTGGTATGTTGAACAATTCCTTCTTTTTGCTCCAGAATTAGTTTAGTAGGTCAAGCCTGTACCCTACTTCACTGCCATCTGACTGTAGATACAGATTTTTTTTGCCCTTCTGTGCAGTTAAGCTTAAAAGCCCAGGTCACTCTTTTAATCTGTGTCTGAAACTGATTGCATTAACTAGGCGACCACAATTCAGTAGAGCATTTACAGGGGTCACTGCAGGTCAGACTTTCCTCACTGCAAGTTCATGGTATGTGGGTTTTGCTCCTAAACACAGCATATAAGGGAGGGGGAAAAACATCACATGGTTCCCAAATAGTTTAGGCTGAGGTGCTTGGGTTGCACAAGCTCTCGAGGTTGAATCCTAGCTGTGCTATTGACCGGGCAAGCACACGTGTCTGTGGGTGAGGCTGGTCAAATGGGTAACTTGTTGCTGGTACAGTTGTGGCCTCTGCTGACTGGTTGAGGCACCTGCACTTGGGATGGTGACTCACATAGGGTTTTTCCATCAAAAGAACCATGGTTCTTGAACCGGTTCTGTTCAGGTTTCTTAGAACCTTGGTGTTTTGTAGAGAACCGACGCGCGTTTCCACCAGTTTTTGAGAACCAAGCCTGCGTCATCAACGGTGGGCGATGCTTAACCAAAGTAAACAGAAGTGATGTGATGGTGGAGCATGTAGATTATGTGCAAGCATTTGTGCTGTTGTTACAGATGTTGGTTTTCATGTAAAAAGCATCGATCAGCTGTTGGTGATAAGAAGACGTAGACGTGTTTGTCGGAGTTGTTGTTTTGACGTGAGAAGCGTTTTGCGCTTCGCTTTCACCGTGACTCTCGGCGCAAATAACCGATTTGCTCAGCGCTCGACTCGAGTGATAAAACATCACTACATTTCCACAACACGAACATTAATCTGTGTGAAATAACCATCAAACCCAGTCTAAAATACAACATGTATCTGTGTTTAGCTGGATTTACTTCACAAGTGGTGTTTATGCAGATCGGGGTTCTCGGGAGAGTCGAAAAAGCTTCACCTAAAAAATAAAGTGTAAAGTGGCTGAATATACTAAAAGTACGACATAGAAACACCACATTTCTTACCGTTATTACTGGTTATAAGTGCTCTGTACTGCCCAAATTCATCGGTCGTTGTTTTAGTACAATAAGCCACGTTATGCTTTATTTTTTACTCTAAGCGTTGTTCGTACTGTCCGGGTCACTTTTACCACGTCATATTACACAGTTCATCTTTTTAAAGGTGCTTTGAAAATATCAGCAGCAAACTTGCTCAAAATTTAATCAGGTGAAGTTTAAAAGATAAAAATGCAGCATTAAGCTCCATACGAGACACCAGCTGACGCCATTGTTGCTGTTGCTATACTGTACAACATGACACGCCCACAGGTGACGTCACGGTTCGCGCTGAAAAACCAAGTATTCTGTGGTGCCAGATTGGCCCGCTTGTTCGCTGTCTGGAACCTCTTTTTTCCGGTGGAAACACCCGGAACCGGTTCAAAATCAAGTTCGGGAACCGGAACGGGCTCCGTTCCACGTCGGTGGAAAAGGGGTAACAGATAGCAGTGCGTGACTCTCAGTATGTTATACTGCTCTTTAAGACCCTGCTTCAAGAGGGGGCGCATGATAGTCTGCATCTTGGCTCTCCTCGGCTATGGTGGAGGACTGCATCAAGTTGGATATGACTGGATTGGGAGGAAAAGGGGGAAGTCAGGGTATGCAGGTATAGTCTATGGGTCTGTTCGAAAACCTACTGAGCTGCCTTGCTACCTACTGCCTAACTAGTCAGCTGCCTAAGTAAAGAGGATTCTAATAAGACATCCAACAGTGATTACTTTACCACAGGTTTTGCTTACTAAGCTAACACAGTTAGCCTCAGGCTATTCAAACCAATGGGCCGAGGCGGCACAACCTGCCAGCTAACATCTCCCTCGGTGTACCGAAAATGGTTAAATTGTCACCGACAAGCCCGAATTTGCAAATAAATGTCACTTGAACACCTTGAACTCCATACGTTGCTCCACATTTGTCTGCCGTATTTGAAATCTTTGGCGAGAAAAGTGGTGCCGCACTGAATGCTGGGATTGCCTTCACCGCTAAGAAAGCTTTGTTATTCAGTCAGTTTATAGCTTCAAATTAAGGCACCTTAGCAGGCAGCACTTTAAGGTAGCTAGGAATTCGGGCAGCCTTCTTCTTGGAAGCTCATAGGATGACGTAAAATGCTGTAAAATGTAGAGAGCTCACTAGGTTTTTGGACAGACCCCATGTTGTTTCCATCAATCAGCCATCAGAGGTCATAATTGCATCAGTTACAAGGAGTCCCTATCCGGCTTAATACCCCACCCTTATATGAACAACAGGCCAATCGTTGTTCATGTGGCCACTCAGCCCAGCCGGATAGCAGAGCTGAGATTCGATACGATATGATGTATTCGAGATTCCAGCTCTGGTGTTCTAGCGTGTGTTTTTATCGCTGCGCCACCTGAGCGGCGGCTTTTCCTTCTATAACGTCACTTTTATTTCAAATTAATAGTGACATTTCACTATTTCAAATTAATAGGGTTCATTTAAACAGCAAAAACACTGGCTATTTCTTTGTGCCAATAGTTTGCAGACGACCTTTCCTTGTCCAGCATGACAGCCTGATTGTGCCTCTGTATGCCAAGCAAGGTCTATAAGAACAAAGACTAATCTGACTCCATTGGAATTCATCTGGAATGAATTGGAATGTCAAAAGGCTAAATGCACACACTCCTAGAAGAAGGAAGGCTGTAAGAAGTGAAAAGTTTGGGAAAGGTATGTCTAACAAGCTGTCGGTCCATATTTTTTGCCATACGAAGAACATAAAAGTAATATTAGGCTTGTGAGTTTGGCAAGCCGCATCAGAGTCTTAAATCTTGGCATTTATAATGCTTGTGCTTAATTAAGAAGCAGACTCGTCAGTGCAGGGATTACTACAGTCCCTATAGATTACCATCACTCTCTGATCCAGATAATCATAGCTCTGCTTTCTGCATATACATTCTCTTTAGATGCACGAGTGAGAAATGCAAGTGGAAAAGTGGTGTTTCGGGATACGCATGCTCTGTGCATGGCTGTGAATGTTCACTCTGAACATTGTGTGTTCTTACACTCTGATGGCCACCGTGCTGGTATTGAGGTCAGCGTATGTGTTAGAGTATGCAGGGGAAAATGACTAGATTAGGACCGCTGTGCATGCCCAGGGGAGAGCCAGATGCTGGGCAGTGGGGGGGGTTGGGAATTTCTGGTTTGCATGCGTGTTTAACACTATTCTGTGCTCATCAGGCAGTTGTAGATTGGATTTGATATCACTGATGCTTATCTGTGTGTAGGTCACCATATCACATTTGAGCTGATAAATAAGTGCTGTACATCTACGTGAGAGAAATGAATGAACACTATTGTCTTTTTTGTACCTAACACATGCCCCCTCCGACACATGTGTAGTAGCTGACCACTTCTTTTCACATGCTTGAGGCAGGTTCACACAAGAATCAGTATAGCATACAGAGATTTACACACGGACCTCAGCCCACCCACCTTTACACATAGCCAGTAAAGTCTGTGTAGCTCTTTCAGATTCTTTCCCCTTAGTCTCCCAATCTAGTCGCATCCAATTACCCAGTTGTTTCTCCTTTACAGCTGCACACCCCTATTTTGACCAAGGAGGGTCGTATCTAACACACACCCCCTATGGCACGTGTGTAGTAGCTGACCCTTTCTTTTCACATGCTTGAGGCAGGTTCACACAGATCAGTATCGCATACAGAGATTCACACACTGATCTCAGCCCGCCCACCTCTAGACATAGCCAGTAAAGTCTGTGTAGGTGCCCGGCCGGTTGATAACACAGCTCAGATTCAAACTCAAGAGCTTGAGATCTCAGCGGTGGTGGGTTAGCATGTTAGACTGCCGCTCCACCCGAGCGCCTGCATTATTGTTTGTTTTACTCTGCTATGGAAAAGTATTTACCTACATTTTTTTTATAAGAAAAAAAGTTATCCAACGCTGGAGAGGAAAAAGAATTATTTCGTAAACTGTAGCAACAACTGCAAGCAAATGGTCACA
Source organism: Trichomycterus rosablanca (assembly GCF_030014385.1). NCBI lineage: Eukaryota > Metazoa > Chordata > Actinopteri > Siluriformes > Trichomycteridae > Trichomycterus > Trichomycterus rosablanca. The sequence goes on from NC_085993.1 coordinate 28,753,683, forward strand.
AATATCATTGAGATGCTGTGGCAGGACCCTAAATTGTCAGGATTTTGACTGGATCATCGTGGTTGCAACACACCTTGACACTTGAATCTCTGAGTGGTGTTTATATGCACCGATCAGCCATAACATTAAAACCACCTCCTTGTTTCTACACTCACTGTCCATTTTATCAGCTCCACTTGCCATACAGGAGCACTTTGTAGTTCTACAATTACTGACTGTAGTCCATCTGTTTCTCTACATACTTTTTTAGCCTGCTTTCACCCTGTCCGTCAATGGTCAGGACCCCCACAGGACCACCACAGAGCAGGTATTATTTAGGCTGATCGGTGTAACACATCATAGGTGAAGCAAATTAAGGGTCATTACTGAGTACCCAATGGTTTCATCATGTTGTAACCCAACTTGAGGTCATGTAAACTAGCAGTAGGTTTGAACAAAATATCCTGCTACTCTACAATACTATATTTAATTTTCTTTTTATTTGATGCATCATTCAACTGATAAATGCTTACTTTAATGCTGAATCTAGCTTTGCTTTGAGTTCTGAGTTATAAATCCTTCTTTTTCATAGTGAGTTAAATATTAGCATTGCAGCATGCTACAGAAGTGCTATAAATGATGTACATATTATGTAATGGAAATCATTCCACCTTTATAAGGTGAGAAAACAAACCACCCTATGGTTTTACTATCTGGTTGAGTAGAAAGGTCAACATGGCTGTTGCTCAGACTGCTCATACGTGACGGCCAAGAGCCGATTTCAGTTGCTGCTTTGCATGTCTATCTGGCTAAGTTAAGATTTCAGCATGGCTTTGTGAGCCCTCAGAACTAAATATGGTACAATCTAATAGAAACAGGGTCACTTGTGTGTGGTGGGACCACATCAAAGAGGGTGAAAAAAGCCGAAGTGTCAGCTTTGCCATGTTTTTCATAGATTTTGCTCTGCTATCTGATAATGGGGTGGGAAAAGAGGAGAGAAAAGTGCAGGGTTGTTCTAAAATATTCCGGGTGGGAATGGTAATCAGGGAGCAGGGGAAGCATGGCAGGGTGTGCCAGCTGAGATTGGGCCACAAAAGTATGCAGGCGGCAGATATAGAAGAGACAGGACCAAAAAAATAGATTTCACACTGGCACCATGTGTGCTTTTTAGCAGAGAACTTGCAAATGCAGCACATATGTGTGTACCATATACATCACATCATCACATTCTGTACATTCCTAATTTACAACAATGTGGTTGGTCTCACCTACCACTTCACACTGTTCTAATTTAGAATTTCTTCTAATTCTGAATTGTTCATGTCATGCACGACTTTGGCGCTGCTTTTATCATAAATGTGCCTTTTTTCCCCTTTCCAAATCTAGTTTCCACCACTTTAGACCCCCACCCTGTCCTGAGGAGATCCACAGACTAGCAACGCCCCTTTTGACATCTGGCAGTTGCCAACCACTTCTTTTCACCTGTCAGAGTCTTAGAGAGAGCTGTATCGTGTACAGAGTTTCACTGCTGTCCGTGAATTATCCATATGTCATCAGAGGTCATTGTTACAGCAGCAATAAGGCCATTCGGCCTTTCTCTTTATGAAACGCAGCCGATCATGCCTGTGTGGGAGCCTGGCCTGGCCAGTCAATAGCACAGCTGAGATGATCATACATGTTTATCTGATTTTAGGGATGTAACAACAAGACGATTTGAATCGGTTATTCATGTAAGATGAATCGATATTCACTATAAACAGCAGAGGGCACTGCCGCTATTCACCTCGCCTGGTTGACGTCACTACAGGGTTGCCAAGTTCGGAATTTTCCAGCCAGATTTATTTATGTGAGGATACTTTCTTTATTTGTATTATTCAGTTATTTCTATAATGTTGGATTTGTTTTAAAATTTCATTTGTTTTTTTTTACACAATAAGCATTATTTAGCATAGTTTGTACTTTTGTTTAAAGAAATTGGGAAAAAATCGTATCATGAACCCAGTATCGTGAATCGTATCACATTGTGGGTAGAGTGTATCGTTACATCCCTATCTGATTTTGATTTCTTTATATCTATTTGTTTACACTAACCTATTCTTTCTGGTCAGCGTTGCTGCTCAGATTAGCAAATATATTTAATTCAGATTTAGTTTTTGTTCACTTGCATTTCAAGCAAGATGATTAAAAAATAACTTGCTTATAAGGTATGCTAAAAAGTATTTTTAAGAACTAATTGTGTTTTCCAGAGTTGCGAGTACTACTAAGTTGAATCAAGTTCCACTATCAAGTTCAAGTCTGTAGTTTCCTCCTGTTTAAGCCACTGTGCGTGAACACCTCCATGAGGCTTAGGAAAAGTAGTTACTGAACTTAAAACAGTGCTGCCTTCTATACTGCAGCACTGTAGCTAAGTTAAAAATAGTTTTTTTTTTTAAAGAATGCCTTTATTTGTCTTATATAAATATATACATGTACAGTGCAATGAAATTCTTTCTTTGTTTATCACACCTTGTTTGGAAGCTGGGGTCAGTGTAGGCCATTGTGCGGCGCCCCCTGGAGCAGAGAGGGTTAAGGGCCTTGCTCAAGGGCCCAACAGTGGCTGCATAGCAGAGACTGGATTTGAACCTACAATCTTCTGATTGATCGCCCAAAGCTATTTCCACTAGGCTACCACTGTCTCTTAAAATTTATTAATCTCTTAACGTTTATTAATGTTGTCTATGGTTAAATAATTGGGCTTATTGGCTTTTGCAGTCGTATCAGAAAGTACCAGAATTTTTAAAATATTGCTAGATTGCCTGCATTTTTAATTCCAAAAACGCCATAATGTACACACACACCTACAGTTAATGTCAGTAATGTTAATGAATGATTAATAACAGATGGTTAAAACAGCATCACTTAAGGAAATCGGGCGGCACGGTGGCTAAATGGGTAGCACTTTTGCCTCACAGCAAGAAGGTCCTGGGTTCGATCCACAGGTGGGGCGGTCCGGGTCCTTTTTGTGTGGAGTTTGCATGTTCTCCCCGTGTCCGCGTGGGTTTACTCCGGGTGCTCCAGTTTCATCCCACAGTCCAAAGACATGCAAGTGAGGTGAATTGGAGATACAAAATTGTCCATGACTGTGTTCAATATAACCTTGTGAACTGATGAATCTGTGTAACGAGTAACTACCGTTCCTGTCATGAATGTAACCAAAAGTGTAAAACATGACGTCAAAATCCTAATAAACAAACAAACAAACTTAAGGAAATCTTGGTGCTTTTATGGAGTTTACTAAGCTGAAATGTTAATATTTTAATGTTTTGCTGTACGCTTGTTGGGTAACGATTAACCCTTTGACTGCTGGTGCTCAGTTTTTGGCATGTGAAAAGGAATGTGGAACACTTTATTGGGATGTGCATGTCATGGCATTCTTAAGATTGCTTGCAACAATTGTTTTTCTGTGACTGAATGACTGAAAACAAGTCCAGATGTACTCTAAAAACAGGTCTGCCACAAATCAGTAGCTACTGGAACCTGTGACACTGGCCAGAGTCAATGAGCTTTACATTGGCAAGGTTGAAAAAGCTGTCGAGCTAGAACAAAGCACCTGCCGCTAGCTTATTTCTTCTGTTTGGCAACATACTGAGGTTAAGCTTTTATTGCACAACAGCCTCTAAACACATGTGAATGATTTTTAAGACGGTAATAAATCAGCCACTAGTGTTCATTCCATCTTCCAATTTTGTTGTGTTTTGTGCACCGCTAGTCTAACAGCTTGTTTTGTAGCTGACTTTTGTTACCTCTCTCTGATGTGAATAACGTTCATAACAGGACAGCTTTACCTTTCTGGATGCCATGCTCACTGTGCCACACTTGGAGGCTGCAAAGGTCTGGACCAGGGAATTTCAATCAAGACTGTGCAAATTCCCACAGTGTATAACAGCATCTGAGAATATAGGCACATACTTATTTAATGAGCGACCTGGGGTGGCACGGTGGCTCGGTGGGTAGCACTGTTGCCTCACAGCAAGCATGTCCTAGGTTCGATTCCCAGCTGGTGCGGTCTGGGTCCTTTCTGTGTGGAGTTTGCATGTTCTTCGCGTGTCTGCGTGGGTTTCCTCCAGGAGCTCCAGTTTCCTCAGTCCAAAGACATGAAAGTTAGGTGATGACTGTGTTTGACATTAAAGACTTGAACTGATGAATCTAGTGTAACCAGTAACTACCTGTTTTTGTCATGAATGTAAACAAGGCCGCAGCGGTAAAAACACGCAGGAACCAGAGCTGGGAACTCGAAAACATCGTATCGAATCTCAGCTCTGCCTGCCGGCTAGGCTGAGCAGCCACATGAGCAACGATTGGCCTGTTGTTCAGATATTGGCGGGACTAAGCCGGATGGGGTCTCTCTCCAATGACTGGTGCAATTACGACCTCTGCCGGCTGATTGATGGTGCCTGCACAGAGATGAGAAAAGAGTGCTCTCAGGGTGCATCTCTCCGTGCACAACGCTGAGCTGCACTGCACTCGTCAAAGTGTAGGTGATGAGATGCATACGGCATGCTGCCCACGTGTCGGAGGGGGTGTTGGTTAGCTTCGTTCTCCTCAATCAGAGCAGGGATCGGCATTGGTGGAGAGGAAGCATGACGCAAACGGGCAATTGGACGTGCTAAAAGGGAGAAAAGGGGAGAAAATGCATTAAAAAAATGAAAGTAAACAGTGTGAAACATAATTCCTAATAAATAAATAAATAATGAGCGACTTCCTTGTGCAGGAATTTGCATACTTTGTGTTTGGGAGACTTTGGGAAAGTTTGGCACATCTCAGCTTGACTGCAGGTGTCGCCTGCACCTTGGCAAAAACACACACGTCTAGAATTTAAAAATCTTGGTCTCTTAAACTGTGGATTTATTGGCTCCACGTGCTCAGCATGGCATACTGATGTTTTGCCTCTCTTCTCCTTTTTGCCAGTTAACACTTAGGCATGTAAAAGAGAGGGCTCTTAATCATCCTGCAGCGAGTGGAAAATGTGGTAGTTGAACACGCCTGGTCTGTGGAAAGCAGAAGTGGCCTTGAAATAGCTCCAGAGTGTTCAGAACTTCCCCTTAACTCATGGGTCATCCACTCAGGACAAGTGCGGGTGGAGCAGTGAGAGACGGAGAGGGCTCTGGGATCAGGGTTTGGCTCATGCCATCTTTGCCATCCTGCTTGTGTTTTGTTCACCTTACTGAAAGCTTACATCCTTCCTTTAAGTGTGGACAGGTTCAGCTAAACTCAGCTTGCTCAGGTGTGCAGAGTGCGTGTCATCTGTTCAGCATAAAATGCTTTTTTAACTTGCTGTATCAGGCTGCGCAAAGAGAGGAGGGGAGCGGCTGTGTCCCAAATACCTTCCTTATTACTAAATAGTTTTCTATAAAATTAGTTTTTTCATCATTTGCCTTTTTAAAATCACTTGCACCTTTACAGTAGGGTGTACATATGCATTTTATTTTTTCCCTTTATCTCTCAATCTTGTCATTTCCATTTCCCGATTGTGAATCGTGTTCTGCTTGCAAAACTCCCAATCTGATCATGTAGAGCTGGATCTCTACACCCCTTTCTGACACGTGTTCAATCTCCGGCGCTTCTTATCACCTGCCAGTGTTAGGTTCCCACACTGAGGCTTATTGTGTATGGAGAGCCTGCCAATTAGAGAAGTGCAGCACTTAGCCTTTTAGTTTGGCGTCCTTACAGGGGCTCAAGAAACAGCTCCACCTGGTTCACTTGCATTAAAAATAAATAATAAATCTTAACATAAATAAAACATGTTCATACACTGATGAGGCATAACATTATGACCACCTCCTTGTTTCTACACTCACTGTCCATTTTATCAGCTCCACTTACCATATAGAAGTCCTTCTGTTTCTCTGCATGCTTTGTTAACCCTTTGTCATGCTGTTCTTCAATGGTCAGGACCACCTCAGAGTAGGTATTATTTGGGTGGTGGATCATTCTCAGAACTGCAGTGACACTGACATGGTGGTGGTGTGTTAGTGTGTGTTGTGCTGGTATGAGTGGATAAGACACAGCAGTGCTGATGGAGTTTTTATACACCTCACTGTCACTGCTGGACTGAGAATAGTCCACTAACCAAAATATCCAGCCAACAGCGCCCCGTGGGCAGCGTCCTGTGACCACTGATGAAGGTTTAGTAGATGACCAAGTCAAACAGCAGCAATAGATGAGCGATCGTCTCTGACTTTACATCTACAAGGTGGACCAAGTAGGTAGGAGTGTCTAATAGAGTGGACAGTGAGTGGACACTATTTAAAAACTCCAGCAGCGCTGCTGTGTCTGATTCACTCATACCAGCACAACACTAGGTCCAATCACTCCTACCTAGTTGGTCCACCTTGTAGATGTAAAGTCAGAGATGATCGCTCATCTATTGCTGCTGTTGGTCATCTACTAGACCTTCATCATGGTCACAGGATGCTGCCCACTGGGTGCTGCTGGCTGGATATTTTTGGTTGGTGGACTATTCTCAGTCCAGCAGGGACAAGAGGTCCAGAGGAGTTTGTTATTCACTCATACCAGCACAACACACACTAACACACCACCACTATGAATGATCCACCACCAAAATAATACCTACTCTGTAGTGGTCATGTGGGGGTCCTGACCATTGAAGAACAGCATGAAAAGGGGTTAACAAAGCATGCAGAAAAACAGATGGACTACAGTCAGTAATTGTAAAACTACAAAGTGCTTCTATATGGTAAGTGGAGCTGATAAAATGGACAGTGTGTGTAGAAAAAAGGAGGTGGTTTTAATGTTATGGCTGATCGGTGTAGCTAAATGTTTTTTTTTATCCCTGTCACCAACCTAAATTGAGCTTGTGGGCATTTATTAATAGAACAGCCCTCTCACTCTGTGTGGAACAATTACAGTTTTTCCAGCACAGACAGGGTTCACCCAGTAGGCAGGTTCGTACATTTTTGGACCCCCTGCGGCAGACGAAAGAGCTTCTGTGTCTCGACACGTTTTGGGATGCAGCCTGCTTCTATTCATGCGTAACCAGCCTGCTAGCCGGCCTCGCTGATTGATGATGCCGCACGCTGGTTAATTAAGACAGCTGTGGCTTCCTGGCCAACCTTTAGCAGGAGGGCTGAGAGGAGCCCAGAATGAGAAGTGGGATGAGTTTAGATTGGGCTGTCTCGCTCTCTGAGACAGACACTGACAGCATAGTCACACGTGGGGATTGTCTGTGTGTACAGGGGTGAGTACAAGGTACACCGATGAGGCTGCTGACCCAGAACACTTTTATTCTTGGTCATGAGGTTTTCACTTGACATTGGGGGGAGCTTCCTGATTTTTTTCCTCTCCCCCCCCAATATTTGTAGTGTTCTTTTTTCAAGGGGTGGCGGTCTGACCCCTGAGGTATGGGTTAGCCCTGTTTTTGTGTGTGCTTTTGAGGCCAGGACAAAAGACCCACTCAGTGGCTGCAGGCGGTTAGGCTAATGAAGGCCATTTGAACCGCGCGGGATCACTTTAAACAGCTCGCCAAAACCGGCGCGTGGAGGCCACGTTCAAGAGTGTGTGTGTGCGTGTGTGTGTTACAGGCATATTAATGTGCATATTCATGATCTGGGGCTCAATTTGCCTTAGTTTGCCGTGGCACGTTTTGAATTTCAGTCTTTATTGCCGTGTAGAATGTCATTTACAAACCAAATGACGTATTTTCTGTTCCTCAAGTCTGAATTTGAATTCAACGTTCCATCTTTCAGGATGTGTGTTGTTCTTTCTTTCTTGTTCTGCATACATAAAGACTACATTTACTTTGCTAGACCTTTTGCATGTGTGACTAACGGCCAGATGCGCTATTGTGTGTCTCTTGATGGGCACGAATGCAGAGAAACCGGCATGGCAGGTTTTAAGGGAGGTACACCTACCTATCTAAATACCATTATTTTCCTTTACCAGCGCTATCAGATCCCTGTATGAATTAAATTCAGCGCCTGTGTTCATCATGCTAATCCTGTTTAGTTGATGGACGCAAGTCTAATTACCCTGATGAACGCTGTTATTCAGCCTTTTCTTTGTTAAGCCCTTGCTGTAGATCGATCTAGCATCAGCGTTTGCGCCCTGAGCTTATCTGATCCCACAGACGCTCGCTTATTTGCATCTGTATCTCTCTTTTTGGCCATCGTAAAAATGCCACCCTTTTTTGTCCTACACGGCATGAATAAGTGGCTAAGAGCGCAGCTACGGGCCGAATACAGAGGGGGTTGAATAAACGAGTGCAGGGTGCTAGGCTGAATGATGAAGGGTGGGGAAAGGCCGGGCAAATTTGTCATCCTGGGTCTCTCGTTAACTCCCCATTAGGAACGAACCCCTTCTGCTGAGGGCTGCTGCACAGCAGGGTTACACTCGGGGACGGGGACAACCTCTGAACCACACAATAGGAGTGCGTTTGTGTTTTTGTTGCTGTTATAAGTGAAACAGATTGTGAGCTCATACATAAAGGCTAGCCAGAGCTTTACATAATGATTTGGCTTTGTGTTTGATAGGACAACAAAAGATAGATTAGAGAAAGATGTATCAGTGTTTATATAAATATACAATTCTTTATTTGTTTATTTTGTTATTTAAAAAGAGAAATTAGATATTATCCATTGTTCTTTCTGTTTAAAGAATTCCAGCTTAACCAGCATTATCATTACAGTACATGGTGCCATAAAGCAAAATGCTTACTGAAATAAAGATCCATGCCTGCGTCCAAAATCGCATACTTAAACAGTACATACTAGATTCGAGTCTGTGCGCACCGCTCAGCCGGTAAAGCGGTAAGCTCTTTCAGTACGCAACCTCGTATGTAGTACATCCGCCGTCTCACCAACGTCACATGATGCATGACGTCTCATCGCCACAGTTCTAACAATTTTTAAATCGGTTCTCCACAAAGCTACTCACAACGTTATTCAGTGTTGTACTTAATCATACCATTTTTATTGTTTGTCTTACTCCGCTTCCCGCTATCTTTCTTCTTCGCTACGAACACCTTTGCAGCTCCAGTTGAATTATGGGATAGATTATCGGGACCGTAAGTGTGCATCGTTTGCATACTTAAAATCGGCTGCCCAGACAGCAGGTCATCCGGGTACTTTTCGCTTACTTTTCATGTGTACTACGTATTCGGACATACTAACCGCTCTCACATACTGCTTTCATGTACTGTTCATTCAAGATTCAAGATTTACTTTATTGTCATTTTACTGTACACCAAAGTGTACAGAAAAAATGAAATTACGTGCATTGGTTCACGTTAAAAACACAGCAGGATTCAAATATAAAATATATATAAAATAGTAATGAAGAAAAATGGAAGTATGTGATTTCGTACACAAGGGCAGCAGTGTAATCCATTATGGTAACGATTTCACACCCTGTAACTACAGAAATTGCTTTAAAGTTTAAAATTGTCAGTTTATCTTGCGTTTGCTAAAAACATTGATTAAAATGTGGTCAGATAAATAAGTCAGATAAGGCCAATATCAGCACTGTTTTGGATACTCCATCAGACCTTCTTAATAGACAAGTAGACCTAGGATCTCCTCTACTGGATTGGTACACCCCAAAGTAATGGTATTTGTCCTTTTTGTATTTTTTGTTTATGCCTTTTCTCCTCTTTTACTTTTGACTTTTAGCTCGTCCAATTGCCCGATTGCGTCATGCTTCCTCTCCACTAATGCCGATCCTCGCTCTGATTGAGGAGAACGAAGCCAACCCATGCCCCCTCCGACATGTGGACAGCAGTCATATGCATTTTTTTCACCTGTACTAGGCGAGTGCTAATGCGGATCAGCCCTGTGTACGGAGAGACACACCCTGATTAACACACTCCTTCCCCACCTCTGTGCAGGCGCCATCAATCAGCCGGCAGAGGTCGTAGTTGCATCAGTTATGAGGAGACTCTATCCGGCTTTATTCCCCACCCCTAAATGAACAACAGGCCAATCATTGTTCATGTGGCCGCTAAGCCCAGCCGGATGGGAGAGCTGAGATTTGATACGATGTATTCGAGATCCCAGCTCTGGTGTGCTACCGTGTGTTTTTACCGTTGCGCCATCTTAGCGGCCGTATTTGACCTTTTTAATAGATGAGTATACCATCAATCTAGTGGTACAATCCTACAGAATATGTTAACTTTATGCTAGTTACAGTTTTTGTTTAGATTAATCATTACTGTATTGGATTTGTACGTCCATATAATATGTGGACATCTGACCATGAGCTTTTTGGACGTCCCATTCTAAAAGCATGAGCAGTAATCTGGAGTATTTTATATCAGTGATATCAAACCCATTATAACAGCAAGTGTAGGGCGGTTGTAGCCTAGTGGTTAGGGTACTGGGCTTTTAATCATTAGGTCACTGGTTCAAGCCTCACTACTGTAAGGTTGCCACTGTTGGGCCCTTAAGCAAGACTCTTAACCCTCAATTGCAATTGCTTAGACAATATACAATATAAGTTGCTTTGGATAAAAGTGCTTGCCTAATGCCAAAAATGGAAATGTAAATGAGTGTGGCTGAAACACCTGAACTCAATAATTTGCAGGTGTCCCAATACTTTTGTCCATATAGTACATGTTAAAATGTATCCAGTTGCAAATGGATTAAAATATTCATGCTCTCTTATTGGAAAACAAATGTAAACAAAAACTTTGTCTTTATTGTGATAAAGTTCAACCAAGATCAATAAAGAATACATTATCACGTTTAGACCAAATATCTCACCTACTGTGCCATTAATTTAGGCGTAGCATGTTTTATTGGTTGTACAGCAATAAAGTATGCTAGCCCACTACTTCTGACATCCAGGTTCATTATTTGTATATTGACTTCAGTTTGAATTGTGCTGGTCAGTCAGTATAGTTAGCTGTCATCCCCAATGTTTTTGGCTGTGGCTGAATGGATCAGATTGTTATTGGATCTGTAGACTCCAATAAAGTCCTCTGTTTTTTCTGTACATCCTATAAAAGGATTCATATATTCTCTCTCTCTCTCTAAATTTTATCCCACTTGTCTACATTTATTTAAGAAATAATTCATAAAGCTCTGCGGTGTAGACAATATTTTATTGTCAATATTTCAATATTTTAATAAGACTTTTATTATGTTTCTCTGTTTCCCCAAACACTTTTCTTATCTCCAAATTTAGCATCCTGGGCAGCATGCCTCTCTCCTTGCCATTAGACTGGCATTAGATATTACGTTGCACCAGGAGAAGGAGATTGGCATCTGGGCTTCTATTAAGCTTTTTCATTAGCCTTTTCCTGCCATGAAAATGCCCCTTGATGATGATGGTTAAACTTTGAGAGCCAGCAGTGCTGTCTGTTTCTTAATACAAAGCTGCCGCCATATTTGTAAAAACACATATGAATTGTCTAGCTGTAGTTAGTACAAACTCTCCTGGATTTCAGTTTTTAGATGCTGACTGGCACACGTGACACTTTCTAAATACAGTGGTACTTTGTAACTCTGGGTTCTGAGAAATTGTGAGAATCAACTTTTCAGAGAGAGTCTAAAACTCATATTGTTAAAAAAAAGCCTAATGTAACTTAATGTGTTTAAAAAAATGACATAGAAACACTAAACTTTTCTTAAATATTACTAAGTTTTTTCCACTAATGAAATTCCTTGCTCGTTGTTTTAGTACAATAAGTCACGTTAAGCTTTGTGCTCCGCCACACTCCATAGGAAATAACGGCACAGCAGCGCAAAAGCAAATGTGTCGCTTCTCATGTGAATGCACACTTACTGAGCTAAGCAACATGTTATTCCAAGAACAAGCATCTCCATGATTAAGAAGCATAAAGAAACAATAAAGAAATAAAAAAAGTAATGTGCAGGTTTTATTGATTTTCAACTGTTTTCGAATGTATTTCAGTGTTTTTGTATTATATTTGTGTTATTTTCAATTTAAAAGGTTTTAACAGGTTTCCCATTCATCTTTATTGGGAAAAAAATACCTTAAAATCAACACCTTATAAACTCAACGCCACTTCTAGAACCAATTCACATCGAGTTTCAAGGTACCAAATGCAAGAACCCCCTTCCAATCAAGAATTGTTTCTATTTATCAAGAATACAAAAATGTAAATTTATCGAGAGTTTTACCAAACTCTTTGGTGCTTTTCTGTGAACTGAGCTGTTGTTGCTTTTAGGCATTTTCACTTCACAATAACAACACTTTTCAGTTGGCAGCTTTAGCATTGGCAGAAATTTGACCACTGACTTGTCATGAAGCTGCCGTCTTATTAAGGTGCCATATTGAAAAACGCTGAGAATGTAGAACCGTAACAATGTGCAAAAATAAATAAATAATTGTTTGTTAAAAATAAATACTCTCTAATACTGTCAACATTGCCTTTAACATATTATGCCAGTCTTTATGCCAATCAAGCTAGGCCTGGCTTAAAGCCTGGAGCTGTCGGCACTGTAATTATTTTTCAGTCACTTCAGTGCTTTGCATTAATTACGTTTTGTGGCTTTGCGATTTTTCGTAAAGTATAATGAACTGTACTTTATTGTCTTAATGCCGGTGAGTCGACATCTGGTAGATCGCTTGCCTCAGTAGTTGGCAGCCATCTGAGTGCTTGAATAGATGCCATCTCTATTGGCATGCCCATTGTGTAAGACCTAAGTGCCATTGGATACCCATCTCTAGCTGTATCAGCTGTGTGTTCTTGGCGTCAGTCGAGCCTCTTTACCTTGTGAATATGATATTTTTCTTTCCCCTAGCGCTCTTCCTCTTATTGTTAAAGAGTGCCGTCAGGCTTATGCGCGTGTGTTCTGGGGGGGTAATGCACACACTCGCTCCTGCATGGCCTTCATTGTTTGCAGGCCAGGCCGTGTGCCTCTCTGTTTGATTAGTAGATTGAATAAAGAGGTTAGAAGTGGTTATTTAGGTACCCCGCCTACGCTCTGCCTGTTTACACACAGGACAAAGGGATGTGTCTCTTTTTAATGTTTTCCATGTTTCAGCACTTGCTCTCAGTCTCAGCGTTTAAATGACATTCCACCGTGCGGCTTTAATTACACCGTACTTACCCGACTCCTATTAGGAGTGTGCCTGACAAAACAGTTTACATGGAAAGAATCTGTTTTTAGTTAGCTTTGTTATGTTTATGACCAGAGTAAATTCGGTTGGTTTTGATTGTCTTTTGTTGTTTTTCGTTGTTACGCTCACCATCGCCAATATGTGACAAAATGTTTTATTTACAACATAGCTCTGTAAAAATCTTGAATAATATAACATATTAGCATTCCTTAGGGCGTATTCACATGAGAAGTGTTTTGCTCTTCGCTCACCGTGAGCCTTGGCGCAAATTGGCGATTTGTTCAGCGCTTGGCTTGAGCTGTGTGGTAAAACATCATCAAAGTACACCACGATATAAATATGCATTTGTGTGAAATATCAATCAAATCCACTTTGAAAGCATCCACTTACACTTATTTTAGCTGTATTTTCCTCACTGTGTGGTAGTTTTACTTTTAAACTTGTGTATACAGCTCACGGTGCTGAGAAACGCTGAGAGTCGGCGCAAAAGCAGACCATTTTTATGTGAATGTGCCCTTAGCATGTAAAAAAACAATACAGTAAACCCTTGAGTTACGAACGGTTTACCATACGAACATTTTGGGTTACGAACAATCTTTTCAACGTACGAACAAATTTCGGATTATGTCTCTCTCTCCCTCTCTCTCTCTCTATGTGTATGTATATACAGGGGTTGGACAAAATAACTGAAACACCTGGTTTTAGACCACAATAATTTATTAGTATGGTGTAGGGCCTCCTTTTGCGGCCAATACAGCGTCAATTCGTCTTGGAAATGACATATACAAGTCCTGCACAGTGGTCAGAGGGATTTTAAGCCATTCTTCTTGCAGGATAGTGGCCAGGTCACTACGTGATGCTGGTGGTGGAAAACGTTTCCTGACTCGCTTCTCCAAAACACCCCAAAGTGGCTCAATAATATTTAGATCTGGTGACTGTGCAGGCCATGGGAGATGTTCAACTTCACTTTCATGTTCATCAAACCAATCTTTCACCAGTCTTGCTGTGTGTATTGGTGCATTGTCATCCTGATACACGGCACCGCCATTGGATGCACATGGTCCTCCAGAATGGTTCGGTAGTCCTTGGCAGTGACGCGCCCATCTAGCACAAGTATTGGGCCAAGGGAATGCCATGATATGGCAGCCCAAACCATCACTGATCCACCCCCATGCTTCACTCTGGGCATGCAACAGTCTGGGTGGTACGCTTCTTTGGGGCTTCTCCACACCGTAACTCTCCCGGATGTGGGGAAAACAGTAAAGGTGGACTCATCAGAGAACAATACATGTTTCACATTGTCCACAGCCCAAGATTTGCGCTCCTTGCACCATTGAAACCGACGTTTGGCATTGGCACGAGTGACCAAAGGTTTGGCTATAGCAGCCCGGCCGTGTATATTGACCCTGTGGAGCTCCCGACGGACAGTTCTGGTGGAAACAGGAGAGTTGAGGTGCACATTTAATTCTGCCGTGATTTGGGCAGCCGTGGTTTTATGTTTTTTGGATACAATCCGGGTTAGCACCCGAACATCCCTTTCAGACAGCTTCCTTTTGCGTCCACAGTTAATCCTGTTGGATGTGGTTTGTCCTTCTTGGTGGTATGCTGACATTACCCTGGATACCGTGGCTCTTGATACATCACAAAGACTTGCTGTCTTGGTCACAGATGCGCCAGCAAGACGTGCACCAACAATTTGTCCTCTTTTGAACTCTGGTATGTCACCCATAATGTTGAGTGCATTGCAATATTTTGAGCAAAACTGTGCTCTTACCCTGCTAATTGAACCTTCACACTCTGCTCTTACTGGTGCAATGTGCAATTAATGAAGATTGGCCACCAGACTGGTCCAATTTAGCCATGAAACCTCCCACACTAAAATGACAGGTGTTTCAGTTATTTTGTCCAACCCCTGTATATAATTATATATATATACAGTGTATCACAAAAGTGAGTACACCCCTCACATTTCTGCAGATATTTAAGTATATCTTTTCATGGGACAACACTGACAAAATGACACTTTGACACAATGAAAAGTAGTCTGTGTGCAGCTTATATAACAGTGTAAATTTATTCTTCCCTCAAAATAACTCAATATACAGCCATTAATGTCTAAACCACCGGCAACAAAAGTGAGTACACCCCTAAGAGACTACACCCCTAAATGTCCAAATTGAGCACTGCTTGTCATTTTCCCTCCAAAATGTCATGTGATTTGTTAGTGTTACTAGGTCTCAGGTGTGCATAGGGAGCAGGTGTGTTCAATTTAGTAGTACAGCTCTCACACTCTCATACTGGTCACTGAAAGTTCCAACATGGCACCTCATGGCAAAGAACTCTCTGAGGATCTTAAAAGACGAATTGTTGCGCTACATGAAGATGGCCAAGGCTACAAGAAGATTGCCAACACCCTGAAACTGAGCTGCAGCACAGTGGCCAAGATCATCCAGCGTTTTAAAAGAGCAGGGTCCACTCAGAACAGACCTCGCGTTGGTCGTCCAAAGAAGCTGAGTGCACGTGCTCAGCGTCACATCCAACTGCTGTCTTTGAAAGATAGGCGCAGGAGTGCTGTCAGCATTGCTGCAGAGATTGAAAAGGTGGGGGGTCAGCCTGTCAGTGCTCAGACCATACGCCGCACACTACATCAAATTGGTCTGCATGGCCATCACCCCAGAAGGAAGCCTCTTCTGAAGTCTCTACACAAGAAAGCCCGCAAACAGTTTGCTGAAGACATGTCAACAAAGGACATGGATTACTGGAACCATGTCCTATGGTCTGATGAGACCAAGATTAATTTGTTTGGTTCAGATGGTCTCAAGCATGTGTGGCGGCAATCAGGTGAGGAGTACAAAGATAAGTGTGTCATGCCTACAGTCAAGCATGGTGGTGGGAATGCCATGGTCTGGGGCTGCATGAGTGCAGCAGGTGTTGGGGAGTTACATTTCATTGAGGGACACATGAACTCCAATATGTACTGTGAAATACTGAGCAGAGCATGATCCCCTCCCTCCGGAAACTGGGTCGCAGGGCAGTGTTCCAGCATGATAATGACCCCAAACACACCTCTAAGACGACCACTGCTTTATTGAAGAGGCTGAGGGTAAAGGTGATGGACTGGCCAAGCATGTCTCCAGACCTAAACCCAATAGAACATCTTTGGGGCATCCTCAAGCGGAAGGTGGAGGAGCGCAAAGTCTCGAATATCCGCCAGCTCTGTGATGTCGTCATGGAGGAGTGGAAAAGCATTCCAGTGGCAACCTGTGAAGCTCTGGTAAACTCCATGCCCAGGAGAGTTAAGGCAGTTCTGGGAAATAATGGTGGCCACACAAAATATTGACATTTCAGGAACTTTCACTAAGGGGTGTACTCACTTTTGTTGCCGGTGGTTTAGACATTAATGGCTGTATATTGAGTTATTTTGAGGGAAGAATAAATTTACACTGTTATATAAGCTGCACACAGACTACTTTTCATTGTGTCAAAGTGTCATTTTGTCAGTGTTGTCCCATGAAAAGATATACTTAAATATCTGCAGAAATGTGAGGGGTGTACTCACTTTTGTGATACACTGTATATACATATAGAGAGAGAGGGAGTATATACAGTGTATCACAAAAGTGAGTATACCCCTTGGATATAACTTAGAGTAGTCAGTGTACAGCTTGTATAGCAGTGTAGATTTACTGTCTTCTGAAAATAACTCAACACACAGCCATTAATGTCTAAATGGCTGGCAACATAAGTGAGTACACCCCACAGTGAACATGTCCAAATTGTGCCCAAAGTGTCAATATTTTGTGTGACCACCATTATTATCCAGCACTGCCTTAACCCTCCTGGGAATGGAATTCACCAGAGCTGCACAGGTTGCTACTGGAATCCTCTTCCACTCCTCCATGATGACATCACGGAGCTGGTGGATGTTAGACACCTTGAACTCCTCCACCTTCCACTTGAGGATGCGCCACAGGTGCTCAATTGGGTTTAGTCCATCACCTTTACCTTCAGCTTCCTCAGCAAGGCAGTTGTCATCTTGGAGGTTGTGTTTGGGGTCGTTATCCTGTTGGAAAACTGCCATGAGGCCCAGTTTTCGAAGGGAGGGGATCATGCTCTGTTTCAGAATGTCACAGTACATGTTGGAATTCATGTTTCCCTCAATGAACTGCAGCTCCCCAGAGCCAGCAACACTCATGCAGCCCAAGACCATGATGCTACCACCACCATGCTTGACTGTAGGCAAGATACAGTTGTCTTGGTACTTCTCACCAGGGCGCCGCCACACATGCTGGACACCATCTGAGCCAAACAAGTTAATCTTGGTCTCGTCAGACCACAGGGCATTCCAGTAATCCATGTTCTTGGACTGCTTGTCTTCAGCAAACTGTTTGCGGGCTTTCTTGTGCGTCAGCTTCCTTCTGGGATGACGACCATGCAGACCGAGTTGATGCAGTGTGCGGTGTATGGTCTGAGCACTGACAGGCTGACCTCCCACGTCTTCAACCTCTGCAGCAATGCTGGCAGCACTCGTGTCTATTTTTTAAAGCCAACCTCTGGATATGACGCCGAACACGTGGACTCAACTTCTTTGGTCGAAACCTGGCGAAGCCTGTTCCGAGTGGAACCAGTCCTGGAAAACCGCTGTATGACTTTGGCCAGCATGCTGTAGCTCAGTTTCAGGGTGTTAGCAATCTTCTTGTAGCCCAGGCCATCTTTGTGGAGAGCAACAATTCTATTTCTCACATCCTCAGAGAGTTCTTTGCCATGAGGTGCCATGTTGAATATCCAGTGGCCAGTATGAGAGAATTGTACCCAAAACACCAAATTTAACAGCCCTGCTCCCCATTTACACCTGGGACCTTGACACATGACACCAGGGAGGGACAACGACACATTTGGGCACAATTTGGACATGTTCACTGTGGGGTGTACTCACCTATGTTGCCAGCTATTTAGACATTAATGGCTGTATGTTGAGTTATTTTGAGAAGACAGTAAATCTACACTGCTATACAAGCTGTACACTGACTACTCTAAGTTATATCCAAGTTTCATGTCTATAGTGTTGTCCCATGAAAAGATGTAATGAAATATTTGCAGAAATGTGAGCGGTGTACTCACTTTTGTGATACACTGTATATATACACACACATACAGTGAGTGAACATTTGGACAGCGGACGGTGTTTTTTCGGTGTTTCCTTTATATTTTGTTAAATTCTATATGAAAATGACCCCAAAGAAGGTGCAGAGGAAGTGCAGTGTTGTGAAAATGAAAAAAATCACCATTTGTTGTTGTGCAGTATAATTACTTCTGCCAGTAGATGTCACTGTGTATCAGACAGAGGGGACAGAGAGAAGAAGGAATTCGGCTCAGCAAAGTATTCTTTCTTTTCTTTCCTACAAAATACAACACTTGAAATAAAGAAGGAAATAGAGGAATTTGAGTTATTGTTGTTTCTGGTAGATACATTTTATATAAAAAGAAGGAAATGTATTATGGTGTATGGTACAGCACACGTACTGTACTGAAATGTGATGTGTGTTTTATGTACAGTACTACTGTGTATTGTTTATTATTATAATGTCTATTCTATAATTTAAGATTTAAGGGAAAATACACTTGTATTTATAACAAAAAAGACAATTTAAGACATTAGAAAGGTTAGGTAAGGGGGTGGTTTGGGAGGTCTGGCACAGATTTACATTATTTACTTTATGGGAAAAATTTATTATTACTTATGGGAAAAATAGGTTTAACTAACAAACATTTTGACTTGAAGAACAGCCCTTCAGAACCAATTAAATTCGTAAGTCAAGGGTCTACTGTATATTAATAAGCATGGTCTGTGGTTCTCTTAGAAATAAGCCAAGTGTCTAACATGCAGACCATATTAGAGCTCTGTTCTATACGGATGACCTACGGATGTAACAACTTGGCAAAACCAACCAGGTGCCTGGATGGTTCAGTGGTAGATTATGCTAGCCCACTACTGCTGGGATCCAGGGTTTAAATACATACAGACATGATTGACTATGTCTGAGGATGGATGGTGGGGGGGGGGGGGGGGGGCTGAGGCCTTACGATTGATTGGTGTGCTGTCTGGGGTGTGTTACTGCATTTTGTTTAGGGATTCTGGGGGAACAGGACCCACTATGACTCTGACCTGGATGAAGCGGTAGTCCAACATAAGAATGAAATCAAGCACTAATAGCTTCAGCTTGGTCAGAAATTATAACGTTCATTCACAGAGACTTAAAGACAAGGGCAGTTAGCCTAGCGGTTAAGGAACTGGACTAGTAATCAAAAGGTCGCTGGTTAAAGCCACACCACTGCCAGGTTGTTACTATTGGGCTCTTGAGCAAGGCTCTTAACCCTCAATTGCTTAGACAATATACTGTCACAGTACTGTTAGTCACTTTGAATTAAAGCGTCTGCTAAATGCAGAATATGTAAATGTACAAGTAAAGAGAAGAAAATTACAGTTTGTTAAACTCAATAACCCAAATCAATGAATCAATTCTCTTATGGCTAGAACAGCCATAAGAGCCAGCAGAGCTGTACACAAGATATTGCTGAGCGTCTGTAGGAATTGGCCATTTAGTAAGAGAGCATTTTTAAGACCAGACCTAAAGCCAGAGAGGGTGTCCACTAGGGCTGGGCGATATGGCTAAAAAAACTCATATCTCGATATGCTTTTGAGAAGTGGCTAGATACGATACGATACGATACGATATATTGTAAACTTAAAGTGCAATGGCAGGCCACTACCCGTATTTTACCTTATATTGTTAATAAGTTATCTTAAAAACACAAAACACTGTAGTTCTGATACATTCTGACTGATTGACAGTGTTTATATTTTGTATTATTACAGGCTGTATTTGTATTCATATTGACAATATTAATATTAAACAAACCAGCAGAATCTCACAATCACATTTATACTGTCCGTTTTACTTCAAATAAATGAGCATCGAAAAAATCCCGAAAATGTTTAATATTTGATAATGCTTTGCTATCATTGCAAAATGAAATCGCACGGTAAACAGCAGCATCGCGACCCAGATCAACCACACAGCAGCATAAAATCATAACCGCAGCTTACCTTGGAGGCCATCTTGTATATTTCCAGAATATTTCCAAAATATGAAAATCCATATTTAACTGTGTTTATGCAACAGTTAGTTCCGACGTTACAATCTGATTGGTTGAGAAGCGTTCTAAGCGGTCTTTTCACACCACAACTGTATTACTCCGCTGACGCGTTGCCAGTGACGACAAGCTTCATGCACACAAACGCGCACGCAGGCGACACAGACTTTCACAGATCGCGTTTTAAATCCGTTATCTGATATACAATCTAGCGCACTGTGTAGGGAACATAAATCAATTGTCTAATATATTGTCTAGTGCACTATGTAGTGAACATGAATGCGTTATCTGATAAACAATCTAGTGCACTATGTAGGGAACATAAATCCGTGATCTGATACACAATCTAGTGCACTATGTAGGGAACATTAATGTGTTTGTAATGCGAACAGTTAGCTTAATAGCCCAGTTAGCAGCTCCTAAAAGTTCTGTTATCACCCATATCCTTTGGTGTGTGCGAGAGGTTTTTTATTTCTTTTTTCCCTTCGGAGGTTCTTGCCTTTTTCTTCTTGTTGTTCTTACCTCCCTGAAATGAGTTTTTGCAACTTGGGATGTCTGCTTTGTAGCGTTAAACATTATATTCGTTGTGGAACTACTTTTTGGCGGAAGGTATTGTCAATATTAAAGCATATTTATTATGAAATTCAGGGCTTCTTTGATTTATTTTCTTTCTTTATTTTGTAAAAACTGTTGTATAAAAGCAATAGAACACTTGAGGTTGAGTGTTATTGCGAATAACATCACGGCTGTGATTTGGTCGCAGGCACGAGCCGAGTAACACACTACCTCTCGTGTTCTATTGCTTAATTATCCACCTAACTGATGAAAACCATCTTAGATTATTTAACTTCATTTATTCTCTGGGCTGTCGTGGTTGAAAGCTGAAACTGGTCATTCGTTCATTTATCCGTCAATTATACAACAACCAATGAAGAGAGAGCTTAAAATTCCGCCCAAAATCTGAATTCGGAAGCTCTGATTGGTTTATACATCTGAATCTCTTGAACCGGAGTTGTTGAATCTTTGAATCTTTACCATAGATAAGAGCACAGTTTTCTGATTTGATTTCAGTGAATAATTCATCTGAAAAGAGTGGTTTCTGACTCATTGACTCAGTGATTCAGTTTCCATACTCATACGTGAAGGAAAGCGTTCCGCTTTGCGCTTTTGTGTTTTAAACGTTCTCAGAAGGTAACCTGTGTGTTCTATGTTTGTTGACAGTTTTTGTTCTCACATCATTCTCGGACTTACGCAGTAACTGACACTCCTCGTACTCACGCGGGTGCTTTTGCTTTAGGTGGTGAAATAAATTTGATGTGTTGCCACCTTTTGTCGTCACAGTATTTCTGCTCGTCTGACCTTCTGTGTCCGAAAAACTTCCACACTAGTGATGTAGCTCCGCTTGTAGAGACTAGTTCGTCCTCAGTGCTAACTCCGGTACTACTCTCTGCATTGGTCACCATTATTTCACTGTTACACGCTTGAGAGCGAGTGACGCGTGTTTGCTAAAAATATCGCGATATGGCAAAAATCATATCGAGTTTACAACTATACCGGTATTATCGTGAACTATATTATATCGCCCACCCCTAGTGTGCACATACTTTTTGACCATATTGTGTACACAAAAGCCCTGGCCCAGCTGAAGTGCAGGCCTAATGTTTACAAATTTGGGACAGTGAATATTTTTAGGATAAGCTCATTTGGCATCAGATGAAATGAGTGATGTTTCAGATGTAAAATTCAGTTTGAGTTGTCAGCCTTGTGGAAATCATAAACCCCCCTGTATTATAAAATTTACCCAGCGTTGCCCAAAATCTCCGGTCTGACTTGCTTGGTTAAATGATCACGTACTCTGGACTAGGTAAATGACTCACCATTGAAGCAACGGTTTAAAAAACGTTAACATGTTTAAAAATCCCAACAAACAATAAACAGTACTGTCTTTTTAGGGCAGACCAGTCGCCTCACTTAACATTGTCATTCTCAACAAAAGGTAACATCAGATTCCGACCTCAGCTGCAGCTTGTACTTTGATGATATTTAAATTGTCATAATGCCAGGAAAACATTGATTTATGACATCTGGAAAACGTCTGGTCTGATTAGGGCAAATATAAAAGCATGGCTTAAGAAAGACCAGGACCTGGGACTTGCAAGACATCCACTGTGTAGTAAAACGTTTGACATTTTAAACATGGAAAGGCTGCTCTAGCTAGCCATGCTAAAGGAGCTAAGCAGCAGACAGCGGCTCATGTGGTTTCTACAGCTGCTGTGCAGATCAACTCTCAACCTCGTCACTGGCTTTTTCACCCCAGTGACCACTGTGACACCTTAAGCCACCTGCAGTGCTCCCTTCTTGTCCAGCCTCAAACAAAAGACCCTTTCATGCTCTGTGTCCAGAAACGAAACCCCAGCTGCAGTAGCCTAATGTGGCTATTTCTCACTATTTTTACAATTCACGTAAAACACAAGTCATCTTTTTTAGATTTGCTGGTCTGTATGTTTGGACTGGTTTCTTAATTTTAGAAATCCGAAGTCCCAAAGCAACAACTGTATGTCATGTTTCAACCCCCCCAATCTAGTCATGTCCAATTACCCTGATTGCATCCTCTATACTGATTCGACCCTTCACTGCAGACTGCATTTTTTACCTGCACGAGTCGAGTTCATACACTTGACAGGCACTGTGTATGGAGGGCCACACCCCCATCAGCATTATTCCTCAGCCCTGTGCAGGTGCCATCAGTCAGCCAGCAGGGGCTGCAGTCGCACCAGTTATGAGGATCTATGATCCGACTTTCTTACCCTCTAACCCAGCCCAGTCGGACCTGTTTTTTTTTATTTATTTTTTATTTTATTTTTTTTTTTAAATTGATAAAAGCCTGAAGCTCTATTTACAGGCTAAACAGTTAGCCATGCTTGTCAGGCTATGGGATGAGCGCAAGAGTTTTGGGCTGGTTTATCACCTCAAGATTCGACAGAGATTTTGATCCGAATCTGAGTGGACAGGCCGAATGTAAATTGGAAACGCACAGTGCGTTCAGAGATGGATGTTAATCCTCTGGATGGAAAGTTGACATGCCTGTCATGAGGATTTTATAATAGCAGCTGGGTGCATTAATGAATTGTGACAGATTTTTTATGCTTAATTTTCAACACAGCCGTCTCAGAGAACATACGGTCATGAAAATTAGTTTCAAAGGCTTGGGAACTGATTGGAAAATGAGCCCTGTTTGAAGAGCTTAAGGCTGGTATTTTAGAAAATAAGTCTGGGTAATAAGCCTTCTCTGGTGTCCTGTTTTCCTGGACTTTATTGCTGGTTTATTAGCTGTGTTGTCGTTTCTTGTGTAAACTCTATCTGTAGTGAGGTTATGTGTACGTAGGTTTGTGTACATTTCAGGTTTTGGTATGCAGATGATAGTGTAAGACGGGACTATTCAAACCCGGATATGTAATCATGGAAACATGCCTGATTATAAACTGGAAGAACAGATCTGCTCTCCTTATAAACAGCACTGAGCTCTCAGTTGTAGGGTGACACCAAAATTGGGACAATAGCATCACTAGATCTGTTGTGTAATGAAGCCGGACTATAATGATGCATTTAATACCATAGAGATTGCAGGTGCACCAAACAAGCCGTAAGATATTACAAGTAATACATAATTCAGTGATGTGTATTATTACTCAGTCAAGTCACATTAATATGACCACTTTCTACTTTTAATGGCGACAGCATGTAGCTTAAGAAGGAAGTCATGTTTTTTGAGCTGGCTTGGTGGGTATGTAAGGTGTGCGATAGGCTGTCTGCATATATATCCCTTGTTGCTGTTATGGGTAAAAGTACCATGGGTAAAATTGTCTTCCCTGTGGCGGATGGGATCTTCCAGCAAGACAATGCGACATGTCACACGGCTAGACATTGGTTAGAAGAGCATAACCAAGAATCCCTAATTCCCCAGACTTGAACTCAAATGAGCATCTGTTACCGCTTTTCCACCAAAAAAAACATGGTTCTTGAACCGGTTCTGTTCAGGTTTCTCTGAACCTTGGTGTTCTGTAGAGAACTGACGCGAGTTTCCACCAGTTTTTGAGAACTAAGCCTCCGTCATCATCGGTGGGCGTTACTTACTAAGAGTTTAGAGCAGTAATATCATGGTGGAGTGTGTAGATTATGTGCGAGCATTTGTGCTGCTGTTACAGATGTTCGTTTTTATGTAAAAAGCAGCGATCTAATAATCGGTGATAAGAAGACGTGACGTGTCTCAGTTGTTGTTTTCTTTAGCTTATTGACGTGAGAAGCGTTTTGCGCTTCGCTTTCACCGCGACTCTCGGCGCAAATAGCCGATTTGCTCAGCGCTCGACTAGAGCGATAAAACATCATTAAAGTTCCACATCACGAACATTTATCTGTGTTTGTCTCAGTTGTTGTTTTCTTTACTTTATTGACGTGAGAAGCATTTTACGCTTCGTTTTCACCGCGACTCTCGGCGCAGATAACCGGTTTGCTCAGCGCTTGACTTGAGCGATAAAAGATCATTAAAGTTCCACAACACGAACAAACATCTGTGTGAAATAACCATCAAATCCACTCTAAAATACCACATGTATCTGTGTTTTGCTGGATTTACTTCATGTGTGGTGTTGATGCAGCTCGGGGAGTTGAAAAAGCTTCACGCTTTATTTTTCACGTTAAGCGTTTTCCGTTCTGTCCGGGTCACTTTTTTATTTTTATTTTTTATTTTTATTTTTTTTCTCCTAATTTTCTCCCCAATTTTTTCTCCCAATTTTTAGCGCTTCCAATCTGTCTTCCGCTGCTAACAGGCACACCAGACCTGCATCCAAGGAGAGCACGCCGCTGCCCCACGCCTTCTTTACACGTGTACAGCCCTCCTCTTCTCGTCCGTGCATTCTGCACGGGCGTCTCTTCTGCAAATCAGGGTCCTTACACAGCGCATGAAGACCCACCCACCCACATATAGTCCGGTCCCCCACCCTGCAGGCACTGCCAATTATGCCCGCCAGATGGCGCCCAGCCGACCGGTGGCAACACCGAGCCTCGAACCGGGAGGTTCAGAAACTCGGTGCTGGTGCGTCAGCGGAATATCCCGCTGCGCCACCTGGGCGCCCCTTCCGGGTCACTTTTATCACATTATATCACACAATTCACCTTTTTAAAGGCACTTTGAAAATGTCAGCTGCAAACTGGCTAAACATTTAATCAGGTGAAGTTTAAAAGATAAAAATGCAGCATTAAGCTCCATACTCCAGACCCCAGCTGACGCCATTGTTGCTAACGCGCTATGCTGTACAGCATGACACGCCCACTGACGGTCGTCACGGTTCGGGCTGAAAAACCAAGTATTCTGTGGTGCCAGATTGGCCCGCTAGTTCTCTGTCTGGAACCTCTTTTTTCCGGTGGAAACACGCGGAACCGGTTCAAAATCAAGTTCAGGAACCGGAACGGGCTCCGTGCTGCGTCGGTGGAAAAGGGGTATGTGGGACCATCTCAATCATCGTGTTTGCTTTGTGGATCCTCCCCCATGCAGCTTCCAGCAGCTCTGGGATGCACTGCAGTCAGCATGGCTCCAGATACCTGACAAACTACCAGGACCTGACTGAGTCACTCCCAGCCCGTCTAGCTGCTGTCTATGCTGCACACAGCAGTTATTCTGGATATTATCTGCTGGTCACAATAATGTGACTCGTCTGTGTATTGGAGTAACATACATTATCATTAAAGCATACAGTGTAAGTTTGTTGTATGCTTTATATCTTAGCCATTACACTCTATGCTTATTTCACTTGGGATTCTTAGAATAGTTAGCTCACTTTGGCATTTAATAGTTTTTGTTTAATATTTGTTTAATTTGTTGGCCTGTGCTAGCCAGTTAACATTTAACATAAAGTGTATTTCTGGTAGGGCGGCACAGTGGCTCAGTGGGTAGCAACTGTCACCTCCAGCAAGAAGGTCCTGGGTTCAAGTCCTAGGTGGAGTGATCATTGTCCTTTCTGTGTGGAGGTTGCATGTTCTCCCCGAGTCTGCCTAGGTTTTCTTTTGGGAGCTCCGGTTTCGTCCCACAGTCCAAAGACATGTAGTCAGGTTTATTGAAGATACTAAAGTCTGTGTGTGTGTTTGTTCTGTGATGGCCTGGCGACCTGTTCAGGATGTTTCCTGCCTTTCACCCAGTGAATTGTACCCACTGCAACCCTAAATAGGATAAAGCGGTGGTTAAACATTGAATGGATGACAATGAATGAATAAATGTATTTGTTTTTATGCATCTTTTCGCAGAGGTTATGGCACACCACTTAGCTTTGCTACAGTTTCTTATTTTTACTGCATTATAGAATACCCAATTATAAACAAAGAAGGCACACGTGATATTATAATGATGTTCACACTGTACCTGAGCAGATTACGCAAAGTGAGTCTTACAGAATGCTACTGGAATGATAGTAATGTGGTTTACAAGAAGTTGTGTCTTATTTTTGTGCATAATCCATCAACAACACACATTCACGTGCATTAAGTGTATCAGTAGATTGAAAACTATGTTAAACGTTCATTTGAAGGCACATGGTGTGTCTGATGTGACATTTATAGTTCTTTGTTTTGGTATGCCATTACCATACTTTGATGCAAATTGACATTGTTTGCTGATAAAAAAAAAGTGATGTGACATTTCTTTTTTTCTTTTTGACAGTGTGTCAATGTGTCATACAAATTCATTTAATTTACCCCTTTTTTTTTTTATTAGGAGGTTGACTTGACAATTGTGGTAAAAAACCCTTAATGGAATACCCCAGAGACTGGACAATGAGTAGAAAAGAGAAAAGAACAGAGAAAGACCGCAGTGATTCACACAGAAACTCAAAGAGTGCGATAAGAAGAAAAGGAAATGATCAACCTTTATACTTCTGTCAGTGATCTTGTAGGAGGACAGTGGAACATTCCATTGTTAACATACAGTGGGGCCAAAAAGTATTTAGTCAGCCACTGATTGTGCAGGTTCTCCTACTTAGAAAGATAAGAGAGGTCTGTAATTTTCATCATAGGTACACTTCAACCATGAGAGACAAATCCAGGAAATCACATTGTAGGATTTTTAAAGAATTTATTTGTAAATTATGGTGGAAAATAAGTATTTGGTCAATAACAAAAGTTCAACTCAATACTTTGTAACATAACCTTTGTTGGCAATGACAGAGGTCAAACATTTCCTGTAAGTCTTCACCAGGTTTGCACACACTGTAGCTGGTATTTTGGCCCATTCCTCCATGCAGATCTCCTCTAGAGCAGTGATGTTTTGGGGCTGTCGCTGGGCAACACGGACTTTCAACTCCCTCCACAAATTTTCTATGGGGTTGAGGTCTGGAGACTGGCTAGGCCACTGATAATATCCCTCGATCTGGGGCCCCACGCAAGATCTCATCCCGTGGGGTCAAAATGATCATGAGAACGGTGAGCAAAAATCCCAGAACTACACGGAGGGACCTGATGAATGACCTGCAGAGAGCTGGGACCAAAGTAACAAAGGCTACCATCAGTAACACACTACGCCGAGAGGGACTCAAATCCTGCAGTGACAGGCGTGTCCCCCTGCTTAAGCCAGTACATGTCCAGGCCCGTCTGAAGTTTGCCAGAGAGCATATGGATGATCCAGAAGAGGATTGGGAGAATATCATGTGGTCAGATGAAACCAAAATGGAACTTTTTGGTAAAAACTCAACTCGTCGTGTTTGGAGGAAGAAGAATGCTGAGTTACACCATACCTACTGTGAAGCATGGGGGTGGAAACATCATGTTTTGGGGCTGTTTTTCTGCAAAGGGGACAGGACGACTGATCCGTGTTAAGGGAAGAATGAACGGGGTCATGTATCGTGAGATTTTAAGCCAAAACCTCCTTCCATCAGTGAGAGCATTGAAGATGGAACGTGGCTGGGTCTTCCAGCATGACAATGATCCCAAACACACCGCTCGGGCAACGAAGGAGTGGCTCCGTAAAAAGCATTTCAAGGTCCTTGAGTGGCCTAGCCAGTCTCCAGACCTCAACCCCATAGAAAATTTGTGGAGGGAGTTGAAAGTCCGTGTTGCCCAGCGACAGCCCCAAAACATCACTGCTCTAGAGGAGATCTGCATGGAGGAATGGGCCAAAATACCAGCTACAGTGTGTGCAAACCTGGTGAAGACTTACAGGAAACGTTTGACCTCTGTCATTGCCAACAAAGGTTATGTTACAAAGTATTGAGTTGAACTTTTGTTATTGACCAAATACTTATTTTCCACCATAATTTACAAATAAATTCTTTAAAAATCCTTCAATGTGATTTCCTGGATTTTTTTTCTCATTTTGTCTCTCATAGTTGAAGTGTACCTATGATGAAAATTACAGACCTCTCTCATCTTTCTAAGTAGGAGAACCTGCACAATCAGTGGCTGACTAAATACTTTTTGACCCCACTGTATATACATCAAATTAAATAGTAGAAAGAGGAACACTATATATAAACACAGAATAAACAATACGACAGCGACATAAACAGTACAGCATCAGACAAGTGTGCAATGGAGATGTACAGTAGAGTTTACTGACAAACTTCAAGTAAAAAATTGTGAGATAAAGATTATTAAGTAAATAAGGTGCGTATGTGCGTATGTGCATTGACTATGATAAAACCATGTCCATTCTGTTAAAGTGGAGGGATGTGGGAATAGTCCCTGTTAAGTATGGTAATGGCCTGGGGAAAGAAGCTGTGGAGGTAGTGGTTGGTCCGAGTCTTTACGGCTCTCACTCTCGGTCTCCGCTGGGATGAAAACCGCTGGGAAAAACAAGTAACAGGGTGTGAAGAGTCAGCCATGATCTTCCCTGCCATCTTCCTCATCCTCAACATCATTTAAAACAGCAAAGTTTCTTAGCTTTGTTAAGTTTTTCTTTATGAATGAAGAAAAAGAACAAGAACAGTGAACATATGGCTCTGGTTTTTCAATAAGATGAAGCAATATTACTTTCTGCAGGATCTCGAAATCCATAAGTTTGCTCCTGGCGTTTTCATAACTTTGGGCTGAAAATATACTTAACTCTTCCGCTAGCTACTGTTGATGAACGTATTACGTCGGCAAGCTGGTTAGACTTTGCATCATTCATTCTCTCTCTTTCTGTTAACACAGTTGCTTAGTTAATCACATTTCTGTAGCCTGTGAAGCTCATAAAAGATCTGAAGCCTGAACTGATATGCTAGGATTGTAGTTAGGATTTGCTTATATAAGACTTATGCAATGAAGTGCTGGGATGTTTCAGAGGAATAATGCAGTGGCTTTGTTGTTCTAGAACTTGGGTTAATATTAGTTTTGTTTGCTGGCTGTACAGCTCTGTATCAATTAAAGACTGTAGCCAGTAAGCTTAATGCTACAAAATTTAATCCAGAACATTACTGATTTTTTAGACCAGTATAAAGGTCATGTTGGACAAATGGAAATAAACAAGAAGTGATAGACATGGTGAGAGATGGGCCGACCAGCCTTTTTGAAACTGACTGGCGGTTTTAATCATCATGGTGGGTGGCAGGGTGGCTCGGTTAGTAGCCATGTTGCCTCACAGCAAGAAGGTCCTGGGTTCGACTCCCAGGTGGGGTGGTCCGGGTCCTTTCTGTGTGGAGTTCGCATGCTTCCAGTGTCTGCGTGGGTTTCCTCCGGGAGCTCTGGTTTCCTCCCACAGTCCAAAGACATGCAAGTGAGGTGAACTGGAGATACAAAATTGTCCAGGACTGTGTTTGACATTAAAGACTTGAACTTGAACTGATACTACCTGACCAGTAACTACCAAAGTGTGTAAAAAATGACATTTAAATACCTATGGTGGGACGGGTGCTCTGCTAATGCCGCAACAATGAAACCGTATAACGGTTACAAACCTTCTCCCATACAAATGCTACCACCCACTGCTTCTTTTACCTGCTAGTAGTGGGGTCTTACAGAACACTGTGTTGCGTACAGAGAGTCACATACTGCCATCTGGGATGAAACACCTCTTGTTCAGGAACCCGTCTGGCCAGCAGAGGCTGTAATTGCAGCATAGATTCAAAATCCCTGCTCATTGTGTGTCCATGTATGTGCCTGGCTGGTCGATAGCATAGCTGGGATTTGAGATTCTTTTTTTTTTTATTAATATTAAAATATTTTCATTACAAAAATCTAAGACTTGCAGCAACAACCACTTAGACTCATGGACTCATATATATTCTTAGTAACATTGTGATTTAGCAGACGCCTTTATCCAAAGCGACTTACAGTGGAGACTTTGAGGGTCTTGCTCAAGGGCCCAACAGTGGCAAGCTGGCAGATGTGGGGCTTGAACCAGCAACTTTCTGATTACTAGTCCTGTACCTTAACCACTGAGCTACCACTGCCCCGCAGGTATTCTGAAACGATGGAACATACAATATAAGTCCTAAACCTCATGTGAGCATGTTGATGGCACAGTTGAAATGCATGCTTGGGTCTCAGTGGTGTTTAAAGTGGGGTTGAATGTGTAGTGCAGCATGTTAATTCTGTCTGGTTCTCTCACTGTGGCATTGACCTGTAGGCTTTGTGATAATCTGAAGTGATTCCAGTCAATGTGTGTGCACATATCGACCACAGCAGCACCAAACAAACCATCAGACATGCAGCCTCAGCATGTGCCAACATTGTATTAGGTGCTCCATCATGATCCCAATAAACAATATTACTGTCATACACAGTATGGCTAAAAGTTTGTGATCACCCTTCATTCATAATTATTGAGTTTGGGTGTTTCAGCCTCAACTATTGCTAACGTGTTTAAATACATACATTTCCATCTTTACAACTTTGTGGCATGGCTTTTCCAGTTCCAACACAAGGCCCATAAGGACAGGGTGGCCTGCACAGAGCCCTGAACTCAACCCCACTGAGCGATTTTAGGACAAATTGGAATTTGAACATGATTTTATGGCGACAAATATTCATAGGGATGCTCTAAATGTACATTTACATTTTCTGCATTTATCTGACGCTTTTTCCCAAAGCGACTTACAGTACTGCGGCAGTATACTGTCTAAGCAATTGAGGGTTAGGGGCCTTGCTCAAGGGCCCAACAGTGACAACCTGTCAGTGGTGGGGCTTGAACCAGCGACCTTTCGATTACTAGTCCAGTACCTTAACCTCTAGACTACAACTGCCTAAATTCCTGTGCAAAGCCTGTTATAGCTGCATTTATTTATTTATTAGGATTTTAACGTCATGTTTTACACTTTGGTTACATTCATGACAGGAACGGTAGTTACTGGTTACACAAGATTCATCAGTTCACGTCTTTAATGACAAACACAGTCATGGACAATTTTGTATCTCCAATTCACCTCACTTGCATGTCTTTGGACTGTTGGAGGAAAACGGAGCTCCTGGAGGAAACCCACACAGACATGAGGAGAACATGCAAACTCCACACAGAAAGGACCCGGACTGCTCTATCTAGGAATCAAACCCAGGACCTTTTTTCTGTGAGTCGACAGTGCTACCTACTGAGCCACGTGCCACCCCGTTATAGCTGCAAGAAGGGGCAACTCCATTTACATTTCATAGTTTTGAAATGAGATGTCCAACGATTGTCAGGTGTCCACATACATGTGGCAGCAGCGTGAAGCATAAAATCACCCAGGCACAACATTCATAAAAAGGAGTGTAAGCATCAGTACTGAGGACAGAACTGCCATGCAGAGTTTAGAGAGGAATGGCTAGACTGGTTCGAGCTGACAGTAAGTCTATCGCGACTCAGATAACAACTCATCACATCTGGTTAGCATCTCAGAAAGACCCTTTGATGCTTGAGGTTGATTAAATACATCAGCCGTAGATCACTTCGGGTTAGCCTCGTCTGTCAGCCAAGATCGGCAATCTGCAGCAATTATGTGTTGCAGTTTTGTCAACATGGACTAAAATTTCAAAGAAATGTTTCCAACACCCTGTGGAATCTGAGGCTGTTAAATTTACCCTTGATGTAGATGACGCCCAAGCATGGACAGCTTTTGCCTACTTGGTTCAGTTAGTAAGAGCACAGAATCCAGCAGTCAGGAAATAAGGAGCTGGAGAAGATCTTAAGGTAGGATAGTAATGATTTATCTTACCTGGACATGGTCCTATAAATTGACTATGATCTCTGTGGTTCTTTATGGATGTGTAAGCTGGACAGTAAAAAAGCGGTACATGAAGAATTTTAATGCCTTTGAACTTTGAAGCCGACTTGTAGAGAGTACCTTGGATGGCAAAGAAGGCAATCAAATGGATCCTTGATCAAATCAAACCAAACCTCTGATTCAAAGCTCAGATAACCCAACTGAAGCTCTTTATTCTGGATACATTATGAAAAGAATCAGTTCATGCAAAAGACAAAGGGTTAAATGCAAAGAGGAAGAGAACGGCCAGCAAAAGATGGAAATGGACTTGGATGGAAATAGTGAACAGGCTAGTAAGAAGCCTGAAGAGCCAAACAGAATTTGTCATACATACATATACATGTATATAGTACAACAAAATTCTTTCATCGCATATCCCAGCTTGTTTGGAAGCTGGAGTATGAGCGCAGGGTCAGCCATTGAATGGCACCCCTGGAGCAGAGAGGGTTAAGGGCCTTGCTCAAGGGCCCAACAGTGGCTGCATGGCAGAGCAGTGATTCAAACTCTCAACCTTACAGTTGATAGCCCAAAGCCCTATCCACTAGGCTACCACTGTCCCAAACCCCAGTTTAACTCGTATG
This sequence comes from Trichomycterus rosablanca, assembly GCF_030014385.1. Classification (NCBI taxonomy): domain Eukaryota; kingdom Metazoa; phylum Chordata; class Actinopteri; order Siluriformes; family Trichomycteridae; genus Trichomycterus; species Trichomycterus rosablanca. Next base: position 28,786,675 of record NC_085993.1, read on the forward strand.
GTGAAACGTATGGTGAGCGTATGGTATTTGTATTTGTAATCATGTGACCAACAAGCCTATGTTGTCATATTGCTCAGCCCTAATAATCAAATGTAAAAAATGAATAGCACATGTCTAGCTTATAACATATGTTAATCTGGACTGAAAAATAAATGCAGGTCCCTCCTCTAAAAACAGGAAACAGCTGGAGCAACATCCTGTATCTGAGCGGCGTCCGGGGAACCGGCTAGCAGCCGACGAGCGGCCATCGGTGGTCCCGGAGAGACAGTCAACAATGCAGCCCAGTGTGTGTGTCAGGCCAGTCTGGACCCCCAGCAGCATTCTTTCCATGTTCTCAGCGCCTCAGCATGCCACCGAACATGGAAATGCAATACAAGAATATGGCCATTCAACGGCAAATGGATCAAACAGTACAACTGTGGGGTGAGGCTCAGGCTGGAGTGTGGACCAGAAGGATGGAGAATAAGAGGGTGTGTGTGTGTGGTCCGATGGGCTTCCCCTCGCTTTTGTGATGCAGTCTCTGCATTTTTGTTTGTTTGATTTGAGTAAAACCGCACGGAGAACTGAGGCCTCATGTTTGAAATGTTATTTAGGGAAACAGAGATGGAGCAGATGAAACAGGATGTTGCCAGAGTCTTCAGAAGGAAAAGGATTAGGAGTTTAGCCTGCCTTGTGCTACAGTACGTAAAGGCGCTCGATGTGTTCAGTCTGAAAGACGCCTTATATCAGAGTTGGGTAGCAGCACTGACAGTGTCCAGTCCAGAATTGGTAAAGTTGTGTAAATGGGTGTGGTTGGAGCTCTCTGAGATAGGTGTAGCATCTCAAACTGCATAATACTGTCCTAAACACAATGTATAGCCATACGTTAGTCACCACTTGACTGTGAACATGTTGAGCATCCCATTTCAAAACCATGGGCCTGCAGCGGCGTCTATCATATCTCTGTTTTACAGCTGTAACAAACTGCGGTTTTCTGAGAAGGCTTTCTGCATGATTTTGAAGTGTTTTCAAAGGCACCGATGTTGGGCGAGAAAGTCTGACCTGCGATCAATGCCTCAGTTCAGCCTTTAGAATTTTTATGGATTGAGGACAGGGCTTCTCTACATCCAAGTTGTCAAACCATGTCACAGTCCAGCTGGAACAGAAAGGGTCTTTGCCACATTGTTGTCATACACGTTGGCAAAGGGTATGGCTAAAACACCAGTTCTCAGTTACGAAGAGTAGTGTCTACATGCTTTGGGCACAGTTACACAATTAATGTCGAGTCACATGGATTCCACATGGATGCATGGGCACAGAGAATGCCAGAAAAACCTACCCCAGGTCATTAAGCTACCACCACCAGCTTGTGTTCTTCCAGCAATGGTTTGCAGGTTGTTTGTTCTCTGATGTTTCTCATCCGACACGCCAACATCTATCTGTTCAATGAAGCAGAAAACGTGACTCATCGGAGAAGGCAACCCTTCGCCAATGCAACTTTGTTAGCAGAGGCAGTAGGCTTCGCCGAGCTGTTGTTGTAGACACACGTCTGGTTGCCCCTGGTTCATTTTGGTGGTGAACCGCTCCACTGTAGCGTGTCAGTTCTCCCTTGTTCACCTTTGTAGCCGACGTTCAGCTCTCACATCAATGGCACGTGGTGCTCCACAGTTTCCATGTTTGTTCTCTGATGTTTCTCATCCGACACGCCAACATACAGGGGTTGGACAAAATAACTGAAACACCTGGTTTTAGACCACAATAATTTATTAGTATGGTGTAGGGCCTCCTTTTGCGGCCAATACAGCGTCAATTCGTCTTGGAAATGACATATACAAGTCCTGCACAGTGGTCAGAGGGATTTTAAGCCATTCTTCTTGCAGGATAGTGGCCAGGTCACTACGTGATGCTGGTGGAGGAAAACGTTTCCTGACTCGCTTCTCCAAAACACCCCAAAGTGGCTCAATAATATTTAGATCTGGTGACTGTGCAGGCCATGGGAGATGTTCAACTTCACTTTCATGTTCATCAAACCAATCGTTCACCAGTCTTGCTGTGTGTATTGGTGCATTGTCATCCTGATACACGGCACCGCCATTGGATGCACATGGTCCTCCAGAATGGTTCGGTAGTCCTTGGCAGTGACGCGCCCATCTAGCACAAGTATTGGGCCAAGGGAATGCCATGATATGGCAGCCCAAACCATCACTGATCCACCCCCATGCTTCACTCTGGGCATGCAACAGTCTGGGTGGTACGCTTCTTTGGGGCTTCTCCACACCGTAACTCTCCCGGATGTGGGGAAAACAGTAAAGGTGGACTCATCAGAGAACAATACATGTTTCACATTGTCCACAGCCCAAGATTTGCGCTCCTTGCACCATTGAAACCGACGTTTGGCATTGGCACGAGTGACCAAAGATTTGGCTATAGCAGCCCGGCCGTGTATATTGACCCTGTGGAGCTCCCGATGGACAGTTCTGGTGGAAACAGGAGAGTTGAGGTGCACATTTAATTCTGCCGTGATTTGGGCAGCCGTGGTTTAATGTTTTTTGGATACAATCCGGGTTAGCACCCGAACATCCCTTTCAGACAGCTTCCTCTTGCGTCCACAGTTAATCCTGTTGGATGTGGTTTGTCCTTCTTGGTGGTATGCTGACATTACCCTGGATACCGTGGCTCTTGATACATCACAAAGACTTGCTGTCTTGGTCACAGATGCGCCAGCAAGACATGCGCCAACAATTTGTCCTCTTTTGAACTCTGGTATGTCACCCATAATGTTGTGTGCATTGCAATATTTTGAGCAAAACTGTGCTCTTACCCTGCTAATTGAACCTTCACACTCTGCTCTTACTGGTGCAATGTGCAATTAATGAAGATTGGCCACCAGACTGGTCCAATTTAGCCATGAAACCTCCCACACTAAAATGACAGGTGTGTCAGTTATTTTGTCCAACCCCTGTATATCTGTTCAATGAAGCAGAAAACGTGACTCATCGGAGAAGGCAACCCTTCGCCAATCATTGGAGGTCCAATTTCAATACTGATGTAAAAATTGAAGCCTTTTCTGCCGATGCAACTTTGTTAGCAGAGGTGCAGTGACCATCTATCTGCTTTGGAGCCCCATAAGCAGTAGGCTTCGCTGAGCCTGAACCCCCTGGTTCATTTTGGTGGTGAGCTGCTCACCCTTGCTCACCTTTGTTAGAAATGGAAAACAGTATGTCAAAACTTATCATTAACATGTAAAGTAAAGAACCTGATCTCATTAGTGACCTGAAGATGCAAAATAAACTGAATCAGCTTGTTGTGTGGGTGCTGCACAGTAACATGGGACCTAAAGACCAAAGTTCTTAAAGATCTTTGCTTCTGGTCCCTGTTCTTGAGTGTTTTTGAGTATATTGAGTATTTCTCCTCTGTCTGCATTGGTTTCCGTATACTCTATACACATATATTTTGTTATATATATATTTTGCGCTTCCAATTGCCCGATTGCGCCATGCTTCCTTTCCACCATGCCGAACCCCGCTCTGATTGAGGAGAACGAAGCTAACCCACGCCCCCTCCGAGCTGTTGTTGTAGACACACATCTGGTAGCCCCCTGGTTCATTTTGGTGGTGAGCTGCTCACCCTTGCGCTCTTTTGTAGCTGAGGTTCACCTCTCACATCAATGGCACGTGGTGCTCCACAGTTTCCATGTCGCTTATTCTCAATGGTGCCATTTGTCCGCTCAGTATACACTTTCACCTTAGCAGCATGTGAACAGTTCACAAACTGCACAGTTTCAGAAATACTGCTAACCTTGGCCCAAAAGTCAATAATCATCCCTTTTTCGCCCTTTTTACCTATGACAGCAATGAGGGATATGTGTGCAGACAGCCTATCGCCCACTTTATATACCCAACAAGCCAGCTCCTGAAACGTGACATCTTCATGAGCTATGCTCTCCCGCGTCGACAGGGTAATACTTAGTAGTGCAGCTGTATTAGAATACCAGCTAGTACAATACTATGACATTTGGGAAGCAGTAAAGAGGTAATTCCAACTCTCATTTTACCCTCAGACACAAACTCATTGTGTCTGCTGAGTAACATAACAGGCGTGTGACACTGCTGAGATTTAAACCCAGGTCTTTCAGAAGAGCTGGGCTGGATCATACTTCCCCCTTGTTAAATGGACAGCTAAGAACCTACTGTTGTTCTAAACCATGTAAGCTTGAGGCTTTCTGATGTTTGTTTTGGGCTGTTTCCAGACAGAAATCAAAGGAAATATACTGTAGCCCTCGGTGAGATGATGACTGAGGATACTGGGTACTGGGGTTGTGCAGGAGGGGTTTGTAATGGGGAGAAAGGTGTCCATCAAAGGATCAAAGTGAGGAACAGTAACTCATGTGCTGTCAGAAGAAGCTCTAATGGGATCGAGTGAAGAGGCTCGAGAGGTTTTAGTATCAGCTCTACACACAGTATGTGAACTCAGAGAAAGAAGCTTTTAGATACTTCTGTACAGATGTTGCACAGCTGGATCAGCTTGCCAAGTATCTTGCATTTGTGCTACTTTCATTCAGCAGGAGTTTTACATTTGTGCATAATTAAACCAAAATATAAATGTTAGAAATGGAAAACAATATGTCAAAACTTATCATTAACATGTAAAGTAAAGAACCTCAGCTCATTAGTGACCTGAAGATGCAAAATAAACTGAATCAGCTTGTTGTGTGGGTGCTGCACAGTAACATGGGACCTAGAGACCAAAGTTCTTAAAGATATTTGCTTCTGGTTTCTGTTCTTGAGTGTTTTTGAGTATTTTGAGTATTTCTCCTCTGTCTGCATTGGTTTCCGTATACTCTATACACATATATTTTGTTATATATATTTTGCGCTTCCAATTGCCCGATTATGTCATGCTTCCTCTCCACCATGCCGAACCCCGCTCTGATTGAGGAGAACGAAGCTAACCCACACCCCCTCCGACACGTGGGCAGCAGCCGTATGCATTTTGTCACCTACACTTTGACGAGTGCAATGCAGGTCAGCACTGTGTACGGAGAGACACACCCTGACAGCACTCATTTCCCGTCTCTGTGCAGGCGCCTCCAATCAGCCAGCAGAGGTCTTAATTGCATTAGTTATGAGAGAGTCCTTATCTGGCTTTTTAATATCCCACCCCTGTCTGAACAACAGGACAATCGTTGTTCATGTGGCTGCTCAGCCCAGCCGGCAGGCAGAGCTGACACTCGATATGATGTATTCGAGATCCCAGCTCCGGTTTTAGCATGTGTTTTACCGCTGCGCCACCTGAACGGCCATACACACAGCTTTTTTTGTGCCAGACAATGCTGATCCATATGGGCAAAGAGTTCTAGTGCTAGTTGTTTCAAAATTCTAAGGGTTATGACCACAAGAATACAATCCCCACTCAAGCATGAAGGAGGGTCAGCAATAATGTGGGGATGTTTTTTGCTGCAGGAACTGCTAACTGTCCGACTGGCATCATGGATTTACAGTAACACCAAAGCATTATGCGGAGGGATGTTAAGCCTTCAGCGGTGAAACTGAATCTTAGTGATAACTGGATTTTCTTTAAATAAGTCTGCACCCCATTACAGAGCACAGTGAAGATTTACACACCAAGGCTGATGGATTTCTTTATTGCTTTCTGTTATTGCTGAGTGGCTATTTCAGCACTGTTGCTAATTGTACCTAACAGCCTGAGTCAGCTTTTTTGTGTCTTTTGCATTAGCTCTGCCTACACAATGATTTAAATATTTGATAGACTATACAGTGTTTCACACTCATGTTTGGGCAAGAAGACCAGCTTCACGATCTATTATTCGTTATTCATATGTGCAATAATAATAATGTAAGTATTTTAATTAGTTAGTTATGTGTGAAATAACTTTTTAACTTCTATTTGCACATTTTTCTTCTTTTTTCTTTGTTTTAAACTAGTAGAGTGTTTATTCTTCTACATAAATGGGTGCTACTGTAAGAACTGCAATTTCCCTCTGGGATCAATAAAGTATTTCTGATTCTGATATTACCAATGGGTTTAGTGTGTGTGCCACTGGAATCTATACTGACCTCAATTTGAGCACTGGCTACAGCTAAACTGGAACAGGAAATGGTCATTGCCAAACTGTAACCCCAACATGTTGATTTTATACAACTGCTAGAATTGAAATGGGTGACTGAAAATTTCATATTTCTTTACTGATATTGCATGTTCTTGGCCATCTTTTCCAATTCCAGTCATGAGGTTGGTCAGCATCATGGTAGATTCATGTCGCCAGGAGAAAGTATGAGGAGATATTAAAGATATTCTCAGTGAGCATTAATTCCTTCTAACCGGACTCCTTTAGAGTAGATCCGGTCAAAGCAGTAATTCAATCCCAGATTTAATACAATGCTTGCTTTCATGACCCCTGCCAGCACATGTCTTATCTAACCAGTGTGCACCCGCAGACCGCATCTTTTTACCAGCCAGCCAACAATTTCTACGCACTTTGCCTAACCTAGCCACTCTTGGTTCCGGTTCCAAGCTTATGGGGCCACCAGGTAGGACCAGGAGAGGAAGGCCAAAAATGAAATTTATAGATGTGGTAAGGGGGGACATGCAGGTCATTGGGGTGACACAGGAGGGTGTTAAGTTAAGGACAGGGCAAGATAAAGATGAATGATCCGCTGGGGCGTCCCCTAACCATTAGCTTGTGCTGCATTCTACTCTTCTCACTAACAACAGTAAGTGGACCAGTAATTGTTTTGGAAGTCAAGTCAAATATATTTATATAGCGCTTTTTACAGTGGACATTGTCTCAAAGCAACTTTACAGAATCCAGGACCAACAGACAAAAAACCCCTATTGAGCAAGCTGAGGGCAACAGTGGCAAGGCAAAACTCCCTTAAAATTACAGGAAGAAACCTAGAGAGGAATCAGACTAAGCAGGGACCCATCCTTCTTGGGTGGCCTGGAGGATACTTTAAATAAATAGCATAACTTTTATATATAACTTTTAGCATGTAATTATTACAGCATAACTAAGTTTGCTTGTTTAGTTTGAAAAGACTAATCAAAAGCCTGAGTAAATAAATATGTTTTCAATCTAGACTTGAACATTGAGACTGTGTCCAAGTTCCGAACAGAGGCAGGGAGATTATTCCAAAGTTGTGGAGCTTTGTAAGAAAATACTCTTCTACCAGCTGTGATCTTTTTCATTTTAAGAACTATAAGTAACCCTGCACCTTGTGAACGATGCACACACACAGACAGAGTGATGGGTACACGAGACAGGAGCAGTGTGACGTGTGTGTTATGTTGGAGCCCAGACTGTAGGGTTGGGAGGGTTAGCCAGGTCATGGGAAAGTAGAAGGGGGCGAAGGGCTGACCAAGGGCAACAGAACTCCTCCCTAAAGCGCACCCACACAACGCTTTAAATACACACAAACAGAAGCACAATATCTCCACTCACACCGACCATCCTAGAACTTTAGCAGGTTACTCTTTATGTAAAATGTCCAGACTCTGGTTCTTAATAGATCCACTGCATAAATATTTGCATGATTTGACCCCCAATGTTCCCATTTAGACACAATTTTGAAGTTGGGAGTAATCTTGTTGTATAAAAAGATAAACAAGGGTGACATCCATGCTAGCCCAGACGTACTGCAGGCTATCACACCTCCTCTGACGTGTGAAACGACAACTGTTCTTTTCAACAACCAGCAGTCGACTCCTACAAATAGCCGTAACATGCACGATTGAAAATGCCAAGTATTTCTCTGCTGCTTTTACCGATCCCTGACCTGACAGCAAGCAACTCGGTGATCCCCCGCCCCTGCTCTCCATCCCTCAGACATCTCTTAGGCCAGTTGTTTCCGTAGAGCTCCAGACCAGGCTGGTGTCACCTCTGCTGCATAAAGCTGGTCATGTTGTAGACACTTCACCAAGAGCCATTTACTTCAAATCTTTACTGCTCACAAAAGAAAACATGTCAGACTCTCATGCTAAATGGCTAGCATTTCAAACAATGTCAGCAGGGATTGTTCAGTGAGCATTTAGTTTAAACATTCTCCCACATGTACAGCACAAGGCATACATGTGACACATTGGATTGTTTTCACTGGTTAAACTCAGTGTTTATTTGCATTATTCCCCCCAATTTTAGCATAGCCAATCCACTGCTGGTGGACCCCGATGGCGTTCAAGGAGGGTGTATATTCCATCGACATACACATACACAGTCCACCAATCTCTGAATATTTACCCATACTTTGGCTTCACGTACAGAGAGCCATGCTCTGATCTCTGCGCTCCTCCACCTTCTGTACAGGCAACCAAGGTCCTTACACAGCATTGATTACTTAGTCTGGTCTTTCCAACCCAGCAGACTGGAGGCCAATGATGTGCGGACATATATTGAGGTAGAAATGAATCTGACATGATACACTTTGAGATGTTTAATGTATGTATAACGTAACATTGGGATCATACCAGATTATGGTGATATTGGCAACTGGAATCTTTTTGGTCTACACGTGATAAAAGGGGTGGCTAAGTGGGTAGCGGTGTCGCCTCACAGCAAGAAGATCCTGGGTTTGATCCCCAGGTGGGGTGGTCCGGGTCCTTTCTGTGTGGACTTTGCAAGTTCTCCCCGTGTCTGTGTGGGTTTACTCCGGGTGCTCCGGTTTCCTCCCACAGTCCAAAGAAATTGGAGATACTTAATTGTCCATGACTGTGTTTGATATAAACTTGTGTGAACTGATGAACCTTGTGTAATGAGTAACTACCGTGTCCTGTTATGAATGTAACCAAAGTGTAAAACATGACGTTAAAATCCTAATAAACAAACAAACGTGATAAAACTTTGCTCTTTGCTTAATCGAATAATCAGTGTGTGCTGTCAGCTTTTAGTCTGGTAGGCTGTCAGTATTAATCTATACTCTGTACAGTATTTGTGCCTTTGAGTGTCATTATAAAAATTTGTTTTCCACATTCAATCTTAATTACAATGACGTTTATTCATACCCCAGCTTAATCGTTTACTTCACTTTGGATATGTGCTGTATGTGGCGCTAGAAGAAAATCAACAGTGAAAGGTGGTACCATCGACTTCTGACCTTGACCAGACAGGCGTCCAGCATTCATAATTGGATTAGATTAGACGTCTAAGATAGCATCATAGATGCATTCATGCACTGAATTACCGTGAAATTGCAGAGATGGCAGTTTTAAATTTGAAGCCTAATTAGAGGTTGCACTCATCCAATGGTGATAATAAATATGTCAGTCAAAATTATCTTATTGAAGCATCTGACAGGTTCCATCTGCCCAAGAACATACTCTTACTAACCCCTGCAAAATACAAAATACCTGCAACATACAGTTACACCACCAGAATTTTGAAATGTTGGGTTCTTGGATTCATGATGTTAATGCCACATTCCGATCCTGCCTTCTGCATGCCCCAAAGGGTGGCACGGTGGGTAGTACTGTTGCCTCACAGCAAGAAAGTCCTGGGTATGATCCCCAGGTGGGGCGGTCTGGGTCCTTTCCGTGTGGAGTCCTTTCTGTGTCATGTTCTCCCCGTGTCTGCGTGGGTTTACTCCGGGTGCTCCGGTTTCCTCCCACAGTTCAAAGACATGCAAGTGAGGTAAATCGGAGATACTAAATTGTCCAGGACTGTGTTTGATATAACCTTGTGTGAACTGATAAACCTTGTGTTACGAGTAACTACCGTTCCTGTCATGAATGTAACCAAAGTGTAAAACATGACGTTAAAATCCTAATAAACAAACAAATAAACATTTTAATAAAACGTCTTCCTCAGGTGATTAGTTTGGGTGAACCTGTGTCCACTGTAGCCAGATTTCTTTCTTTGCTGGCAGGTTTGATGTGGTCTTTTGCTGTTGTAGGCCAGATTTGCCATGTTGTGCATGATAAGATCCATTACCAGGCTAGCCAGTCTGCTCTTATCTCCCATCAACAAGGCTTTTCCACATACAGGACTATAGCTTTCTTGATTTTCTTTTCAAGTGTATAGAGGTTTCAAATAAAGTTACCATTAAATGTAGGCGTATAGCTATTTGTGTAAAAGAAGACCAGCATCATACCAACAATCAAACATGGTGGTGACAGTATCATGGTCTGGGGCTGCTTTGCTTCTGCAGGTCTTGAACTGCTTGTCGTAACTGATGGAATCATGAATTGTGCTCTCTATTGAAAAATCCTAAAAGAGAACATCTGCCTGTCAGTTTGTGACCTGAAGCTCAATGATCCGAAGCACACGAGTCCATCTCTCAATTACTCAAAGAATTATTTAAACAATTAAAAGACGAGTGACCTAAAATTCCTCCACTGTGATGTAATAGACTCGTCGAAAAAGTTCTTGCAAAGGTTTGATTGCAGTTGTTACTGCCAAAGGTGGCACAGCAAACACAGTAAAGACAGCTGAATTTGTTTCCTTATGTTGATTATATCTTACGTTAACATTAGTTGGAAGATATAAAACAAATGAGCAAATATTGAAGAAATCAACTGTATTTGGATCTCCCAATTAATTAAAAATTATGACTTTAAAACGTTACAGTGCCTGTTTTTGAGTCTGTTAATGAGAGTTTTAATTGTTCTCTTGATGTTCTTTATGTGCTCCTAAATGTATTTTTGTGCTAGTAGTTGGAGCAAGCGCTCTTATCTAAAAGCGTTACTGTCGAGCCCTGATATCATAATGATTATAGTGATATTGAAAATAAATTAGCATCTGCAGCTGGTTAACCCTCATAGCGTAGTGCTTTAATGACAGTGAGCTAGATAAAGCTTCGAACCCGCTTTTGTTTCCCTCCTCCAGCTAGCATGTCACACTCTGTAGTTGTATATATATGTGTGTGTGCGCATACACCTCTCTTAAGCAAACACTGAATGTTTATTGTAGAGAGCCGTTATAAGTGTAGTATTTATTCTGTGGGCACTGGTGCAACACGGCACAATAAATAGGAGCTGTTGGGTAATTTTGTGGGGGTGGTGGCAGCTATGATGATGGGCTGGAACTAATGATGCTCACAAACATTTAACACTTTGCTATTTGAACTGTGGCTTTGGTTTACTGGCGTTCTGGTGGATTATGTAACACTAACATTACTAACAGCATTGATTTAGTTCTTTATATAATTATTTCCTTTTTTTCCCATGTCGCCTGATTGCTGTTTGTTGCCTGTGGGCATTCCTAGTATATTTTTTCATATTATATTTCCAAATTTACTCTGTGACTCTGTGATGTTATTATTTTATAATCCCCAACCTGGCAACCTTTTTCACAAACACCTTACTCAGGTAGTCTTTCTTCGGGAGTGATTATTCATTGTTTTTGATTAATCCTCAATATTAAATTTACAAGTTTTATATCACAAATGCTTGTTTTCATCAAAAAATCTGCTATACTAAAGGGTCAAAAGTATATAAACACCTGACCTTGGGCTTGTAAGACACTTCTTTTAAAGCCATGGACATTAATTAAGGCTGGATTCAGGGCTCTGCTCAGGACACCAGGCTTTACACCAAACTGTTCAAATTGAGTCTTTATGGACCTATATTAGCGCAAAGGGAAACTTCATGTTGGAATGGGTCTTCTCTAAACTGTTGGCACAAATTTTAAAGCTGGTAGTTCATGTAATAAAATGCATCTTATATACCTGCTAGCAAGAGGTGTGGCTTTAATATCTGAACTCAATAATTGGCAGTGGTTTTTACATATCGCCAGCAACTGTTGCAGAACATCACCAGCTCTCATTAAAGATTAGATACTTTTCACCACTTGGTTGCATTGTATCACCGCCAGTGTAAACACAAGGTAAAAGTACCTTGTGACACTGACGTGTAATAACTACAACCACTGAGCTCAGTGTGGGTGCAGCTGTACTAACAATATTTTTAATTTCTGGTTAAATCATGTGTTGTTATTGTTGTATCATCACATTGTAGCAATACTGATATTGTGTATGTTTTGTTGCAGATGCCTTTGTAAACAGTCAGGAATGGACCCTGAGTCGAGCCGTACCAGACCTCAAAGTGGTAAGTGCTAACATTCTTGTACTTCTTAATGCTTAAAAAATACAAATAAAAATAAACAAAAAACTCACCTTTCAACCCACCTACTGGAATCTGGGTATCAAAATTAAGTATCAAGCCTCTTAAACATTTTAGAATTCACAGAGTAAGGAATGCAGCCAGTAACATTTTAACATATGAAAGCAATGGCATGTTGTCATAGCTACTGCCTAGCTTAAAACTTGCTTAAGGTTAATTCTACACCTCGGATAATCTTGACTTTGCATCTCAAAGACTTAAAGCTGTTATGATAACCATAATATTGTACTGAGCTCATGTGGCATAATGTCATTTGGGTACTATTTTTGGGCAACAATCTGCTGGTAACAACAGTGCCTGAGTTTCTGGGGTTTGTGTCCCGGGCTGGGCTCGCAAGTACAAAATGTTCATGGTGTTACGTGAACCTAGACATCAGTGGTGGTGGGGGATGGTTGGTTAGGACACATCAGTGCCACCTCAGTGTCGGTCCCAAGCTCAGATATATAGGAGGGTGGCATTAGGAAGGTCATCCGACGTAAAAACTGTCCCAAATTAAATATGTGGACGAGTGATCCACAGCCAGAACGAATGATTAATATTTTTTGAACAGTGTTAGGGTAACTGCTACTCCACCATACACAAACAGCACCCATCATCTGACGGGCTGTCATGGTAACCATAGCATAATGTCCTGGGTTCGATTCCCAGGTGGCGCGATCCAGGTCTGTGTGGAGTTTGCATGTTCTCCCCGTGTCTGCGTGGGTTTCCTCCGGGAACTTTGGTTTCCTCCCACAGTCCAAAGACATACAAGTGAGGTGAATTGGAGATACAAAATTGTCCATGACTGTGTTTGACATTGAAGACTGATGAACCTTGTGTAACCACTAACTGCCGGTTCTGTCATGAAAGTAACCAAAGTGTGTAAAACTTAACCTTAAAATACAAATAAATAAGTAAATAAATTTGGTAAGTAATTCCTATTTTTTGAGTCTTGATTGTGGCAAAACGAGACAAATTACCACAGATTTATGAACGTATATACTGATATGCAGTGGTGTATAAAGTACTGGAAGGCCATACTTGAGTAAAAGTACAAGTATCTTACCAGAAATTTACTTTGATAGAAGTAAAAGTCACCTTTTAGAATATTACTTGAGTAAAAGTCTAAAAGTATCTGATGTTTAATGTACTTAAGTATCAAAAGTAATTTGATATTAAATGTACTTAAGTATTAAAAGTAGAAGTAAAAGTAAATGCTGTTAGTATAAATGGAAGCGGTCATTTTACATATAAAGATTGTTCTTTTAAGCCTGTAAACCACCTTAACAATTAACCTGTTTTCTTCCTTTCATCTGAACATGATTTGTGCCAATTAATGATCATAATTAACTGTTCACATCACCTGTTTGAAATCATAACATATTTCATTTAACATTATTTAGTTGTTTCTTTTAACTTATTACTAGCCCTAAATGTTCCTGTTCCAACATTTTTAGAATGTGAGTCGATGTAAATGTAAAAAACACTGCATCTATTTTATTTGCATTTTCTATACTGTCCCTTTTTTTTAGTTGGGTAGTATATTTCAATAACAAAAAAATAATTTTGGCATAATTCATTTAAAGCAAAACTCAAGAGAGTTTAACAAAACGTGTGGCACTTTTATCCCTTTAATGATCTGTTCAACCATTAATTTAAATCAAAATATTTGAGTAAAATGAGCTGTATATAAATAATATTTTTTGGGGCCGTATCTACTCACAGAATGGCATGTGTTAAACTAAAAAAATATTGGTGTTCTTACTTTAAGAAAACACCATTTCTAACTTGAAGCCAACAGCTGAAAAATCATTAATAATAAGTTGGATAAGTTGAGTTCTTGTTGAGATGATTAAAGGGTTAAAGACGTGCTGCATGTTCCTCAGCACCATGAATCTCTCCTCTGCCAGTCTAATACAGAAGTTAATCTGAGGAAATATTTGTCCGTAGGTGAGTTTTTAAAAATAATGGACGTGTCTTCATGAGTTTTGCAGTCAATTAATTCCAAACAAATTTAGTGAAACGTTTTATTTGTGGTTCGAATGTAATCGGTAAAAGTGGTAGGTAGATATCTGAACAATGTTAATGCTAATAATATACAAAAAAAACGCTGATGCTGCAGCTTTACTTTGTTAATCATTGTTAACTTACATCAGTGTGTTGGACGGGGAGCTTCTGAAATCTCCATATTTGCGTGTCTTTGGGTGAACGACGCACTTTTAGAAAACTCCGACAGCGTTTAGAGAACGTTTGCACATGCGCATTAATGTGTTTAACCACCGTCTAACTCAGGGGTTTTCAACCTGTGGGGCTTCTAGTTTTAGAAGTAAAAAAATCTCGTAATGCCACGCCCCCCGGTCAGGCACTCGCACCTGACCGGGGGGCGTGGCATTACGAGATTTTTTTACTTCTAAAACTAAAGCAATTCATTTTTCACCCACGGGAGACGTATCTCATTACTCTCACTGACCACGCACACACGCACGTTTAATGTTATTCAGTTCAGTCTGAAAAAAACCTTCAGAATAGGGCTCACAGCGAAGATTACCGGTGTCAAAAGCAACGACCGCTGTTATAGGACGTGTGTGTGTCTTTAAGAGAGACGCTCTGTTCACAGTATCGATGTAAGTGATTCAGGAGTCAATTCATTTTAAGCGCAGCGTAAGTTTCTTTTCTCAGTCATCTCTCCGTGTTTACTGTTATAATGAATGTTGCGGTTGTAAATAAACACCAACTACTAAAGAACATTTTGTGTGACTCGCTTACCTTAAAAAGCTCAGGCTTAATTATACTGAGTATTACCACAGAGCGGGAGCCGACTCGGAGTCGTTCTGTCTGTGGCGCTAAACGTTTTTTGTCAGTCAGAGCAGATGATCCTGAACTAACCAACTTAGTAATTGATGAACTTTTGTCTATGCTTGACTCTGTGAAGTAATGTTTTCTGCTCTCATCTATATCAAAAAGCAACAACCGCTTATGATTTACCAAAGTGAACCACGAATTTATATAATGTTCTCATAGAATCGGCTCTGATGGGATCGGACTGTATTATTTTTTTTAAAGTAATATTTTCAGTCAGCAAAATTGCATCGTATGTATGATGTGCACAACATTAATTACGTTATTTTAGCTTGTCAGAAGCTTTCTCACTTATTTCTGTGCGGTGGTTGACGAAGGGGAGGGGGGCGCAAGTTCGCGGTTGGCACACGAAGGGGGGCGCATGTTCAAAAAGGTTGAAAACCCCTGTCTAACTCACAAGCGCAGATTCACCAAACAAGCGTGCAGTCCGTCACACATCTCACATCATTTAACTTCCATTTTGTAGTAACGAGTAACGAATTTACATACAGCGAATGTAACGGAGTAAAAGTACACAATTTCTTTAGAAAATGTAGTGGAGTAAAAGTGAAAGTTGCCAAATTTTTATACTCCAGTAAAGTACAAGTACTTCAAAAAACTACTTAAGTACTGTAACGAAGTATTATTACTTCGTTACTATACACCACTGCTGATATGATTTAAGTCAGTATACGCAATTTGCTTGAGATCAGTTGACTGTAGAGCTAGCCTATATGTTGACAAGAGCTGTGAATTACGGATGTCCCAAACTGAAAAATTATAGGTCTCGATGGCCTTTAGCACTGACTTGGTGTTGGATTTTATCAGCTATTAGTGATGTAGTGATAAAAGTCTTTATTTACACTGTTCAGTAGGGCTTCCACTAACGATTATTTTTCTATCGATTAATCTATAGACTATTTTATCGATTAGTCGGTTAATCTAAACGATTAATTTTCCTCCAAAAATTTATTCTGAATCTCAGTTAAGCTTCTTTTATTTTAACAACAAACTGTATGGCGTAATAATATGGAACAAAACTAAATGTAATCAGGGTTTAGGTCCATATTATCAAATTCTCAAGTGCTCCATATTAAACAAAGTGCAACATGTGTTTATGGCATTCTGTACACAAAGCAAAGTGCTTTAACTTATAGCAGAAATAAAACAGTTGAATGAGCCCAGATTCTAACACATTCACTTAAAACTTACTTCAAATTCTAAGCGATATAAACGAAGTGGTAAGTGTTTCACATGAGAAGCTTTTTGTGCTTTGAGTCTAACTGAACTCGCTAAGAAATACGGTTTTCCAAGATCTCCGCGATTAAGAAGCTTAGTGAAACAATATAGACGTGCAACATCGCGCTAGTGCTGCTGTGGTACCATCAAAGCTTTACACAGTGTACAAACCAACTTTTTGTTTTTTTGTTTTTAAGTATTCCCAAACTTTTGATGATTTGGGTCTTGCAAAAACTTTTAGCTTTTCTTTGAAAGCTCTCAACAATCGGCTTCTAACTCTGCTGCAGACGGCATTTTTTAAGACTGCGCTTAATGCTGCCAACCGGTGACTGGATCAAATACGACTTAGGTCATGCAAGCAGCAACTAGTCCTGAGGGAAATAATATGAGCGGTTTTATGAATGGAAACATTGTACAAATTAAAAAGGATCATTTATAAACATAGTTTTAAAAACGATGCATCAACGTCATCGACTAGGTTGACCAATCGCGGCAGCCTTACAGTTCAATCAGTGGTTTAATGTTCAACAGCTAATATTTAAATGAAGAGCACAGCTACCAAATTTGTATGTTTTAGTGTCATATAGAGAAAGCATGTGTTGTTCTGAAAACTAACTTGTAAGTCATGTAAGTGCTTTACTTTATAGCCATGTTTGCCATGTTAAAACAGTCCTAAAACTTTTGACTGTTGGCTAATGACAATAAGTTTTGGTATTTACTTGCATCGTTTGTTGTGTGTATTTTCTAGGGTATTGTTGGGAATTTGGCCAGTGGAAAGTCAGCCCTGGTGCACAGGTATCTGACAGGCACTTATGTACAGGAGGAGAGTCCAGAAGGTAGGAATTCCATCCGCTCTTAATATAAACACACACAATTCCACACTTACAGCTTTGAGCAGGAATGCTAACAACCCACGTTGGGTTATAATTCAGTGCTGACATAGAAAGGAACATGAAAAGAAAAAATGTAGTGAGCACATTTTTTTTAATAATGTTTTATTTTTAATGCATCCCCCCGAGTTTCTCTTCCAGTGTAGGTGTATCCAATTGCACCATCATATTTCTCACCATTAGTGCTGCAGACCCCCACTCCTGACCAGTCAGGGCTGTTATTATTCTGTCCCCTGTGACATGTGTGCAGTAGCCGACCACTTCTTTTTACCTGCATCATGCGGGTTCAAATGTAGATCCATATTTCATGCAGAGAGGTACACACCGACTTCCAGTATCCCTCGACTTTGTACAGCCAGCAAAAATCCTAATTGCAGCTGTTATGACGAATCCTTTCTGCCTTCCCTCACCTGGACAAGCCCGTTAAGCCCGGCTGGCTGATAGCACTGCTGAGATTTAAACTTGTGAGTTTGAAATGTCAGCACTGGTGGGCTAGTGTGCAGTGAGCACATTCTTAAGGTTTTTAGCTGAAACTGTTTTTAATACTCTAGTTTTTTTTTTTATGAAGTCAGTAGTCCATGCTGGGGGTCTGTCTATATTTCTTTATCAGATTGGTAGATTAGTACAGAGCCACAGGCTTTAGCTATATTTTTCATGTATTAAGAATTTGAGGGGGCACACAGCCTGGTACCTCACAATGCGCTATGATTCTAAAGCTGGGATCTGCTTTCAGTAGTGTCCCAAATAAATATTGTATTGGTGTAGTATTATTTTTTGGTTTAAGCCCTAAACAGTGGGTTTAGTCTTCAAATGATTAGTAGGTTTAAGCTCTAAATCAGGGTTTTTCAAACTTTTTTTCAAGCGACCCAGGCAAAACGAAACACAAAAAATGTATGTATTTAATAAGTAAAAATGCTGGCAATCTGGTCCCACTATGGTTTACAAGATGTAATGTGAAGCCTCCACAAGGGGGGTTTGTGTACAAGTTCATTTGATGTTTTTGTGCCTGTTAAAATTTGTTTTTTTAATTAATATTAGTTTTTCTGCTCTATATGATGGCTTTCCAAGTCTCCAAGTGAGGTGTACATTGGGGTTCTTGGAGTAAGAGTTCTTGTATATCACAGACATTTATCATCTTAATCTTACAGTTCATGTAATTTTTCTCTTTGGCACTAAAACACAACTTCCATTATTTTCAAAAACATTTGGAATGGTGGACTCGTGAGACCACAGCACACGTTTCCACTTTGCATCAGTCCAACATGGATGAGAAATCATCCAAGTTCCTGCTTTACGTAATACCTTATACAGTAGACCCTTGACTTACGAACCGCTTACTATACAAACATTTCGCGTTACGAGCGATCTTTTTCAACTTAACGTACGAACAAATTTCGGATTACGAACCGAAATTCGCGAAACATGTGACGTCACGAACAAGTTGACTCAGATCGTCACTCTATATATGTATATATAGTGAGCGAACATTTGGACAGTGGACAGGGTTTTTCCGGTGTTTTCTTTATAGTTTGTAAAATTCAATTTTAAAATGTCCTCAAATAAGGTGCAGAGAGAGTGCAGTGTTGAGAAAATGAATCTATTATTATTTGTTGTTGTATAAGTACTCCTGCCAGTAGGTGTCACTGTGTATCAGACAGAGGGGGCAGTGAGTGAGAGAGAAGAAGGAAATCGACTGAGTAAAGTATTCTTTCTTTCGTGCAATTACACCCACAAAATACAATACTATTAAAATAAAGAAGGAAATAATAGAGGAATTTGAGTTATTGTTGTTTGGTAGATACATTTTATATAAACAGAAGGAAATCTATTATGGTGTATGGTACAGCACACGTACTGTACTGAAATGTGATGTGTGTGTTTATGTACAGTACAGTACTACTGTGTATTGTTGTTTATTATTGTTTATTACAGTAATGTCTGTTCTATTATTTAATATACTTGTATTTATAACAAAAAAGACCATGTAAGACATTAGAAAGGTTAGGTAAGGGGGTGGTTTGGGAGGTCTGGCATGGATTAATTCTATTTACATTATTTCTTATGGGAAAAATAGGTTTAACTAACGAACATTTTGACTTAAGAACAGCCCTTTAGAACCAATTAAATTAGTAAGTCAAGGGTCTACTGTACATCTTAACTTGCATTTGTAAATACAGCAATGATTTTCCGAATGATTCCTGAGCTTATGTGGTTATAAGCGTGTCGATTTGTAATGCATGCACTTGAGAGATGGTCACAGCCATTAAAAAACAAGGGATTTTGGCCTTATTTTTATCTCTGTTTTTCTGGTTTCTCTGAATCTGAGTGTTAAAGATTGTATGGTAACAAACCATTTAAAATTATGTGCTGTGAAAAGATGAGCACAAATGAAACCATTGCTCTCTGTTTTTATTGCATTTTACTCACTGTTTCAACTTTCTTTGGATTGTACAGCTGAGAGACATTTATGTAATGACAATTCTGGGATTTTATTGATCTCTGGTGATTTATCTGTCCCTGTATAAATCTGGCTTGTTTCAAAAGAAAGTGCTGTTCCATTCAAAGTAAGGGCTACTAGAACAGGAATGAAACTGTCCACAGTCTATCAAGCTGTTAAAGTACAGGACTAGTAACTGGAAGGTCGCTGGTTCAAGCCCTACATCCGCTAGTGTTTGGCCCTTGAGCAAGGCTCTTAACCCTCAATTGCTTGCAATGTCTCAACAGTCTCAATTGTAAGTCGCTTTGGATAAAAGCGTCTGCTAAATGCTGAAAAAAAGCTTTTAATCACCGTGCACTTCAAAGCTGCTGTGAAAGACAGAAGCCCCTGTTACTGCTTGAGTATTGACACCTCAAGCCCAATTGAATTTTGCTGGTCACATGGACAAAGAAAAAGTAAGAGCAGGAACTTTTTTTTAAAATAATTTTTTCCACTGTTTTCCCCCAATTTTTCTCCCCTAATCTAGTCGTGTCCAATTACCCTGATTGCGTCCTCTATACTGATTCGACCCTTCACCGCTGACTGAGGACGCCTCTCAACCGACATGCGCCCCCTCCGGCACGTTCAGTCAGTACAGACTGCATTTTTCACCTGCACGAGTCAGTCGAGTTCATACACCAACGGGCACTGTGTACGGAGGGCCACACCCCCATCAGCATTATTCCTCAGCCCTGTGCAGGCGCCATCAGTCAGCCAGCAGGGGCCGCAGTTGCACCAGTTATGAGGACCTATGATCCGACTTTTTTTTTTTTACCCTCTAACCCTGAACAACAGCCAATCGTTGTTCATGCTGCCGCACAGCCCAGTCGGAAGGCAGAGCTGAGATTCGATACGATGTATTCGAAACCCCAACTCTGGTGCGCTAGCGTATTTTACCACTGCACCATCTGAGCGGCCGAAACTTTGTTTCTGTACTGCAGAGCCTAAAGGCTTGTAGGAATGTTAAGCTTGCTTGACTGTGGACACTGGATTGAGAACAGTGTCTCCATTTGCTTAGCAAATTGGGTGTATTCATATTAATAAAAGTTAAATTTGTTAATTGTATCACAAAAAATTGGTACCAAAAATTGAATCAGAAATTGGTGACCATTGGGTTAGTTAGCGTCAGTTTTTTTCTAGCTGTCCTTTCTGTCTCTCCCTGTTGGTGCAGTAAATGCTAAGCCACAGCATACCAGCGGTCAGTAGAGAAATCGGGCAGAAAAACTGATGTTGGCAGTCATGTGTGTGCCGACACAATTATAGTGCCGCGTGCCAAAAAGAACACCGTGCAACAACCGACGAGGCTAAACCCTGCAGTCGCCTCCGCTAATGTCAGAGATTTCCTGTGCTGATTGTAGTTCCTGCTTCTCTGCAACATGTTGCGTCTCAGGACTGGCTTCACACATAATGGATTGCTCTTATTACACATTCTGTGGCCTCGTAACCTGACCCAGTTCTAGAAACGGGTCCCTCTTTTTCTGCTTCTGTTTACTTGTCAAGACTTAAAAATAGACTTTTGGTGTAGTAACTCAAACCCCAAAAACCACTTACTATGGCTGTTCCAGGATTCTTCTGTCTGTGCCAGTGCGGGAATGCTGCATTGTTCAGCTCAAATTGGCAGTGCCTTTACTAACACAGTGCATGAACGGTCAGATGTCTGTGCAGATTTGGTCACACATGTGCCTTTGTGTTTATTTAAGAAGAGGAAAATTGTGTAGCCCTTTGGGGCTTTTCTACTGATGAGATGCACTTATTTAAACATGCTACCTGGTCCACTTACAATGTTTACCCAGAATCTCAGCAACCCTGGCATAACACACTGGGGTTCAGGCATTCTGGGAACAACAGAACAGTTTAATGTAATGTTACTGACATTTTATTGCCAGTTTTATCTTCTACATATGGAGCCTGGCTGCTTTTATTCAAAATACAGGAATAAAAGTTTGAGCATAATAATGAGGGCTTAGCTTTAGCTTCCCTCACTCCTATACCTAGTAAATGTAAATATAGGGCTGCACACTTTAATGATCCATGTTAATCTTGTCAGCAAACTTCCCTGTAAAAAGCTCTGTTAAATGTCTTTAACAACCACCAAAACCTGCTATGTAAATGCATTGCAGTGGTAATTAAAAAGGAGTAATAATGCACAGAAAATTAATACAATTGGAATGATATACACCGATCAGGCATAACATTATGACCACCTCCTTGTTTCTACACTCACTGTCCATTTTATCAGCTCCACTTACCATATAGAAGCACTTTGTAGTTCTACAATTACTGACTGTAGTCCATCTGTTTCTCTGCATACTTTGTTAGCCTGATTTTACCCTGTTCTTCAATGATCAGGACCCCCACAGAGCAGGTATTATTTGGTTGGTGGATCATTCTCAGCACTGCAGTGACACTGACATGGTGGTGGTGTGTTAGTGTGTGTTGTGCTGGTATGAGTGGATGGGACACAGCAGCGCTGCTGGAGTTTTTAAACACCTCACTGTCACTGCTGAACTGAGAATAGTCCACCAACCAAAAATATCCAGCCAACAGTGCCCTGTGGTCAGCGTACTGTGACCAGTGTCCTATGACCACTGATGAAGGTCTTGAAGATGACCAGTTCAAACAGCAACAATAGATGAGCGATAATCTCTGACTTTACATCTACAGGGTGGACCAACCAGGTAGGATTGTCTAATAGAGTGGACAGTGAGTGGACACGGTATTTAAAAACTCCAGCAGCGCAGCTGTGTCTGATCCACTCATACCAGCACAACACGCACTAACACACCCCCACCATGTCAGTGTCAGTGCAGTGCTCTGAATGATCCACCACCTAAATAATACCTGCTCTGCGGTGGTCCTGTGGGGGTCCTGACCATTGAAGAACAGCATGAAAGGGGGCTAAAAAAAGGTAGAGAAACAGATGGACTACAGTCAGTTATTGTAGAACTACAAAGTGCTTCTATATGGTAAGTGGAGCTGATAAAATGGACAGTGAGTGTAGAAACGAGGAGGTGGTTTTAATGTTATGGCTGATCGGTGTATGATCAGAAAACAAAAGTTCGCTGTTTTTATTTCTTCAGTCTTGGGTGGAAACAATCAAAGAAAAAAGAAAATCATTGTTTGGAACTGATTTGCACTGGATGGTGTGGTCAGTGACATCATGGGTAATTAAAGCCAGTTAAAACCGGAATTATTGGGGCATGTTGGGACATTTTGTAAAATGCAATGAAAACAAGAAGCTGTGATTTGTTAATTATCTTAAACTTTTTCTAACCGACAAATGTACCGAAAAATGACTTTGAATGTTTTGGCTGACCATCTTGATTGTACTTTGGTAATTTAAATACATATTGAGTTTTGATGCCTTCAACACACTCAAAGAATTTGGGACAGCAGCAGAATAAAAGTGAAAGGTTTACAGAATATTGAAGTTACAGATGAGTTGGTAACAGGTGAGGGAATTATGATTGGGTATTCACCAGAGGCTCAGTATTTGCAAGCTCAGATGGGGTGCATCAGTGCCTACAGCATGGGTGAATTGCATAAGTATGAACGTAACAATGGGGTTTCATTGCCATCAAGGTGATGTCTTATCCTGGGAAGTCGATGGTAATATGCCTTAGGGCTCAAGAAATTCATAAATTCATTATTGTTTAGCTTGTTTCGTAAATCCACTATCTAGACTTACATCAAGGCAAGGTTTTATACATATTTGTGCATTTTATTATCATTGTACTGTAGCTGTGAATTGAAATCATATTTAAAATGTACATTTTGCCACCTGGACATCTAACAAATGAGAATAATTTTAAACAAATCTATGTATAGGAACATGTTGTGTTCACTCCAGAGGTGTCAAAGCAGTTTGTTGGTACTATAAAGCAGCACATTTGACGGTGTCCCTACTGCCTGTGTATTTTTTTGGACTGGAATATGAATATATATGTTTGATACAGCCAACACAGCCTTGTAGAATGTCTGCATTACAATGTCTGCATTATTGTGCAATTAAAGAATGAAGGAAAACTTATTTCCGGCGTTTTTGTGCATTCAGCATCTCTATTTCTTATACTAGTCTCGCTGGGCCAGACTAGTAGACTTTATGTTTTTTGACTTAAGGGTGGGTGAGAACAAAATCTGCAGTGGTGATAGAAACAAAGTAGCATATTGAATTAGTGCACAATTAATGGTATGCGAACTGAAAATGTAGTCCAGAATCACACAGGCTGTTTCCGTTTTTCATGCAATGATGAGCCAAAACATTACGACCACCCACATAATACACTGTCAAAACAGCTCTGACCTTCCTCAGACAAGGATTCCACAACATACCTGAAGAAGTCTTGTGGTATCTGGTACCAGGTCATTACCAGGAGGTCCTTTCAACTTGTGTATGGTTCAAGGTGGATGGTGCTGCTGTCTTTCATGGGTAAACAATGCACACGTTTATCTTTATCTTGGAGAGAACAGGATTGATTGGATCAGTTGACCTCCATTGATCTGATGTCCAGTTCTGATTCCTAATGGGTGCCTTTGACGATGGACAAGAATTTGTATGAGCACTTTAATTGTTCATGGCTTGTCTCTCCTTAGACCACTGTTGGTGGGTACCACACAGCTTCCTGTTGGCACCCAGTGCTATTTTGGACATACCATCTGGCAGTTCGGTCTTTATCCTTGATCATATCTACTATATTCAACAGTAATAATTAACCATTAACCAGGGGGCGGTTTGGCTCGTCAGTGTATTAATGAATGTGAGCTTTCATGTTTAAAAGATTGATCAGATAACACGTCAGTTGGTAGAAAGTTTTGATTCACCTTATATATTGTGTAATATATATATTTTTTAGGTTTTTTACTACAATTTAAACTGTTTACTGACTCATGACCCCACTGGACTACTCTTATATAATGTACAACATATTGTCGAAAGTAACTGGACACCCTTCCTAATTGTGTTCTGGTATTTGCTAATAGGTTTATAAAATTAGTCATATAAAATAATCGTTATGCTTCCAGGTTTGTGGCAACAAATTGGGAAATGTCTTTTCCCATAAAAAAATTTTTTAATGGTAATGTAGCAGTCCAGTGGCCTGCAAAAAGCCAGCCAATTGGAAATTTGACTAAATAGGTAAAATATTTTGGAATGGCCTGTCAGAGGTTGTTATAGCTGCAATGATGGGCCAAATCCATATTAACGTCCTCAATTTTGACTGGTGTCCAGATACTTCAGGCCATATAATTGACCTGCTCACTCTATCCAGTTTAATTTGTGCAACTATTACTGTGCATGCTTGACTGGCTTTTGATTTTTTGCTTTGTTATTTCTCTCCTGTTTCCTTGGCTGCCACTGTTAACTAGCTGACGTTGATGCAGGTAATGCCCTTCTTTTTCTGCTTGTTTCTTTCCACCCTCTCCTCTTCTCATTCTCTTTCATTTTAAACCTTTCTACACCAAAGGAGCGGGGTTCTGTGTGTAGCTTTTATTTTTTTATATTCATTTTTGTGGCTTGATTAAGATGTCTTTTTCAAAATTTGCAAACATCCTATTAAACTCTCTTGCTCTATTTCTGTTGCTTGGCTCGAGGGTGGTGGTAACCAAAGCAGCTCTCGCTTGCTTCTGTTGAATGAACCGTCAGAAAATCAAGCCACCATAAAAAAAAAAGTCCCGCGCCATCCCTCTTTCCCTGTCTTTCTTAGTAGATCTACTGTTTGTCATCCTTCATTTCACTCACATCATCATCGGATTATTGTTAGAAGTGAAGGCCTGAACCACAAGCCTTGGCAATATTAGCGTGACTGAGGCTGAGTAGTGGTGCAGCATTCTAAATTGTGTTTGTATTGCTTTTAAATTACATCAGCCAAGCAATGTGCCATTTTCCATATCACTCAACTCAAACTTCAAACCCCAACACTGAGAATAACCATGGCGTATTTGTCTAAAATTGTAATTAGAAACAGGGTGTGTTGCTCTAAAAATGACCTCTATGTTCTTTTTTGTTCTGTCATTCCATATCCCTCGGTTCCCTCTCTTCTTGTTCCTCATGACCGCCCTACAGTCCTAAGGTTATAAATAACTCAGTGTTTTCGCCCTTGGCTCTTTAGCCCCAGCACTGCTTCCTCTTCCCATGTGGGGGAAAAAAGAACCAACCGTGTCATTAAAGAAAAGCCAACCGGCCTCTGGTGATACAAACGATGCACACAGCGACTGCCTGTCGGCCAGTTTTCCCTGTGTTGAAACATTCACGGCTAGTTCTCGTTTCATGGCTGGTATCGTTGCCTTTTTGTGAGCATACAGTCCACTTTTGGATGCTTCTACATTAATTCATCTGTTAGACACGTTATGGTCTAAGTATTGTCTTTAGGCATCAGTGAACGGTTATATAAGCACCGGATAGACTCTGGAAATATCATCGAATTAGGCTGCAGTCAAGCCCTAGATCACTGTTTGCTGTTGCTGTTGTTGATTAGAGGTGTGTACAGCAGGGGACAGTGGTAGCCTAGTGGGTACAGTTTTGGGCTATCAACTGAAAGGTTGAGAGTTCGAATCACATCTCTGCCATGCAGCCACTGTTGGCCCCTTGAGCAAGGCCCTTAACCCTCTCTGCTCTCTGTACAATGGCTGACCCTGTGCTCTGACCCCAGCTTACAAACAAGCTGGAATATGTGAAGAAATAATTTGGTTGTACTGTTTGTCTGTATATGTATATATGACAAATAAAGGCATTCTATCTATTCTATTCTACGTTAGAGCCTCTACCCATGCAGAGCATCCCATACAGTTCCAAGTCACCATGATTAATCGTTCAAAGTTTTGCTTTCGGCAATACAAACATCCTTCTACAGAATCTCTATTGGGATTGAATGTTTTGCTTTCTAATTCCTTTCTCTATCGGCTACCCTCTTTTACAACAGCTGAAAGTCAGAAGTGAAGGGTTAAAGGTCAAAACATCATTTCTAGGTCCCTTGTGTCAGGATCCGAGCCACAAATCTTTCTTTACGCAGGGAGAGTGAAGCATTTCTTGGTTAGACTCAGGCTGATTAGCGGTATTTGGGACTACTCAGGCTACGACCGTTTGATTGTTTCATTACAGAAACACAACTAACAGGGATTCCCTTTAATCCTCTTATGCTGTATTCATAAACCAGCATGTCCACTTTTTTATCACTCACATTGGGATTTGTTTAGCCTGCTAGTTGGGTTTTCATACAATCCTTTTAAAAAGTATGTATTAATTTGAAATCTATGTCCTATTGCAGGGTTTTTCTAACTTTTGTTTTCAAGCGACCCACATTTTGTCTCTGATTTTTACGTGACCCAGGCAACACAAGCAATGCATCTTACTCTCACTGTCCCCATGTGTAACATAAAGCCTCCACAAGGGGACATTTGCATGCAAGTCCATTTAATTATTATTATTTTTCTCTGCAACCCGGCTAAGTGGGTAGCACTGTCACCTCACAGCAAAAAGGTCAGGGTCCTTTCTGTGTGGAGTTTGCATGTTCTCCCCGTGTCTGCGTGGGTTTACTCCGGGTGCTCCGGTTTCCTCCCACAGTCCAAAGACATGCAAGTGAGGTGAATTGGAGATACTAAATTGTCCATGACTGTGTTCAATATAACCTTGTGAACTGATGAACCTTGTGTGGTGATAGCTCAGTGCTTAAGGTACTGGACTAGTAAACAGAAGGTTGCTGGTTCCAGCCCCGCCACCACCAAGTTGCCACTGTTGGGTCCCTGAGCAAGGCCCTTAACCCTCAATTGCTCATTGTGTAAGTCGCTTTGGATAAAAGCGTCTGCTAAATGATGAAAATGTAAATGTGTGGTGAGTGACTGCCATTTCCTGTCATGAATGTAACCAAAGTGTAAAACATGACGTTAAAATCCCAGTAAAGAAACAAACAAACTCTGCAACCCGTTTTTTTCGGCTCGCTACCTGCCCTATTGCATACTTCCAATCTGGTTAAGCCTAATTCCCATATGCCCACTGGCAAACCTCTGGCACTTGCTCGACCCCCCGCTTGCTGTATAAGGGCTGTAAACTAGAACATGCCTCTTCCAAAATGTGGAAAGTTTCTGGCTGCTTTTTCCACTGACCGGCACCAGATAGTGTGCCTAAACAAGATGGCGGCACTGCCAAGACTCAAATATAGGATTCTAGGTGGTGGGCTTGTGTGCTAGACTATTGTGCCACCTAAGCCCCCAAATCTGAGTCTTCAAAAACTGGAATAAATCTGTTTTCCAGTCAACTTTAACTTTCCATTATGCTAAGTGGTCATGGTGTATAATTTGACGTATACTTTGTAAGTTAAATAATAATAATAATAATAAAAAACACACTTCTATTGCCAACAATGCATTTGTTTTTATTTTATTACCAGCAGTGGCTTACAAGAATCTTACATGATTATACCACTGTTAAATGTTACAGCTGTCCATGTGCAGCACAATGCAGATTGGAATAAACTAATCAAACCGTAGTTTCTTTGACATTTATTAGTTCTTTTAGCATTAATTAAAAATAAAGGCAAAGAGTTCCTCCATTTCTGCTTTACCTTAAGACTGAAAACATGGTGATACAACCCTAATTCATATATTAATGTTGAATATAATGTATTAATGTTATATTCCACATTAAATAAACTCTGTATATATTTTAAGATGATGATGCTGGCTCATCTTTTGCACATTCTGACCAAGCCGAGTGTTTTTTAATGTGAAGTGACATTTATTTAGCGGTTTGCAGTATCTCACGATCATGATCCACTTGCAACGGTAATACTCGCCTGTTGTAATTTGGATGTTGGTGTCAGTTGAACTGATTTGAGTAAGGAAATTTCGAGCTGAACAGTCTCACGTTTACACAGAACAGTGCAAAAAAACAAAAATGCAACGCCTATTCAGCACTTCTAAGTTAGATGAGAATGGCCGAACTGATTCAAGCTTGATCCATACTGGTTTAAGAGCAAAAAAAAGCATTTAAACCCTCATGCAGATTTGCAGTAACAGCAGAATACCACTTCAGGGTCCACTTGCTGAATTCTGACCCTACCATGTACAAGTCACAATAGAAAGATTTCAAAGACCTGGCAACAAAACTGTTCATTGTAGGCTCAGATTCCTGTTCTAGGCTAACAGAAGTAGAACCCCCATGTGATCTACTTCCATTGTAGCTTGTTAAATAATTTAGAAAAATAACATATTGAGCTGTCAGCCTTAACCCGTCTAGCCAGCTCCCCATTACCCTCTTATCAACAAACCATCTCTGCCTGCACAATTGACGCTCACTGGATGTTTGTTGCATCATTTAGTGTGCGCTTCTTAAAATACTTAGTCTAGCCCATCTGGCATTAATAGCCATGCCATGCCATAGGAAGGGCAGTTGTAGCCTAGTGGTTAAGGTCCTGGACTAGTAATCCAAAGGTTGCTGGTTTAAGCTCAACCACTGCCAGGTTGCCACTGTTGGGCCCTTGAGCAAGGCCCTTAACCCTTAATTGCTTGGACAGTATGCTGTCACAGTTCTGTAAGCTGCTTTGGATAAAAGTGTCTGCTAACTGATGACAATCTAAATGTAAATAGCCAAACAATTAAAGATTAAATTCATTTTTTTTAAATGCATTTTTCCCCCCATTTTCCTCCTGATTTAGCACGCTCAATTTGTCATCCGCTGCTGAGGGATACCCGATTGCATCCGAGGAGAGCACGTCGCTGTACACGCCTTTTCCGACATGTGCACAGCCCTCTTCTTCTCGCCCCTGCATTCTGCACAGGTGTCTCTTCCACCAATCAGGGTCCTTACACAGCGTATGAAGACCCACCCACCCACACATAGTCCGGTCCTCAACCTCAAATATGGTAACCAATTAGTATCTGCTGCAGGCACTGCCAATTATGCCCGTCAGAGGGCGCCCAGCCGACTGGTGGCAACGGCGAGTTTCGAACCGAGGAGTTCAGAATCTCGGCGCTGGTGTGCTAGCGGAATATCCCGCTGTGCCACCTGGGCGCCTAGATTAAATTCTGATGTTTGATGTGAACGTTTACAGAAGCTCTTGCTGTGTGTCTGTATGATTTTATGCATTACACTGCTGCCACATTATGTATATAAATTACATAAGTGTATACAGACCCATTCCAAAAAATTAGAATATCATGGAAAAGTTGATTTATTTCCATAATTTCGTTCCAAGAGTTAAACTTTCATAGATTATAGATTCAGGGCCCACAATTTAAACGATTTCAAGTATTTATTTGTTTATTTTTACATAATTTGGGCTTCCAGCTCATAAAAAAAAATTAGAATACTGTGGAGAAATCAGCCCAAATTTTGCAGGGCATGAATGTTTTAAACTGAGTGTGACACACTAATCACCTACTAAACTCAAAGCACCTGCACAGGTTTCCCTAGGTGTCATTAAATTGCTTCAGTTTGGTTCAATTGTCTCAGTTCGGTTCAATATGGGGAAGACTGCAGACCTAACAACTGGCCAGAAGACCATCATTGATACCCTCCATAGGATGGGTAAGCCACAAAAGTTCATAGCTAAGGAGGCTGGCTGTTCACAGAGTGCTGTGTCCAAGCATATCAATGGAAAGTCTAGTGGAAGGACAAAATGTGGCAGGAGAAGATGCACCAGCAAAAGAGATGACCGTGGGCTTCAGCGGATTATCAAAAAGAGAA
The DNA here is from genome assembly GCF_030014385.1 of Trichomycterus rosablanca. Taxonomy (NCBI): domain Eukaryota; kingdom Metazoa; phylum Chordata; class Actinopteri; order Siluriformes; family Trichomycteridae; genus Trichomycterus; species Trichomycterus rosablanca. The sequence goes on from NC_085993.1 coordinate 28,816,886, forward strand.
GATTCAAGAATCTGGCACAGATCCAGAAAGAGTGGAATGAGGCAGGAGTCACAGCTTCAAAAACCACCACATTCAGACGCATCCGGGAGATGGGCTACAACTGTCGGGTTCCTCGGGTCAAGCCACTTCTGAACCTGAGCCAACGTAGGAAGCGTCTCAACTGGGCCAAGGAGAAGAAGGGCTGGACCGTTGGCCAGTGGTCCAAGGACCTCTTTTCCGATGAAAGTAAAGTGTGCCTTTCATTCGGGAATCAAGGTCCAAGGGTTTGGAGGAAGACGGGTGAGGAACAGAACCCAAACTGCTTGAGGTCCAGTGTGAAATATCCACAGTCAGTCATGATTTGGGGTGCAATGTCTGGTGCAGGTGTTGGTAAACTCTGCTTTCTTAAATCCAAGGTCACCGCAACAGTCTACCAGAATGTTTTAGAGGACTTCATGGTTCCTTCTGCTAAGGATCTGTATGGAAATGCAGATTTCATCTTCCAGCAGGACCTGGCCCCTGCCCATGCCGCCAGAAGCACCAAAGCCTGGTTTGATGCCCATGCCATCACAGTGCTTGACTGGCCAGCCAACTCGCCGGACCTAAACCCCATTGAGAATCTATGGGGTATTCTCAAGAGGAAAATGAGGGCCACCAGACCCAACAACAAAGAAGAGCTGACCGCAAGTATCAAGGAAATCTGGGCTTCCATAACTCCCAGACAATGCCACAGGCTGATCGCCTCAATGCCACGTCGCATCGAGGCAGTGATTAAAGCAAAGGGATTCCCAACCAAGTATTGAAGATTGACATATCGTTTTGAAAGTACCATATTTTGATTGATTTGATGTGATCCTAATTTCTTTTTTTTCTGCAAAAACTGAGAAGTAGTTTGGGCTGATTTCTCCACAGTATTCTAATTTTTTGAAATCCTGTTTTCGTGGGTTTTTTGAGCTGGAAGCCCAAATTATGTAAAAATAAACAAATAAATACTTGAAATCGTTTAAATTGTGGGCCCTGAATCTATAATCTATGAAAGTTTAACTCTTGGAATGGAATTATGGAAATAAATCAACTTTTCCATGATATTCTAATTTTTTGGAATGGGTCTGTATGTGTTCCTAATAAAGTGGCAAGTGAATGTATAATAAAACGGCCAGAATGAACAAGTACTGGACTTTAAATTTAATTCTGTCCAGACCTTGCTACACACATTACTAGCAGTAAAAACCGTTCTACTGCAATACACATACTGCACTGCAGAGGCTTCATGTCATTTATAAATAAAACCCTTTTCATTACTTTTTTTCATTTATCTTTAACAATCTGACAATATTTCCACCAAACGAAGCGTAAACACTTAAACCAAATCATTTGTATGTTTGCTTTTCCATTCACATTTTACAAAAATCAATTTGAGAGATAAAATAGATAAAAAACCCTCTCTGTGTTCTATTATCTGACCTTCACTTTCACCAACTACACAAGATACACCAATCATATGAAATACAGTTCAAAGGTTAAGGTCTCCTTCAGGTCAGATCAGAAGAGGGGAGATAAGACAAGCTCTAATCCCTAGATTTTATTTGTCTTTACTAGGTTTTTTCCCCTAGTAATCAAACTCCTAATCATTGGTTGTTGGTAAGATTGTGGCTCTTATGTAGGAATTGATTGAGCTGTTATTCCTGCATGTTGATGCTCTTCTCGGTTGCTGACGTGGGACATTTAATTCTTGAAAAATATAAAATAGGTAAAATATGACAAACAAATCTTTCATTGTGTCACTCCATTAATCACCCATCATTTATCATTTCAGCTCTTATCTTCACCTTTGTCATGACTCGATTCTTTTGATTAATTGGCTGATTCTGTTCTGTAGGTGGACGCTTCAAAAAGGAGATTGTAGTGGATGGCCAGAGTTATCTCCTCCTTATCAGGGATGAAGGGGGCCCTCCAGAGGCCCAGGTAAGTATTACATATGAACATGTTACACACACTGCACTGCTATTATTATTAAGTGGGACAGTGGTAGCCTAGTGGGTAGAGCTTTGGACTGTCAATTCGGAAGATTGCGGGTTTGAATCTTAGCTCTACAATGCAGCCACTGTTGGGCCCTTGCTCCCGGAGTCTCTGTACAATGGCTGACCCTGCGCTCTGACCCCAGTGTACAAGCAAGCTGGAAGATGCCTGGTGACCATGTGGATAGTGTTTTTTCAGAGTAACCTGTCTACCATTTGGGTCGTTAGGCTTTTTAATGCCTTGTTCATTATTCTGTGTCCTTCCATCTTGGCCGTCCTATTCCTTTTTTACCATCAACTTTTCCGAACATTATTTCCATTATTTGGTTCTGCTCATAATGTGCCTAAAATAAGAGAGCTTCAATTTGGTTATCCGGGCTCTGAGAGAGGGGTTAGGTTTGATTTGGTTTAGGATCCATTTTTTTGTCTACTTTGCCATCTGAGTTACTCTCAAAAGTCTTTACCAGCACCAAAGTTCAAAGGCGTTGATATTCATCCTGTTCTCTATTATTACTGTCCATCTTTTCCATACATAAAGGAGCACAGAGAAAAGCATAGTCTGGATAATTCTGATCATGTTGCATGTTCTACATCTAATAAATATTAATTACTTAACTTTTTTCCTTAACTACCTGTTCATTTTGTACTGGATCTTCCTTCATCAGTTGGTGCCAGCCTAATAAGCCTTTAAACAAGCAGAGAGTTTATTGCTATAGACGCTCAGTTATGTGACAGACTTACATGGCTAGTCTGATGACGAGTCTGTGTTTAATTAATACAGAGCACAAGTCTAGAATTCTTGTGCTTTAACGTAATAGAACACTATGCTGGAGAGTTAACTCGGTTGGCTGACACAGACTTGTGCTATAAACTGAGTCACACAAGGTCACTGACCTTTATTTACACAACACTGCTCTGCCAGTAAGCACAGGAAATCCCATCTGCTGTCTAATGCAGGGGTCTCACGAACCCCAAATAACTCAGACTTTACCAAAGATTTGTATTCATTATACACAAATCCTAAATTACTCTAATCTTTCTATTTTCTTCTCTTTCAGTTCGCGTTATGGGTGGATGCGGTGATCTTTGTTTTCAGTTTAGAAGATGAACTCAGCTTTCAGACGGTGTATCACCACTACAGCCGCATGGCCAACTACCGCAACACTGCTGACGTGCCCTTGGTGCTAGTGGGAACTCAGGGTGAGTTAAATACAGTACATGTTGGGAATACAAACAGAAAGGTAACAATAGGTGACTGTTAGGACTGTTTTATTTTACACAGCTGGTCAGATGTTTGCCAAATCATTTTAGCATCACAGTTTTTTGCAACAGTCAGTTGTGAGTTTTATATACAGTTGACAACCACTTGTAAAAAGGTTTGTTTTGGTTTTTTTTTCCTGTTTAAATTTAATACAATGTTTTTCATTACAAACGATATAATCCACATTACAATTTGAGTGAATCCCTTGAGTCTGAATCTCATTCCTGCTACTCCTGCAAGCACCTTTAAAGACATAATTGGCTGTGTCTGAGGGTGGGCGGATGGGAAACCAGAACGTGACCCGTGCAGTTGGCTAAAACACACATGTTGGAGGGGTAGGGTAATTGGATATGACTTAATTGGGAGAAAAAGAGGAAAGTGTGTATGTCTGAGCTGTGTTTTACCTTCTTCTCTGTACTGCTAAACACTAAGAAATTTGAATATTTCTTTATTTTCCCTTTAAGTTTCAACTTTTTACTTAAATTATGCTTATTATTTCATTTTCATTTTATTTTCATCAATCTCTTCATCCTGGTCAGGGTTTGTAGTCTGTTTCAGAGTCTAATCAGAAAACACTGGGTGCAAGGGAGAAATCATCGGAACAGGGTTCTAATCCATCACAGGCCACACCATTCTTCCCCTCAGACATAGCCTGTCTGTGTTAATGCCCGGCCGACCAATAGCACTGGCTTTGAATCTCATCGAGGATAGGCTGATGTAATAGACCGCTATGCCACCCAAGCGAGTTTTGCTCATTATATGATTTGTAATGGAAAACAATGCTGGAGAACATTTTTCTACAGACTGTACTGTTACTAGAAAGATAAGTGAGCAATTTGGAATAACCTGGATTTCTGCATTGGTAACTAATAAATTGCAGTCTGATTAGAAATCTAAGTAACAATTTTGAGCAAGTTTTAACCTAACTAAAAATAGTTGAACAGATGATGTCATTTTAGCACATTAATTAAACATTTCCAGTGTAGTGAGAAAAAGCAAATCCTTACATTCTCATGAAATGTTTTTTTTTTATTTGTTCCCTTAGTCATTGCATATACTTTGGTCTCCTTTCTCAATAGAACATTTTCCCAGAAGCATTGTGGCACATCCAGGTGGTCTTGAAGGAAACTTGAGACAGGCCTCAATATTCATTGTTTTTCTGTTAGCCGTGGGTTCTTTGTCACCTTTTTTTTTTTGGATTGCCCGTTGAGCTCTTGAAGTGATCTTAACAGGATACCTGCTCCTATGGAGACTGCCCTGACATTTGTAGACAATTTGTCTAACAGTGGATTATTGTACACTCAGGTCTTTATTAGTGCTTTTATAGCCTTTTCAGCTTCATGCATCTCTGTAACACATGTTCTGAAAGTTATTTGCCTCTGGGCATGGTTCAACCAATCTTTTTTTTTTTGAGAAGAACAGATCTAAGATAAGATAAGATAAGATAAGATAATACTTCATTGATCCCGAAGGAAATTGCAGTGTCACAGTACTATATATATATATATATATATATATATATATATACAGTGTATCACAAAAGTGAGTACACCCCTCACATTTCTGCAGATATTTAAGTATATCTTTTCATGGGACAACACTGACAAAATGACACTTTGACACAATGAAAAGTAGTCTGTGTGCAGCTTATATAACAGTGTAAATTTATTCTTCCCTCAAAATAACTCAATATACAACCATTAATGTCTAAACCACCGGCAACAAAAGTGAGTACACCCCTAAGAGACTACACCCCTAAATGTCCAAATTGAGCACTGCTTGTCATTTTCCCTCCAAAATGTCATGTGACTCATTAGTGTTACTAGGTCTCAGGTGTGCATAGGGAGCAGGTGTGTTCAATTTAGTAGTACAGCTCTCACACTCTCTCATACTGGTCACTGAAAGTTCCAACATGGCACCTCATGGCAAAGAACTCTCTGAGGATCTTAAAAGACGAATTGTTGCGCTACATGAAGATGGCCAAGGCTACAAGAAGATTGCCAACACCCTGAAACTGAGCTGCAGCACAGTGGCCAAGATCATCCAGCGTTTTAAAAGAGCAGGGTCCACTCAGAACAGACCTCGCGTTGGTCGTCCAAAGAAGCTGAGTGCACGTGCTCAGCGTCACATCCAACTGCTGTCTTTGAAAGATAGGCGCAGGAGTGCTGTCAGCATTGCTGCAGAGATTGAAAAGGTGGGGGGTCAGCCTGTCAGTGCTCAGACCATACGCCGCACACTACATCAAATTGGTCTGCATGGCTGTCACCCCAGAAGGAAGCCTCTTCTGAAGTCTCTACACAAGAAAGCCCGCAAACAGTTTGCTGAAGACATGTCAACAAAGGACATGGATTACTGGAACCATGTCCTATGGTCTGATGAGACCAAGATTAATTTGTTTGGTTCAGATGGTCTCAAGCATGTGTGGCGGCAATCAGGTGAGGAGTACAAAGATAAGTGTGTCATGCCTACAGTCAAGCATGGTGGTGGGAATGCCATGGTCTGGGGCTGCATGAGTGCAGCAGGTGTTGGGGAGTTACATTTCATTGAGGGACACATGAACTCCAATATGTACTGTGAAATACTGAAGCAGAGCATGATCCTCTCCCTCCGGAAACTGGGTCGCAGGGCAGTGTTCCAGCATGATAATGACCCCAAACACACCTCTAAGACGACCACTGCTTTATTGAAGAGGCTGAGGGTAAAGGTGATGGACTGGCCAAGCATGTCTCCAGACCTAAACCTAATAGAACATCTTTGGGGCATCCTCAAGCGGAAGGTGGAGGAGCGCAAAGTCTCGAATATCCGCCAGCTCCGTGATGTCGTCATGGAGGAGTGGAAAAGCATTCCAGTGGCAACCTGTGAAGCTCTGGAAAACTCCATGCCCAGGAGAGTTAAGGCAGTTCTGGGAAATAATGGTGGCCACACAAAATATTGACACTTCAGGAACTTTCACTAAGGGGTGTACTCACTTTTGGTGCCGGTGGTTTAGACATTAATGGCTGTATATTGAGTTATTTTGAGGGAAGAATAAATTTACACTGTTATATAAGCTGCACACAGACTACTTTTCATTGTGTCAAAGTGTCATTTTGTCAGTGTTGTCCCATGAAAAGATATACTTAAATATCTGCAGAAATGTGAGGGGTGTACTCACTTTTGTGATACACTGTATATATATATATATATATATATATATATATATATATATATATATATATATATATATATATATATATATATATACATATATATATATCACGAGAAGACAAACATTATCAACACTAGTAAACATATTAGGACATAAAAACAACACAATAGAGAAATGTCTATATACATAAATGAGCATGTACAAGACATTAGCAAAAGCAGCATAAGTATTATTGCACTAAAAGAGATATGTGGTAGTAAAAGAAAAATTATCAATAAATAGATAAATACTAGGAGCCACAATGACAACAGTGGTCAGTCTAGAGAGCAGAAATAAGATAAAAATTATACTAAAAGTAGTCAGTAGTCAATTTGTCAGTAACCAGAATTTGTGGCTTTGTTTAATTGTCAAAGCACCTGAGAAACCCACACTTTTAGTCTCATCTTTCTAATCGAAATACTTGAACAACTCTTGGAGAGGTCATGAACACATTTACAAGGTTTACTTACTTTTTCAAACTGCACTGGGACTTAACATGCTTGACAAATACATGAACAGTACAACCAGTTTAGTTAGAATGTGTTTGTCTATATTCATGACTTAAACGTCAGTTCTGAAATCCATTTTTTTCTCAAATTTGTTTTGCAACTGTAGTTCCGACTTAACATTTTTAGTTGTATAGCCATACGCTTTAGGTGAAACATTGAAGTAATGTGGCTAGGGAATTGAAAGTTTACCGGGAACCATACCATTTTTATAAATGCTTGTGAGGTTTACAAAAAATTAACTGTATACTTTGTTCAAACTTGTCCTGTAGCTCCATCTATAGGCTGACTGTTATCATTGCAACAATCATTCATTTCTCTGTGTGCTTTTTGGTATTCACAATAAGATTTCAGTTGCCTTTAGTTACACAATTGATCACGTGAACATCATACTCCAGTGACACGTACTATCTGATTCTAGCTGCAATTTTACCTTTTATTCAAACAGAATGTTCTGCCTGTCAGATGAGAATCCAGCCAGTGTGTGCTGTCAGTTGTATCTCCGTACTTCTTGATTTGCTCATCATGTAACTTGAACTCTGTGTCCTAAATCACATCTCATCATACTAATATGATGTCTTGCCCCCTTCTTTTCCACTGCACGGTTCTCATTAAATAACTATTTGTGCAGTACCTTATGTGCAACCATCCATTTCCAATTGCACTGGATACTGGCAAAATAAGATGGAGTTTGCTGAAGGTGAATCTGCGACACCATTCATTACCAGATTAAAGACAGTGACTATAAACAACAGCAGTAGTAGCAACAGTATAATTTTTGGTTCACCTCTTTCTGATTGTTGAACTCTGTAGACCTATTTAAATTAAATTAAAATTCAATTAAATTAAATTTTGTTATGTTCTTGTATTGCTTGTATTGTCTCAATTCCAATTAGAAGTGTACATACAGTCTACATTTCTTGCCCCTGGTCAAGGAGGATAACCAAATTCAGTACTGGCTTACTAAACGATGGAAATAACCAGTAAATGTAGTATCACAGATCACCGTACCATAGGGTACCATGCAGTGAAAAAATGGCATTAGACTAAATCATTACTTTTATTGATATTGTTTTACTGTATGTTTTATACAGGATTAATTAGAAGTACCTAGCTTTGCACAGTTGTGCCTTTAATCAACCAACAAGAAAAACATTATATGATTGATTCAAATATTTAATGTATATTAGAAAATAAAACACAGTGTTTTCAATAACTCTTTATTATGTATAGAGACACTGGCAAAAGTCAGAAATCTAAAGAACCAAATTACACACATCTTCTACAGTATAATACACTTCATGACCAAAAGTGTGTGGTCACCTGATCATGAGCTTGTTGAGCATATCAGTTCAGAATCATAAGCATTTATTTTAAGGTTGTCATGAAATCTTCTGTAGGTGTACTTTTGTCCATAAAATGTGTATTTGTGTGTATACACTGATCAGCCATAACATTAAAACCACCTCTTTGTTTCTACACTGTTTATTTTATCAGCTCCACTTACCATATAGAAGCACTTTGTAGTTCTACAATTACTGACTGTAGTCCATCTGTTTCTCTGCATGCTTTGTTAGCCCCCTTTCATGCTGTTCTTCAATGGTCAGGACCCCCACAGGACCACTACAGAGTAGGTATTATTTAGGTGGTGGATCATTCTCAGCACTGCAGTGACAGTGACATGGTGGTGGTGTGTTAGTGTGTGTGTGCTGGTATGAGTGGATCAGACACAGCAGCGCTGCTGGGGTTTTTAAATATCATGTCCACTCACTGTCCACTCTATTAGACAGTCCTACCTAGTTGGTCCACCTTGTAGATGTAAAGTCACTACTAAAATCTGCTGCTGCTATTTGAGTTTGTCATCATAGACCTTCATCAGTGGTCACAAGATGCTGCTCACGAGGCGCTGTTGGCTGGATATTTTTGGTTGGTGGACTATTCTCAGTCCAGCAGTGACAGTGAGGTGTTTAAAAACTCTGTCAGCATTACTTTGTCTTATCCACTCATACCAGCACAACACACACTAACACACCACCACCATGTCAGTGTCACTGTAGTGCTGAGAATGATCCACCACCCAAATAATACCTACTCTGTGGTGGTCCTGTGGGGGTCCTGACCATTGAAAACAGCATGAAAGAGGGCAAAGCATGCAGAGAAACAGATGGACTACAGTCAGTAATTGTAGAACTACAAAGTGCTTCTATATGGTAAGTGGAGCTGATAAAATAGACAGTGAGTGTAGAAACAAGGAGGTGGTTTTAATGTTATGGCTGATCGGTGTAGGTGTATCCGTGTGTATGAGCCTTTTCCTTTTGTAAACACTAGAGGGCGCCACACTTAAACCTATTGACCTAACCTGAACGAGGTAGACACCAAAATTTACACTTACATGCTTTTTAATTCGAATTAATTTGGCTTTAGCCTGAAAATTGCAAATTTTTAACATCACAGAAGTGAGGAAAAAAAGCTTTAGGAGCTAAAAGTGAATTGTAATGGTTATTATTTAAGGTTAAGATTGCTGAATGTTGTTTTGTAATGTTTAAACAGCACACATTCAGAGACATCTAACAGCAGTACTATATATTAATTGTTGTGAAAAAAAAGTTTGCCCCTCACCTTCTCTCTCTTTTTTTTTTTTTGAAAACAACAGGAATAAACACAAAATGCAACTTTAAATGATCATTCAAGATAAAGAGCCGTTGTAACAACTGCAACAGTACTTTTTTAAAGCACTCTATGTTCATGTTTGAAATTTTTCAATTTAATCTGGACACTTTTTATGTGCTTTGTTTAGATGCTATCAGTGCAGCTAACCCTCGTGTTATTGACGATGCTCGAGCACGTAAGCTTTCTAATGACCTGAAGAGATGCACGTACTACGAGACTTGTGCCACATATGGCCTCAACGTGGAGCGCGTCTTTCAGGATGGTAAGCCCATTTTCATTGCATATGTAAAGTTTGTTTCAATTACTTTACCACTTCCATTGTTGATGTGAATTCTTTGTTAGAATCTTTTTTTTTGTACCATTACTAGTTTACAAAGGAGTGTTTTACTATTATTACTATTATTATTTCTTCTAACTTCCGTTGCTATTATAAAGTCCTGAAGAAAGTTGTGTATTTTTTTCCTTCTATTTGCTCCCAGTCTAGTAATCTCAAGTCCATCACCCATTAGAATCTTGCCAATAGTAATTCCCCTCCCCCTCTGTGACTCCCCCTGTCAGGTGCACACAGTTGCCAGCTATCTATTCACCTGCCCGTGGTGAAATCATAGAGACCTTCATTATGATCAGAAAGACTTTCGAAGCACTTCAGATTATTCATTGACCAGTCAGCAGAGGGTGCGATTGTACAGTGGCAAAGAATTCAACCAGTTTCTTTCATCAGGCAAAGTCAATCATGCCTTTGTGGGCATTTTGCTTGGTTGATGGCACCATCTGAAATTCAAACTCGAGAGCTTGAGATCCCAGCAGTAGTGGGCTAGTACATCACACTGTACTGTTGTCTATTTAAGAGTAGTTTTAAAACTCTAAGACTAGTAGCTAATAGACATTATCCCTTTACCAACCAAAATTAAGGCTGTTTTTATTAATAAAAGCCTTTTGTGCTTAGTTAAAACCAGCGTCCTCCAGATCAGCTAGTCAGCGCTCTTGTGGAGTGCAGCTTTGAGCAGGAGGACCATGAAGCAGAAAGAAACTGAGAGCAAGGTGACTTTGCTGCAGAATAGGTCTATATCATGTTTTAATTGCACGTTAAATTGCCCATTTTGCCTCGCACACTCGACTAGGCTGCTTAAGGATCAGGTCTAGTGTCTAATAAGGTGCATAAGTGTCAAGTGTAGTAAGCTCTGAGCTCTTCTATTTCTGATTTCACAGTTTTGGAGTTCCTTAGATAAGCCTTCAGCTTATGCTTTTCCAATTAGGTTATAGATCATGTTTAATTTAAAACATTTTATAAATGAGGCAGAAGTTTCTTATGGTCATTATCTTTATGATCTCTAAAATCAAAACTGTCCAGATTTGCGAAATAACAATTACATTTCTACTGTCAAAATGAACAGTAATATATATATATATATATATATTGTATAGACATCCAAACAGACATGTATGCACATGCAGATATACAAATAGTGTTACTCAAATTATTATATTACACATAAATTCTCACACACTTATTTATGTGATGATTTTATTATTATTGAGTGCAGTCAAGTCAATTCTGAGTCCTTGTGTCTATATGAATACTGTTTCTCAACAATATTGTCTACTGTTTGGGTCTTCAGGCTTCATAATGGCTTGTTTATTCTTCATTTAATTGTATCCCTCCATCTTCTGGCTGGTCATCCTCTTCCTCTTTCCTCTGAAGATCTTTACTGTTAAATGCCAAGTTATGATAAGTGCGGGGGTATGCCGTATTTCCTGACTGCTGGATTCTTTGCTGTAAATAATTAATCCAATCAGTCCACACTTCAATTTTTTCTTTAATCAGTGGTGAAGTTAGTGGTCATTCCTGTTGTCATGAATTATGTCTTCCCCATTGAGCTGAATTCCCAACTTTCATGACAAAATCATACACAAAGAATGTGGTGTATAAAAGCTCCATAGAGCTCCTAACCCTTTCACCTCTCTCGCTCTCTTTTCTGTCTCTAATATAATTGTGTTTTTTTCGCGTGTAATAGTTAATTCTATTGAATTTAGAATATTATTGGACTTTCACTTCATTAGCCCATTTTTAGTCTTATCTGATTTGTTCACTTGATGTGTCAAATATGGAATAGCTGTCCTGTAGAGGGTGCTGTATGTATACAAATGAGTGCTGTTCGCTTTGGTGCCTAGATGAAAACAGTGCCTTGTAGGAACAGCTTTGAGTACATTGCAGGTACTGCCAGTGTAAAGCCAAAGTCTTGCCCCTGGTTACCTTCCTCCTCATTATTAACTTTAGGTGTTTCAGCCGCATTTATTACTGACATATGAATAAAATGTATTAAACATAGTAAAACACACAATATACTGTACTTCAATCCATGCATTAGTTTGGTTAAGGTGTTTTATTGTTGCAGCATCACTGTTTCTTCTGTATACAAATCGAGGTTTATTAAGACATGGTTGAACAAATCTGATGTAGAGAAACAGCAAGATTGCGAGCCAGCCCTGTTTAACATCAGTGCCTGACCTCACAAAAGGTTGCGCAACTCCCTAGTAATGGCCTTGGTTTTGGAACATTGGCCTCATGACCAAGTGTCCACATACTTTTGGCTGTAGAGAATATTTCAGTTACTGAATAAACAACATTATTTAGAGCAAATTATTTTGAGAAAAGATTTGGAAAGAATTTAATTGTCTTTAGATAAAGTCATCTTGATCAAGAACCTATTATTGTATTTACATTTTTGGCTTTTAGCAAGTGCTTTTGTCAAAAGCGACTTACATTACTGTGACAGTACATCGTCACAAGGGCCTTGCTCAAGGACCAACCGTGGCAACCTGGCAATGGTCGGGCCTGAACCAGCGACCTTTCGATTACTAGTCCAGTGCCTTAACCATTAGGCTACAACCCTTTTTCACTTCATAACCAAAGACCAAAAATTTGAACCATTTGTTCAACCCCTACTATACTTTTTCCAAGGCTGCTTTAAATCCACGCTTGTGTATTGTGTCTGTAATATTACATTTACTGGTAAACTCATGAAAAATAATTATTAAACACATAATTGTAGGAATTGAAATATGAATGCATATGTAATTTTCTATATTGTAAATAAAATTGTCACTGCACATTTCTACGTTTATCCTGATTGTTTGTGGAATATAGTGCAAGCAGCTCAGTGGCAGATGCGGGCAGCTGTGGAGGAGAAACAGGGCTGTCTGATCAGCACTGAGCTCTCGACCCAGGAGGGAGATTTACTTTCTAAACGCTAAGCCATTATCCCCTTAATTATTACACTGTTGGCTGCAGCCAAGTCTGCTGTAATTTAGCCTGGTGTGTGTGCGTGTGTGTGTGTGTGTGTGTCCCTGGCCGAGCTCATCAGTAGCTCCAAATGAGAAGAAAAGACTAAATTTCCTATCTTTGCTGAGTGGACACTATGTGCTTATATTGGCTATCCATAAATCATAAAATAAGTATTCTAATGTTTTGTGTAACAACTGCGCTTTGGTAGGTTTTTTCTTTGTGAGGTATATTGGTTGTTGTAATCGTCAGCAAGACATGGCGTCCATAATTACTATGCACATGACCTTAATTTAATGATTCCGGCTTGATTCCTTTCCTCACTTCAGGCAGAGTACAGAGGTTGTGTGTGGCACTGCAGTTCTAATAAAATAATGAGCTATTTTGTATGACATCATTTCCTTATTAAACCGGCTGCGGTTAAACCTTTAGTCTGTCAATCTAGTCTGGAAAAATGCGTCCTACAGCGCTAACCGTCCCCATTAGCCTGCCTCTATTAGCTTGTAGTCTGTATTATAGGGTTCTGTGAAACATGTTTCAAAATATAAGCAATTCAGACTTGTACACTTTTATCTACCTTATGTAATTCCTTGAAACAATAAAATATCAAAAGTATACAGAAATCTACACCATAGGGCCAACAGTGTGTGGACACCCTACCTTTATGAACTCATTTTGAAAAAAGTCCCTTTACAGTTAGAGCATGACTGTGCTTCTGTGTACAATACAAGGTCCAAAAACTCATGGTTTGACAAGTTTGGTGTGGAGGAACATCAGTAGCCTGGACAGAGCCTCCAGGCATCAACCCTACTGAAAACATTTGGTATGAATTGAGAGCCAGGTCTTCTCGATCTACACAGTGCCTTATACTGACCTTATGATCGCTTATGTACCTTTTAAAAGCCTCATCAGAGAGGTAAATGCTTTTATTGTCAACATCAATGGTCCTAGTAGGAAAAGTCATTAAAGATCTGTACAGATCCTGGAAAGCAGATCATATATTTCTTTTTTTTTTTTTTTAAACAATAAAACCATTAATACGCTACCATGTATGAAAGCAGTGAAGCCATGAATATTTATAACTGGCATGTAAAAGCTTGAATATACTGTAGTTCGTTGCTGATCAGATAAGATAAGATAAGATAATCCTTTATTAGTCCCACAGTGGGGAAATTCACATATAGGTATAGTAATTCACATATAGGTAATACACAGATAGATGAAAGCCTTTGTGGAGAAGGGCTACAAATATTAAGTTGTCTGGCCACAAAAAATAGAAGTATGCAACACAGCAAGAAGGTCCTGAGTTTGATTCCCAGGTAGAGCGTTCCAGTTTCTTTCTGTGTGGTTTGCATGTTCTCCCCATGTCTTCATGGGATTCCTCAGGAAGCTCTGGTTTCCTTTCACAGTCTAAAAACATGTAAGTTAGGTGAACTGAAGATACTAAATTATCCATAACTGTGTTTGTTTGTTTGTTTGTTAGGATTTTAACATCATGTTTCACACTTTGGTTACAGTCATAACAGGAACGGTAGTTACTCATTACACAAGATTCATCAGTTCACAAGGTTATATCCAACACAGTCCTGGACAATTTTGTATCTCCAATTCACCTCACTTTCATGTCTTTGGACTGTGGGAGGAAACCGGAGCTCCTGGAGGAAACCCACACAGACACGGGGAGAACATGCAAACTCCACACAGAAAGGACCCAGACCGCCCAATTTGGGGATCGAACCCAGGACCTACTTTCTGTGAGAGGTGACAGTTCTACCCAATAAGCCACTGTGCATAATTGTGTTCGACATTGAACTGATGAATCTTGTGTAACGAGCAACTACCTGTCCTGTCATGAATGTAACAAAAGCATGGTGGTGGTAGTATTATGCTTTGGGACTGTTTTTTAGAAGTGCATTGGTGTATTGAATAAGTGGACAGAATAATGAAGTAACAACCTAGAATACAGTTTGACTTAAAAATGGCAAATTCTTTAATATTAGTGGAAGCGCTATTGACCTTGTCACTCAACCACTACATAGCACCTTCTCTTAACACAATACTATACCTACTCATTTACTAAAACATGCCAAAAATGTTAAATATTGTGTTTGACATTTGAGGAAATCTGACTTTACTGCCCAAGTCTTTAATAATTGGAATGTATTTATGTTCCCAGATGCAATTGTAAGATTGACACTAGTGTCATTATAAATACTAGAGAACTCTTAACTTCATAATTGTACTCAAATAAAATGTTGTAGCATTTTTCATGGTCAACAGTTCTCTTATAGTGCTAGAAACAGTCGTTATTTGCTGAAATTCAGAATCATTTATGCCACAAAACGTTTACATTTATGCCACATTTCTATAGAATATCTATATGATATATAGCTGTTTTTTCGCTTATTTAAATGATTCTTGCCGTTAGTTGAGCATGCAATAATAGAGCAGCTTATAATTGTAAATGAAATAATGCAAGCAGATGAGTTGCTGTGGATTCCCGGGAATTGGAGAATGCCAAAGCATGAATAACAAGAACATTAATCATTAAAAATAATTGGTGTAGTAGTTATCTGCATTTAAATTATAGAAGCAATGCACTTGCACGATGGCCAGTGGACAAATAAAGAGCCAATTTGTTTAGTCAGGGTCAGCTTAGGGCTTAGCCCAGTACTCTCTGTGTGTGCTTGGTTGTATATAAATGCTTTACGACTAGCCTATGTGTATGTGTAATTGCATTTGAATTGTGTGTGTGTGTGTGTGTGTGTGTGTGTGTCTGTGGTGTTTGGCTTAAGGTGAGGGATCTTGACGTCTCCCCAGCCTTCGTCCATCAGCTCACTAATTTAATTATCTTAATAACCCCCACACCACCACCACCTTGTTCCCTCTTCTTTTCCTCAGTGGCGCAGTGTCAGAGCGGAGGATGGAGAGCTTCGTTAGCGCACGCTAACTGTTACCGAGCTCCTCTGTGCAGCCTGCACAACGCTCGCACACACACACACACACACACAACCTTTTTCTTTCTCTCCGTTTTGGCCTTTAATGTGCTCTGATTATGTATCATTGTCACTGTCATATACTTTTATTGCTGTAATTAGTTTACTTGTTGTCCTTGTTTAATCTCTGCTGCCGGATACTGAGCACAGGCACAGTTACTCAAGCTGAGCCGAAATAACAACCGCTTTCAACGTAGCAGGTCTGGCGCTAATTAAAGCATCAGAGATGTTCCTTATCTTCTAAAAAAAAGTGTCAACAAATAAATAAACATAATATAATCATAAGCATAACTGTTGTATTGAATTTTCCATGGTTAACATTATAAATTAGCATTTATTTATTTATTTGCTTGTTATTTATATATTTAACTTTAACAAAACATTAGTATTTTAAATAATGAAACTCTATGTGCACTTATGACAAATGAACCTATAATTTGTAGTGAAAGTGTGGGTTTATTTTAATTATTGGTATACTTTTACATAAGTAAAAATAACAATCGTTACATTCTGTCCTCAATTTGTCTATGGCTGAATCCCAGTACCATTTTTATCCTATGTAACTGGTGTACATGGACTATAGGACAATGTTCTGCATTCTTTGTAACCATTGATTGTTTGTTTGTTACTTTGTTTATTTGTTTATTGTTTATTTTAACGTCATGTTTTACACTTTGGTTACATTCATGACTCAGTTCACAAGGTTACATCAAACACAGTCGTGGACAACCTAGCGCAGGGGTGTCAAACTCACGGCCCGCGGGCCAGATCCGGCCCGCCGCGTCATTTGATCCGGCCCGTGAGAGCTTAAACGACTTTATGATTGTTGTGATGGTTCGAGTCGTTACAGAGACACTTATAATTTAATGCGCTCCTGCGCCTTTAAGAGACAATGTGACATCGTAGTCATGGCAACTAACTTTAACCTTCGCTAAGAAGCCATGTGACTTTTACGGCAAAAGAACGCGGGGTAGCGTAGTCAGTAATGTAAACAGTAATAAATAAATACAGATAATTATATTGCAATATAATACCCAAGCATTGTCTGTAAGTAGTGGCGTTTATATTCTCAGTTGTTAGTAAATGTTTAGTGAGTATATCACAGCGTTTTAGTTACAAATTTACCGTAATTAAATACTGTTGTTACGTTACTATAGCAATTAGTATCTTTACACAAAATGCTAACTCGTTATTTTACGTTTGGTTAAATCTCATATTGTACCAGATGTAACACTTGACTACAGCTGTGTGCTTTTACTGTATTAAGTTCTTCAAAATGCAGGCTGATTTTGTGACCTGCAAAGTGACACAGCCTGCCAGTAGATGATGTTACACATATTTACACATGATCCTAAAATGTACAAGAAGATAAGTAAGAAAATTAAGCATAAGGAGGAAATTTAATGAAAGTGAAAACAAGTTTGTGCTTCAGGAAGAGAAACCGTCTCTTGTGTTATGAGGCTGTGTCTGTGGTAAAGTAGAACAATATAAATGCAGAATTCAGCCTCCAAGAAAAACAGCAATGTGACTGCAATCACAGCAGGATACGTTACAACCGGCCCTTTGAGGGCCACCATAATGCTGATGTGGCCCTCGGTGAAAATGAGTTTGACACCGCTGACCTAGCGTCTCCAATTCACCTCACTTGCATGTCTTTGGACTGTGGGAGGAAACCAGAGCACCCGGAGGAAACCCACACGGACACTGGGAGAACATGCAAACTCCACACAGAAAGGACCCGGACCGCCCCACCTGGGGATCGAACCCAGGACCTTCTTGCTGTGAGGTGACAGTGCTACCCACTTAGCCACCGTGCTGCCCTAATCATTGATTGTAAAGATAATGCTGCATGTGAAACATCATTGCGACTTCAGCTCATATGAAGAAAGCAAAGGTCATGACAACAGGAAAGACCACTAACCATACCATTGACTAAGAAGATGTAGAAGTGTGGACAGCGTTTACCCTTGGATCAATTATTACCAGCAAAGGATACAGCAGTTAGAAAACACAACACAGACTGGCACTTGGTAGAACAAGAATGAAAACGTTTAGATGTCAGAATTTTACTGATCTGACTATGATCTTCTCTGGGGTTCTTCATGGATGTAAAAGCTGGACAATTAAAATGCAGGACAGGATGATTATGAATATTGATGCCTTTAAACTTTGGTGCTGGCGAAGGCTTTTGAGAATACCTTGGATGGCAAAGAAGACAAACAAATGGCTCTTCGACCAAATCAAATCTAACCTACCCTTCAGAGCCCAGATAACCAAACTGAAGCTCTTTCATTAAAAAAAAAAACACTTATGCATGGAAGAGTTGAAGGTAAAAGAGGAAGAGGACAGCCAGGCACAAGATTTCTTTTAACTAATCCAAACATTATTAAACGTCAGTTAACTGGTAAGCAACAAGCCTATAGTGTCCCATTACAATATTAAACATCAATTACCTTTAAAATTTTAAGTAAAACAGCATAGTAGTAAATGTGGCAGTAATGCAGAACAGTGAGGTGCATTTTTTTAACCATTGCTCTATCCTGGTGTGTGGTGCAATGCTAAAACACATCCCGTACAGGGTGCCAATCCATTGCAGGGCCTTGGCCCCGAATCCCTGCAGCAGTGAGGTAAAACAACTTACTTTTGCGTCACATGAGCACCGCTAACTAGTTATTAATATTAAGTACAGTAACATGAAATTTTTTTCTTTTTGCATATCCCAGCTTGTTTGGAAGTTGGGGTCAGAGCGCAGGGTCAGCCATTGTATGGTGCCCCTGGAGCCGAGAGGGTTAAGGGTCTTGCTCAGGGGCCCAACAGTGGCAACGTGGTAGAACTAAGATTCGAACCCTCAACCTTTTAATTGACAGCCCAAAGCTCTACCCACTAGGCTACCACTGTCCCTACAATTATAATGCATATGATGCAGTCTGTATATTTAAACTCTTCCTGACAACATTACTGTAGGAATTATAAGATAAGCATAATAGTTCTACCTTTATTACTGGGACATGATACAAAATATTCACATCATTTTTACTATTCAAAAAATTACACGTTTACACGAGTTACACACAGAGCCTCGTGCAGAGTTCAGAATAAATTTTTACCGACAGCGATAATCAAACAATGATCATCAGTTATTGGTTTACCAGTTAATCATTAATATCCCTAATAGATACAATTAAAGGAACAATGAACGAGCCATTAATAAGCCTGAGGACCCAAACAGTACACACACCACTCTTGAACAACACTATCTATATGGCCATACTTGCATTTGGCTACTCTTCTAATGTTAAATATGACTTATTTAAATACTAGATATAGTAATGAAGATACTTTCTGATGTCTGGATGTGTATACAACCATCCCTGCCGTGTGGATGTTTAGCGTGTCTGGTGTAATTAGTGAGTTGTTAGTGAGGAAGCACTCTGACCTTTGTGTTGGATCGTCTACCGGGCTCCCATTCTGTCCGACTCATTAGTTAATATTTATAGTCGTCTTGCAGCTAAGCAGCCTGACAGCAGCCTAATAAACTCAGCATGGTGCACCCCCACCCATTCCCTCGCTCTACCTTTCCTTGTTTCTGTCTCTTATACATTTCTGTTTTGTTTCTACTTTTGCTTTTTTCAATTTTCCTTTGTGTCTTCTTTATTTTTAAATGTGGTTCATCATATAATCTATGCATATAGTTTTGATTTCATTTATATTTGGTGCAATTTGGCTTCATACTACACAGATGTAAGCAGATCAAAATGCTGAATGATGTCAGCAAGGAGTCCTAATATAAAGTGGTGACCTGTCCAGGTCTGTTACTACTTTGTGTGCAAAGGTTTTAGGATATGATCTTCAACCTTAATCGGGCGGCACGATGGCTAAGTGGGTAGCACTGTCGCCTCACAGCAAGAAGTTCCTGGGTTCGATCCCCAGGTGGGGCGGTCCGGGTCCTTTCTGTGTGGAGTTTGCATGTTCTCCCCGTGTCCGTGTGGGTTTCCTCTGGGTGCTCCGGTTTCCTCCCACAGTCCAAAAACATGCAAGTGAGGTGAATTGGAGATACAAAATTGTCCATAACTGTGTTTGATATAACCTTGTGAACTGATGAACCTTGTGTAACCAGTAACTACCGTTCCTGTCATGAATGTAACCAAAGTTCAGAACATGACGTTACAATCCTAATAAATAAACAAACAAACAACCTTAATCAGGACAGAAAACAGAGCTGGAATTATTTTTACAAATGTTTTTTTTTTCCATTGGGGACTAGAATCATGATGCATATTAATACATTCAAAATTTCTGTGTCTCACTTTTTTGTTTCAGTTGGTCAAAATGTATATTCCTGTAAATAGTTGTTAGTTGACAGCCGAAAATTTTTCCTGTAGCACTTAGTGTCTGTCCTCTGGCACTCATTTCGCCACCTCAGATGGTTGTCTAATCAGCTCACGTAAAGAAATTCACTTACTACAGCTGGATCAAACCAGATTTGACTTGGTCTTGGACTTTACTGGACCTGGAACTGAACAGAGAGCATCTTTTACTAATACACCTCACTTATAACTAATTGCTCTTTTACATGAACTGCACTGATTATGTGAATATAAGCCTATTGTTCTTCTATAACTTCGGACAAACAAGTATTTAACAAGTTTTGTTCTTAAATTTAATATCCCTTTAATGTATGTAGCTACATATGTCTTTTTGGCTTAGAAAATTATGTATTTGTATGTAAACAAAGATTAATTGTTAGGAGAAAAAAAATCAGATACCTAGGACGAACAACATCTGTATCTTGTTTCAAAGCAGCTGTTGGTGATTACAGCTTTATGTCATCCATGGTAACCAATCACTAGCATTTCGCAGCAGTGTAGCTTTTTTAGATTTATTGGCAAGTTTAAGGGTTCCACAATTTGAAATTATTTAAATAGGACAGTAGATTGGCTAAGGCATACAAGTACCAGTTGTTTTTGTCCTATTAAAATGCCCTATTTAAAATTTGTCTTTCCTACAAGTACATATCATAAGTGGTTTACTTTTGTTCATTTTGCTGATTATTTCCTATTATTATTATGATCTGAAGACAGTGCAATTCATCTGTGCTATAAAAATAAAATAAAAGAACAATGTGTGTGTGTATAAATAAGATAACACTTTATTGATCCCGAAGGAAATTGCAGTACATATATTTATATATATTTTTATATATTTATATATTGTGTGTGTGTGTGTACTTATATATAAAGTGCCATTGATATTCACTTGAAATATGGGCAGTGACCTGCAGGACGCCTACTTTGGTCTCGACTTCAGCGGTGCAATGACGTGTCGTAAATCTGATCCAACACTCATCATTTCTACCAGGATAAATGGCTGCCTCTCACTGGGGAGCTGAGATTGATGGCCGAAGTTAACTTGCATTACCTGCATCGTTTAAATATTTAATGCAGGCTTATCATAACTGTTCTTAACACTTAAAGTAAAGTATAGTGTCGCTCACATACAGTGTATCACAAGTGAGTACACCCCTCACATTTCTGCAGATATTTAAGTATATCTTTTCATGGGACAACACTGACAAAATGACACTTTGACACAATGAAAAGTAGTCTGTGTGCAGCTTATATAACAGTGTAAATTTATTCTTCCCTCAAAATAACTCAATATACAGCCATTAATGTCTAAACCACCGGCAACAAAAGTGAGTACACCCCTAAGAGACTACACCCCTAAATGTCCAAATTGAGCACTGCTTGTCATTTTCCCTCCAAAATGTCATGTGATTTGTTAGTGTTACTAGGTCTCAGGTGTGCATAGGGAGCAGGTGTGTTCAATTTAGTAGTACAGCTCTCACACTCTCTCATACTGGTCACTGAAAGTTCCAACATGGCACCTCATGGCAAAGAACTCTCTGAGGATCTTAAAAGACGAATTGTTGCGCTACATGAAGATGGCCAAGGCTACAAGAAGATTGCCAACACCCTGAAACTGAGCTGCAGCACAGTGGCCAAGATCATCCAGTGTTTTAAAAGAGCAGGGTCCACTCAGAACAGACCTCGAGTTGGTCGTCCAAAGAAGCTGAGTGCACGTGCTCAGCGTCACATCCAACTGCTGTCTTTGAAAGATAGGCGCAGGAGTGCTGTCAGCATTGCTGCAGCGATTGAAAAGGTGGGGGGTCAGCCTGTCAGTGCTCAGACCATACGCTGCACACTACATCAAATTGGTCTGCATGGCTGTCACCCCAGAAGGAAGCCTCTTCTGAAGTCTCTACACAAGAAAGCACGCAAACAGTTTGCTGAAGACATGTCAACAAAGGACATGGATTACTGGAACCATGTCCTATGGTCTGATAAGACCAAGATTAATTTGTTTGGTTCAGATGGTCTCAAGCATGTGTGGCGGCAATCAGGTGAGGAGTACAAAGATACAGTGTGTCATGCCTACAGTCAAGCATGGTGGTGGGAATGCCATGGTCTGGGGCTGCATGAGTGCAGCAGGTGTTGGGGAGTTACATTTCATTGAGGGACACATGAACTCCAATATGTACTGTGAAATACTGAAGCAGAGCATGATCCCCTCCCTCCGGAAACTGGGTCGCAGGGCAGTGTTCCAGCATGATAATGACCCCAAACACACCTCTAAGACGACCACTGCTTTATTGAAGAGGCTGAGGGTAAAGGTGATGGACTGGCCAAGCATGTCTCCAGACCTAAACCCAACAGAACATCTTTGGGGCATCCTCAAGCAGAAGGTGGAGGAGCGCAAAGTCTCGAATATCCGCCAGCTCCGTGATGTCGTCATGGAGGAGTGGAAAAGCATTCCAGTGGCAACCTGTGAAGCTCTGGTAAACTCCATGCCCAGGAGAGTTAAGGCAGTTCTGGGAAATAATGGTGGCCACACAAAATATTGACACTTCAGGAACTTTCACTAAGGGGTGTACTCACTTTTGTTGCCGGTGGTTTAGACATTAATGGCTGTATATTGAGTTATTTTGAGGGAAGAATAAATTTACACTGTTATATAAGCTGCACACAGACTACTTTTCATTGTGTCAAAGTGTCATTTTGTCAGTGTTGTCCCATGAAAAGATATACTTAAATATCTGCAGAAATGTGAGGGGTGTACTCACTTTTGTGATACACTGTATCTATAGGCTTTATTTCCCAGCCATTTCTACAAGTCATCTGGCTAAAAGTTGAGATGTTAAGACTGTATAACGCTGTTATGAATAGTCATAATTAGTACAGTGTTTGGCAGTGGGCTTTAGTTTGTATTTAGTGACATTGAAGTAGGCTGGTGAGTGAATTGTTAGTGTATCTTAGCAGTATGGGTCTGGGATTTATTCCTTTTCTCAAGCCACTATCTGGGAAGAGTTTGGCTTTTTCTTCCTAAATACTTATGGATTTTTTGTATCTAGTTACTTCTTACCAAACAACACAAAGTGGCTAGGCAAATGTTCAAGTGTAATTTAGTAAGTGTGTGTGTGTGTGTGTTGGCCTGTGATGGATTGGCTCCCTATCCAGAGTGTTTCTGCCCTGTGCCCAGTGTTGTTGGGTGGCTTTGACTAAAATTAGGTGTTTAGTTTGAATAAAGAACTAGTGATAAAATGTATTTGCTAGTTCAGAGGCTAAATGTCTTGCATGTTGTCTAGATCTGTGTATGTGTGAATATGTGAGAGAGAGAGACTAGAGTCAAGTTATGGAATGTCTATGGACCAAACTGTTTTACCTGAAGGTAAATGTTCATGGCCGACTCCTCGTTAAAGCTCAGTCTTTAATAGATCCAATTAAAACAATGACTTCATTTCGAGGGGAACAAGAATTAGCCGTGTTTATTGGGAGGAGAGTAATTGACTTCTGGAAATGAAGGATTAACAACCACCTTGCCAAATATGTGAGTCCAATGTGGGAACCGCTGAATGTCACTTTTCAAAATCATTTCCAGGTGAATTCAAAAGGTTACATGCAGGAGGATATGTTTAATACGGCAGGCTTTAGTTTGAATTTGTTCTGTGTCAAAATAATTGAAACACATACTTCTTTGGGAAGAAAAAAAAACAATGCAAAAACTGGATAGCCAAATACAGTGTAACCTCGGTTTAACGGACTAAAGGTGGGTGCACTGGTCCGTAAAATGCGAATGTCCGAAACAACGAGTCTTTTTCCTGGGGGTGCGAAAATATATGAAAACACAGCACTAAGGTCCACGAAAGTGCTAAACATGCACATAAACGGTAAAAGAAACAATGTAAATAGATATGTAAATATCTAATGTAAAATGTAAAAAATGTTAAAATTGATGTACTGTACTACTGGGAAGAAATTTCATTTACCTTGTGTGGTTTTTTGTCGTGATACAGTAGACCCTTGACTTACGAATTCAATTAGTTTTGAAGGGCTGTTCTTAAGTCAAAATGTTTGTAAGTTAAACCTATTTTCCCCATAAGAAATAATGTAAATAGAATTAATCCGTGCCAGACCTCCCAAACCACCCCCTTACCTAACCTTTCTAATGTCTTAAATGCTCTTTTTCGTTATAAATACAAGTATATTTTTCCTTAAATCTTAAATTATAGAATATACTTTCCTGTAATAAACAATAATAAACAACAATACAGTAGTACTGTACTGTACATAAAAACACACACATCACATTTCAGTACAGTACAGTACGTGTGTACCATACACCATAATACATTTCCTTCTTTTTTTTGACAGTAATAGATTTTTTCATTTTCTCACCACTAGGCTTTCTCTGCACCTTCTTTGATATTTTGATTTTGATATTGAATTGTACAAAATATAAAGAAAACACCAGAAAAACACAGTCCGCTGTCCGAATGTTTGCTCACTGTATATACTGTACAGTATATAGAGAGAGAGACGGTCAGAGTCAACTTGTTCATGACGTCACGTGTTTTGTTCGAATTCCGGTTCGTAATCAGAAATTTGTTCGTACATGAAGTTGAAAAAAATAAAAAAACACTCGTAACCCAAAATGTTTGTATGGTAAACGGTTCGTAAGTCTACTGTATCTATTATTCTGAGTCTGAAGCACTGCTGGAGGCTACTGGAGTGCAGTGCTGGTGCATAACTAATCACTAGAACTTGCAAAAATGAATCATAAAACACAGAGAAAAAGGCGAGAACAAAGCGAGCCTCCCTACAGAATAAATCCTCTCACTCATGTAAACAAACGATTACTGAACTACTGGTCATGGTACGCTTTTCATGGGAATTTTAAACAATCGGACCAGACATTTGGTTTTCCAGATTTTGTCCTTTAAATCTGAAATCTGTTAAATGGAGGTCCGTTAAATTGAGATTCCACTGTAATAGGTGTGCTGTGTATATATATATTTCTGACTCAAACTAACCAAAACATTTGGGTTTAAGTATGTTTACAATCTCTCAATAAAATAGATTTCAGTGGGATTTTTAAAATCCTGTCCAGCTGCAGCAGTAGTCATACTCTAATGGCATGATAAATGAGATTTGGTGTCTATGGCATCACAGTGGGACCATCCAGCTAGACTCTACACAGTTAATAAACACTGAACATCACAAGACCCAACACACACACACTTTTTATACAGTTTACAGATTAAAATTGATTGCTGGGACTAGCAGAATTAAGGCTACACACACTTTAAGCCTAAATGTCACACCGATCAGAACAACAAATGCCCGGATGCACTCAGGAGTCATGATCATTTTAGGCTGGGGAGGTATTACACACTCAAATGGTGTTAAAGTAGTATAAATGTGGCATAATTTTCAAAAAAGTCTGAAAACTTTTAATTTAACCATATAGGTCTAACATTGAATGAGTAAATTGACTTTTTATGGTACCTCTACAGTACCAAGTCACCAAGTTTAAAGAAAACTTAACTGACTCAACAGTGCCACTTATCATTACCAAAACTCCCAAAGTTTAACTGCAAATTAAAATTTTAATTTAAATGTATTTACAGCCTTAGTATACTACAAAACAATAATACTGCTGTTGTGGAATTTTTAAGCTGAATCCTGAGATTAAATTATCTAGTAGACACAAGTTTCAGCTCTCATCTTAGCATGTCTGCGAGGTATCTCACAGTGGATGTCAGCTCATCATCTAAAACTTAATCCCAGCAAGACAAAACTGTTACTTATTTCTGGAAATCAATCTCCAATCCAGGACTTAGTCATCTCTCTTGTTGACTCCCAGATCAGACCATCTGACCATGTAAGAAGCCTTGGTGTCGTCCTGGATAACCAGCTGACCTTCTCTTCTCATGTAGCCAACATGACGAGAGCGTGCCGGTTCCTCCTCTACAACATCAGGAAGATTTGTCAATTTTTCTCCATGGAAGCCACTCAGATTCTTGTGCAGTCACTTGTAATCTCACAGCTGGATTACTGCAACTCCCTCCTGGCAGGTGCTCCTATGTCCACTATTAAACCCTTGCAGCTCATTCAAAATGCAGCTGCTCGCCTGGTTTTTAACCAACCTAAACACTGCCACATCACCCCACTTCTGCGTTCTCTTCACTGGCTTCCTGTAGCTGCATGCATTCAGTATGAAACACTGATGCTTACAAAGCCAAAAAAGCCTACAAAGCCAAAAATGGACCAGCCCCAAGTTACCTTCGAGGTCTAATCAAACCCCGCTCTGTACCACGCAACATCGGAGCCACTAGTCTCGCTCGACTTGATCCTCCACCCAGGACTCGAGGAAGACGAGCATCAAGGCTCTTCTCTGTACTTGCACCCAAGTGGTGGAATAAACTTCCCTTGTCTGTTCGATCATCTGAGTCTCTTGCTGTCTTGCTGATTTGTACTTACTTACTAACACTCTTATTCATTTCTTGAAGGGAAAAAAACCCCACTAACTTTAGTTCTAACAGGGTTTTAGCCGATTTGTGTTCTTGGACTGTTGTTTACTTAAACTAGAGTAAGGTAATGTTTACTATGGAAGCACTTTTGTAAGTCACTCTGGATAAGAGCATCTGCTAAATGCCGAAAATGTAAATGTAGTAGGGGGTAGATGACTGAGAGCTTGAACATCATCTCTGCCGAGCTGCGGCCGCTCAGCCATTGATCGATAAGGGCCAGCAGGAGTTATTGATTGACATCGCCCTTTTTCTTGTGCCGAAAGCGCTCTCCGGGAGTCGTTGAGTAATGAACGTGGGGTTATAATAGTTAAATAATGGGCATGCTGGGGGTGCGGGGTGAGAATGATGGTAGAATTAGGGCCGAGGGTCAGCACTGTTCGACAGCCTCTTATGAGACGTAATGGAGTGGACTGATCCGACTAGGGGGAGAGGAAAATGTCAACGGGTGAATCATTTCTAGTGCTCTAAATCACTTAGTGTCCAAGCCTGGTTTCTTTAAATCCTGCTCTCTGTAGTCAGGTGATCGATCGTGTGTTGTGTCCTGGTCTAATGTGTTATGTGTGTTTTATCCTCAGTGGCTCAGAAGATCGTCGCAACCCGGAAGAAGCAGCAGCTGTCAATCGGGCCCTGCAAGTCCCTGCCCAATTCACCCAGCCACTCTTCGGTCTGTTCTGCACCCGTCGCAGCAGTACACATCACTCAGGTGGGTGGATATGCTCACATGATTTTAAAATCAGTAAAAGCATTTGTTTTAAAAGTGTACACACACTCACACACACTTGGAGGAATGTTTTGTCAGGAAATTAAAGTTACCTCCATCAAATTTTGAAAGACTACCACTTTGTGTTGGTTCCATTAGAATTGTAGCTCTAGTACAAGATTAAAGATACTGATGTCAGACACCTAAAATGTAACTTGTAACTAACTCACTCACATAACAGCTCATGTTTAGCAGTTTCTCCACTAGGAGCTTTTGTCACTGTAGTTGTTTGTGTTTCTCGGGACCAGTCACACTGATCTTTTGATATGGCTGCCACTTATGTCTTTCTGTCTCTCCACTGTGCCTGTGACAGACGAGTAATGGAGGAGGCAGTCTGAGCGATTACTCCTCGTCCGTACCCTCCACTCCCAGCACTAGTCAGAAGGAGCTGCGAATCGACGTGCCACAGACATCCAACACACCGACGCCAGTCCGGAAGCAGTCCAAACGCCGTTCCAACCTGTTCACGGTTAGTCCTGTTTTTTCTGATCATTAAGCAGTAACACCTACCTGACTGGATTCCAATTCATTGCAGGTCCTCGGCCATCCTTCTTCTCCCTCAGACATAGCCAGTCATGTCTATATGTAGACAAACGACCAGCTCATAGCATCGCTGAGCAAGCACAATTTACTGCTGCACCTTCCTCTTACTTTGAAATGACAAAAGGAGTAAAAAATAATAATAACTCAGTATTTAAGAACAAAATAATAAACACATTTCCCAGATGTTCCTTTATTGTTAAAGTAAGAAATATGGTCAAAACATATTTAACAGGAAAATTATATTGACATAAACAAAAGTTTGCTCCCCGTTTTTATGAAGTACTATCTAAAATGTTGATCACCCTTTGCCTTTAAAACCTTCTCCAGCTTCTTTACATATCCTCTGGTCCATTATAGCTGATGTATATTGATGGGCTGTCTGTTGTGTACTGCCTTCAAATCTATCCACAGATTTTCGACTACTTTTAAGTCTGGAGACCGGGACCATGGAGACCATGGCAAAACTTTGACCTTATTTTTTAAACCATGGCACAGTTGACTTTGCTTTATGCTTTGAATTATAGTCTCGTTGCAGGGTCCACCCATGCTTAATTTTTAGCATTTTCACTTAGGGCTTTGCTCCAACATCTGTTGATATTGGCCTTCTATTATTCCACTTTTTCTTTATGCAGAGCTCCAGTCCCTTATGCAGACAGATGTCCCTAAAAATCACTGATTTTTTTCATGTTTTACTGTGGAAATAGTGTGTTCCTCATAGTGTTTTTTTTCTTGCCATACATACCTGTGTGAATTATGACCAAATATTATAACCACATTATATTCTTCCAAAAGTCTTCTGGTTTATTAATATGCTATTTAGAATACCCCAAATGTGTTGTCTTGTGTTTAAGAGTAAGCAATCAATTCCTGCAAGCTCCCCCCAAACAATCCAGACTTGTAGACTGTAGACTGTGCCTCACTGTGGAGATGCTGACCTTTACTCCACACCCCTAAGGACTTTTTTCAGTCCCTTGCTGTTTATTTCAGATTCCTGCAGAGCTCCTAAACAATTTTCCTGACAGAGTAGAGTTTTAAACCTTGGTAGAGTTTACAGCTTTCAAGTGTCCATGTTTCTTCAATTTCTGAATAAAGGTCTTTGCTACTGGTATGCCAAAATGCTTTGATATCTTTTATATTCCTAGTTTTTTAGGTCTTCCAACAGCTGTTTTCTTTATCCCATCTTTGTTGCTCTTAGCAAACTGCTTAAGACTGCTCCTGAGGACCCATCTACCTGCAAATTTGATAACAAATCCAATAATACAAATTTGCTGAAATCCTGTTAGAACAAATGTTTTTATTTTATTATTTTTTAAATAAATAAGATGCTATAGAGCAGGGGTGTCAAACTCATTGTCACTGAGGGCCACATCAGCATTATGGTGGCCCTCAAAGGGCCGATTGTAACGTATTCTGCTGTGATTGCAGTCTGTTGTTTTTCTTGGAGGCTAAATTCTGCATTTATATTGTCCTCCTTTACCTCAGACACGGCCTCATAACACAAGAGACGCACCGTTTTCTCTTACTGAAGCTCAAACTTGTTTTCATTTTCAATAAATTTCCTCCTTATGCTTAATTTTCTTATTTATCTTCTTGTACATTTTGGGATTATGTGTGTTTCTTAACATCATCTACTGGCGGGATGTGTCACTTTGCAGGTCACAAAATCAGCATGCATTTTGAGAGATGCAGTTAATGTAGGATTTTACAGTGTATTTTAAGACAATTGTTCTGCCCTCACTAATAGTTTATCCCCCTTGCTCAGCTAGACAGACAGACAGACAGACAGACAGCTCTCTTCAGAATACAGTCGGTTTTATTTGCTTCCCAGCTGTGTGATACACTGTGTGCATCAAAATGAAGTAAAAAAACAAACAATAAAAACAATAAAGAACTTAATACAGTAAAAGCACACAGCTGTAGTCAAGTGTTACATCTGGTACAATATGAGCTTTAACCAAACGTAAAATAACGAGTTAGCATTTTGTGTAAAGATACTAATTGCTATAGTAACGGTAACAATTGTATTTAATTACGGTAAATTTGTAACTAAAACGCTGTGATATACTCACTAAACATTTACAAACAACTAAGAATATAAACGCCTACTACTTACAGACAATGCTTTGGTATTATACTGCAAGATAATTATTTATATTTATTATTATTGTTTACATTACTGCCCGCGTTCTTTTGCTGTAAAAGTCACATGGCTTCTCAGCGAAGGTCAAAGTTAGTTGCCATGACTACGATGTCGCCGGTTGCCGTTTAAAGGCGCAGGAGTCCCATTAAATTATATAGTGCGTCTCTGTAACGACTCGAACCATCACAACAATCGTACAGTCGTTTAAGCTCTCACGGGCCACATAAAATGACGTGGCGGGCCGGATCTGGCCCGCGGGCTGTGAGTTTGACACCCCTGCTATAGAGGGTTAGTAAGTACATGCTATTGCTCAGCCTAAGTGCTTAGTAAAAGAGGCCATTAGGTGTATCTGTTTCAACTAATTTACTGTTTCGGCTAATATACTAGCCCAGTGTTTCTCAGCCTGCTGACTGTAGACACCTAATGGTGCAGCCTTGCACTTCCATGATTTCAACCGGTCATTCCTATATATCAATGCATTTGTGGGACCTCCGCTGAATTGGCTTGGGCGGCATGGTGGCTCGGTGGGTAGCATTGTCACCTCACAGCAAGGTCCCGAGTTCGATCCAGAGGTGGGGCAGCCTGGGTCCTTTCTGTGTGGAGTTTGCATGTTTTCCCCATGTGTGTGTGGGTTTCAGTCTAAAGACATGCAAGTGAGGTAAATTGAAGATACAAAACTGTCTATGGCTGTGTTTGTGATATTAAACCACATGTCAAACTCAAAGCCCGCGGGCCAAATCCGGCCCAACACGTCATTCATTTCATGTGGCCCGCAAGAGCTTAAAGGACGTATGATTGTCTGAAAATACACTGTAAAATCGTACATAAACTGCATCTGCCGCTTTTGTGACCCGTCCCGCCACTAGATGGCAGTGTTTCCACATCAGCGTTTAACTGAGGTGGTTTTCCAACAAGTGATGTTGAGAAATATTTACAAATAATCCCAAAATGTACAAGAAGAGAAATTATTGAAGCAGAAGGACAGGAATTTAATGAAAGATGGGAAAGTGAATACAAGTTTGTGCTTTCAGAAGAAAAAAAGGTATGTCTCTTGTGTTATGAGGCCGTGTCTGTGGTAAAGGAGTACAACATAAATGTAGACATAAAAAACAACAAATTGTCCAAGACTTAAAAGGCAGACTGCAATCACAGCAGGATATGTTACAATAGACCCTTTGAGGGCCACCGTAATGCAGATGTGGCCCTCGGTGAAAATGAGTTTGACACCCCTGATGTAAACTGATAAATCTTGTGTAACGAATAACTACTGTTTCTGTCATGAATGTAACCAGAGTGTGTAAAACATGACGTTAAAATCCTAGTAAATAAATAAATAAACCGAATTGGCTTTTTGTTGCAGCCCACCTGATAAAAATGTTGAGACACATTGGACAATCAATTAGATCATTTTTCACACTAATCGTTCTTGTGTAAACATTAGCCTTTGAAATATTGTTGACCGTGAAGAATTTAGTGGTTATGTTTAAACAGTTTTTTTTAATGATTATGCATGTCAGTGTTGCCCCAAAACATTATGATTTTTTTGTTATTATATCTTACTCACAGCAGTAGTGTAATATGTGAAGTGCAGTAGCTAGATTGCCTTTCAGTCTAACATACCATTTTCTCTCCTTCTGCAGTCTCGCAAGGCGAGTGAACCAGACAAGGAGAAGAAAGGAGTGGAGGGTCGAGCGGACAGCATCGGAAGCGGCCGCGCAATCCCAATTAAGCAGGTAAGAACCAGCCCGGCGTCTGCGCTTGCGATAATTGGTGTCCAGGGGCGTTGCCTTGTGGGCAAGTCATTCCTGTGATCAGGACTTAGACCCTCTCTAGGCCCGTTTGAAGTCATCTCCTTGATTAAGGGCAAAGTGTGCACTTGACATCGGTCAGAACCGGATTCTCCTGTCTGTCGAAACAAGATCATTAGGATAGGGAGTGGGAAGGGATTTCACTCGGCATTTCTATCCGTCCTGTAGAGCAGAAGTGAATAGAATAAAGCTAAAAGCATCCTAATGAAGTGTGGTCCGGGGGTCGACATATGGACCTGCACCCCCCTTAAAGCCCACTTCTATTCCTGTACAGGCTAGTACTTTGATTAGACCACTGGCGCTGTAGCCAGAAGCTGCCACCTCTGTTTCCTGCTGTGTTCTGGGAGAGATTGTTTGAGTTGGCGTTATTTTGTCACAAACAAGAGGAGAGAGCGAGACAAGTGGGGGAGGGCTAGACATCCTTCGCTGCTCGTCTCTACTGGAGTGTAAGAATCAGGTAATTAGCATGGCTAATCGTGCCCTCTCGTGTCGGCGCGGCGGCCTTGTTTGTAATTTTCTAATGAACAAATTGTGCCTCTGATTAGCGCTGGCTTTAAATGAGATCTGTGTTTATTAGTGCAGTGCTGCCACTCTTAAGAGAAGCGGTAGCTTCCTAGTAAAGGCCTAGTCAAGCAGATTTTTACTTCTTATTAGGTGTTTAATAATTTGGTGTATTTGCATTCACCCAAACGATACACTCTACCCACAATGCGATGCGATTCACGATACTGGGTTCATGATATTATTTTTTTCCCCCGATTTTTGTAAAGTTTCTTTTTATTATTTCTCTTAAAAAAATGAAATAAAATACTGTATTTGTGCTCATCTTTTATTCATCTAAATAATGAATGCCCTTTTATTTCTGAGGTAGGTACAAACTATGCAAAACCATTTTGAATTAAGCCCAACTTGACTGAAAAAAACCAAATTTGGCAACCAGGCATATAGCGCCAGTGACGTCAACCATGTCAAATCGATTTGAATCGTGGAATTTTTTAATCGGTTATTAACTGTTTTGTGGTGCATCGTTACATCCCTACCCAAATGTAAACCCTACACCAAGCAGTACAGAGCTTAGCTTTTGTAGAATAAGGGCATGAGGGCATTTAAAACATCCAACCAGTGTTATGATACTGATTGATACTGATCTGCCCCAAAGTACGATTGACTACAAATGTCACTCATGTTTTATCAGCATCTAACTGATAGCAGAACTGTTTCAGTCATTCTTTAGTTACTTCCAACTATCAGGACATGTGTCGTTTCAGCATAATGAAATAATGAGCTTTTTATTTACTTTAGAGGGGCAGCACAGTGGCTCGGTGGGTAGCACTGTCGCCTCACGGCAAGAAGGGCCTGGGTTTGAATCCCAGGTGGAGCAGTCCAGGTCCTTTCTGTGTGTAGTTGGCATGCTCTCCTTGAGTCTGCGTGGGTTTACTCTGGGAGCTCAAGTTTTCTTTCCACAGTCCAAGGACATGCAAGTGAGGTGAATTAGAGATACTAAATTGTCCATGACAATTTAGTACTTACCAGTTCTGTCATGAATGTTTCCAAAGTGTGTAAAACATCACATTAAATAAAATCCTAATAAAACAATAGTGTCTAAAGAGACCAATGTTACCTGTGGGAGGCCGTGTCACAAAGAACCTGATTGGTCTGCAAATTTCCAGCCTGCAACCAGTCTGGTGTCCATCCTGCTGTCTATGTGTTCTGTTGTTTAATAGGGCAGCGTAGCTCAGGGATGGCAGATGGAGAGGCTGGCAAACAGATGTGGTGTGTTGTGGGCCAACAGTGACCACTGCAGAGATCTCTCTTTTTCACAGGTGTCTCTATGAGCTGCTGTAATTGCAATACAAAACCGTGATGAAAGTTAGTGGGGGTAATTTAAGTGATGAGACTTCTATACAGGCTGTGTCCTCTACCCCACTCAATAATTTTCCCTATTTCCTCCAATGGTATGATTTAATCTGTGAATTATAGACTTTATAACACTATATAAAAAAGCATCCCGTTGCTCAAATGATTAAACAGAGAAACATAAATAGTGTACGCTACAACCAGTTTAAAATATGATACTTATAAATACCTGATGGTTGGGTCTGTATTCTAAAGTGATCATGCTAGTTTAATAGTGCGTGTTTCATGGTGAGTTTCCAGCTCTCAAGCATCCTTCAGACTCTTGACACTGCAGGTAAATAAATGAGGAATTATTATCGACAGTATCAGAAGAAGCCTTAAAATGCCTCTACACTCGAACACACACACTTAAGCGCATGAGGCGGTTCTTTATTGCCAGATCCTGTCATCTTATGAAAAGATCAATCATTGGCAGCATGCAGCGTTTCCCTGCTTTCTTCTGTAGGCCACCGATCTTCTCCTGTTCTTTCTTAAAGCTTACAGGGACATGAGGGGGCTACTTCATAATAATGCCCATGCCTATGGAATGGGAGGTCCAACAAGCTCAAGGTCAGGTGTTCACATAGCTGAAACATTAATAAAAGCTAGAATAATGACTATCCAAACAAAACTACAGAATAGGAGGCATGATGGACGTTTAGCCAGACGAACACTGCTAGAGAGAGACAGGCAGACAGACGTGGTCTAATTGGGTGCATTATTTAGTTGAGCCCTACCAAACTCAGATGCACAAAACATTTAGCTCTCACAGGCACTGATCAGGACTTCCTTCCTTAGCGGGACACTCATTGATTGTGATCATTCCCTGTGTTCTTAATTCTTATGAACATGCCTGTGTCAATTGCAATTTGCCTCTCTGTCATGAATTTGACCCTTTCCTAATTAAACGCTGCATGAGAGCGTTCAAGCTTGCATTAGGACTTATTTAATACCTTCCTTTCACTTGCTTAGTTTTAACATTGAATCTTTTAACAGCCTGATTTTCAGCTCTACACACACTGGCCTTATCTTGACTATCTTGACCATGTGTAAAAGCTTCTACCTTCTACGAGTATGACCAGACATTACCTGCATTATACCAATTTACCAGTTATACCAATTACAAAACATGTCAATAAGCGCTATTCATTGCTAATCATTATCATCAGAAATGATCCATTATATGTAAAGTACAAGAACCATTTCATTTTAGTTGTGTATGTTTTCATTTTTAACTTGTACTGTTAATTCTTTGTTGTGTCATGCTACTGGGACATCAATTTCCTTTGGGATCAATCAATCAATCTATCTATTTATCTATCTTTCTATCTATCTGTCCATCCGTCCGTCCGTCCATCCATCTGTCTATTTATCTATGTGTTTAACATACATTTAGTTGTTTGCATAACTCATGTATTTAACTGAAGTAGTTTTTCTCAGTATGGCATGTAACTACTGTCTGTATTCAGTCTTGTTAGAAATTATTGCCACCACAAGATGGTCATTAGGAGAAGTGCTATAGTGTATGTTAACATAGCAGACAGCTTTTATTTGCACAATGATTACTACACTTTTTTTCCTCACGTCTCGATGATCTTTAAATCGAGTGTCACAGACTTAACATCATGCACTGAGACTTAAAGAAAAGAAACTACATACTTAAAACTCAGTGACAGAAATTCCCACTTGCTATTAGTCACATCCCTAATGCATATAAACATAGTGGACATCATTACCTGCTTTGGAACTGCATAACATTTTTAATATAATTACATCCATATAATATATCATCACCATAAAAGTAAATCTCTAACCCTTGAATGGGGTGTGTTCTTTGTCTCTTTCTGCTGTAGTTTGTTTATTGCTGGTTGGCATCTTATTACCAGCTATTGTTCTGCTCCCGTGCTGAAGGTTGACCCTTTTCGGGACAAGACCCTTTATTTAAAAAAACTGCATTCATTAGAACCTGCTCCTCATTATAATGTGCAAACGCATCCAGCGATAATGAAGCTGGGGTGGACTCCCACTCTGCAGCAATTAGACTGAAGAGGTACGCTCTACTCACGGACGCCCACTGAGTGGGCGTGCCAGGGTCAGTCAAGGCACCTGGACTTCTCGTGATGCTGCTGAGTTCTGCCAATCACGATCAGCATCGACCCCTCTCTTTGTTTTTATTGGCTTTAATTGTGCATCTAATCATGGCAACGGTTGTTTATTTTGTATAACTTTTTAAATCATGCTTGTTTTGACTGACTGGTGGGAATTTGTGTTAAAAAAAAAAGGCTTGTTTGTTCATTTATTTAGTTTAGAAATGAACCTAAATGCTGTTGTGCTGAAATGTTTTGTCTACTCCCGGCCAAGTTCTTTTCAAGTAATGTTTGTATTGAAAAGGACTCCAGTATTAAGTTGTTAAGTGTTTTGTAAAGTGGCTAACTAGTGTTGTGATGGTCGCCAGCTTTGTTTACAGACCCTGTGTTACTCTGAGTGCACAGACATCTGTTCCGTGTGCTTAATTAGCTGATAATTAGTGCAGAGAGGTTTGCACAAGTCTTTGTTTGGCACCTGACAGTGGCTTTCGTGAAAGCATTTCAACAAATTAATTTCAGCAAGTGGTGCTAATTGAAGGATGGATTGAGATAAGGGGCAAGAATAGGTTGGCGAATGAAACGGCAAGATTGGGCTGAAGAGCAGGAACAACCGCTTAGCTGTAATAAGTTCATATATTCAGCAAACATTAATTTTTTCCCATGTTTTAACAACTAATTACTATTTGTTAATTAAAACACAAATAAAAACACTCTGCATGTCTCCTTATTTGCATTTAAATATACTGTGTATATATATATATATATATATATATATATATATATTTCCCCATCACATACTATATCCTATTAGTAATTAAAATCACATTTTAACATATAAGTATCTTCATCTTACTCTGTTAAATACCGTTTATTGTGTTTTACTGCGTGTTACTCTGTAAAGCTTTTTTTTTTTTAACTTAAAATAAAATGGGACCCTTTTCTCATCATAAAGGCAAATTAGCGTCACGGTTGTAATTGTGTGTTTTGGTGCATGTACGAGCACTGAGCTGTGTGAATTTGACAAAGTTTCACCCCCTCTGAGCAGGGTGCTTTGTAAGGAGTTAAATTGGATGGTTAATTCGGGTGTTATTTACCCTGTAATTCATTAGTTTGGCCCTGCCATTGGCAGCAGGCAGGCTGTAATTTCACGCTTCGCAATAAAAGATGTCTCATAATCTGCTTCATTTAGCACCGAAAGAATTTAATGAAATTAACTGTGGTCCTAATTAAGACGGTGAATATTAAAGACCTGCTATCAAGCCTTTAACGATTGCGACACGATCCGCCTTCTGCGGGATTGAAAAAATATCATTTTCCTGGGAAAGGTTGTCACTGCTCCGAGCCATTTTGGCCAAGATAGCAATTTTGTCATGCAAGCTCACTTCCTGCAAATTAGATTTTCCCCCTTTCTGCATATTATGTCGGTTTTTAAGCTAAAAATAATGTACCTAAATGCACACCTGTCAGTGCTGGTTGACTACTTTGATATGCCTAACCTGATGTTACCAGTATACATTTGGTATTTAATTGTGACCTTGGCATGATATTTTAAAGCTTTGTGTGTATAATGGGGATGCAGTATCTGCCCCCCATACAGTTCATAAATTATATTTTCTATGAATGCAATTTTAAACTGTATTAAATTAAATAATCTATTGAGATTAAAAATATATGTATACTCCTTGTTTTGTAAGATGTAACACATCATGCAGCCTTTTTGCTCTGGATTATTTGTTTTTAATTACTTTACATGGATACATTTTCAAAAAAGGTCAGTCAGTATGCCAGAGACTATGCCACAGAAGTAAAAAAGCATTTAAAACAAACCTGAAGAGGCACAGAAAAAGCCTTAAATTTGCAT